>NC_079151.1:58157198-58472698 GCF_947563725.1 Argiope bruennichi | reverse complement strand
TTATGTTCAAAGCAGTTTAAACAATGTTTCATATTTCAAGCGATTAAATTTTGCTTTATCACTTCTTAGTTTAATAAAGTAGGCCTCCAAGTATTTTTGAAGATAAATGCATAGAATAAACTAAATTTTATAATAAATCAAGGTCTCTTGAACATCTTCTATATTCTTCTACCTTTCGTAAAGCATTGGGACACCATTAACTAGGGTGAGGGGTGGAAATCTAATTAAGTTTTTGCTGCTTTCTTCTGATAATTGACAAGACGTCAATAACATACGCCTTCGTAAATGCTATGCACAACTCTTATTTTTCACATTATAGGCCAGAGTATTTTGCGCCCTTTTATTCGGGATGAACTAATAGACTGGAAAGTATTGAGAGATAAAAATAAAAAATTCGGGAAGAAAAAATTATAGAAAAAGTTGTCGGTAAACTTAAAGAATTTAAATAAAAAAAAGTAAATAAAAGGATTCAAATACTTTTTTTCAACTCTATTATTGATTTAGAAAGACTGTTTTAGATGAACAGATAAATTAATAAAATTACACATTCATTTTTAAAACAATTTATAATGTAGAGATTAAGTAAGAGATGAGTAAATAAACATAATTACTCATTTTCAATATAGATCTAAAATTTATAAATTTTTTAAATTTATAAAAAACAAATTAAATTCAGCAATTCATAATACGACAATTTATGCGATATTTTCAGAATTATCTAAAGGTTATCGAACATTTTTTGTCGGTTGGTTTGAGAAATAATATCCTAAAAATTTAAATTATTTTATATAATTATCTAAGTAAAAACTTAGAAGAATATTATTTTAATTTTCTCAATTTATAATATTTGATATATTTTGAACGAAAAAAATATCCTGTTTTTTTACGAAAGAAGTGTAATTATTACCTCTGTAAATTTGTATTTTCATCTTTATCAGTAGATTAATCAATTAGTTATTTATACAGTTTTCAACATCATGTAATTAAAAGCAATGTCCACATTATTGATTGATTAAAACATAATTCCTTTAGAGAAATATCATGATTCCTCATTTTTCTGAAATATTATCTTTTTATTTTTATTTAAACATCCCTCAATGGATTCTACTAAATTTTCAATAGCGTAGGATTGGAAGTGGTGGCAGCAAGGGCATCATTATCATGAGGATTCTACAATTTGCAACTTTTCAGTGTGAACTGATACGCATCACTTGAATTGCACTTTTTAAATTAAAACTCATTACTTTAATAATTAATTAAAATCCTAATTGCTTTGTAAATTTTTCCTTAAAATATTATTTAATGTCGTTAATTTCATTAAAAATTAAATGCAAAATAAATTTTCTTTATTATTTTTGATGCTTCTTAATTCTTTTTCATGCTGATTTAGAGAACTTTCAAAATATTCATGAAGCATTATTTTAAAGTAAATACATATTTTGGGATGCATAAATTATTTATTAGTAGTAATTAAAACTATTCTGAAATAAAAATGTACTTTTCTGTCCTTATTTAGAATGAAAAGATCAATAATATTTTTTTCTATGTTCGTATTTATCTGATTACTAAATCACGTAAATATGCACAAAGACCCTCTCTTCTGTCTGTCAACGTTTGTCGAAAGATAGACAGAAAAGACAGCCTTTAAGAGATTTCGTTCGAAATTTCCTGCCGGACCACACAATCATAATATAAGATATTGTGCTAAATTTCATTTCTCCAGTCGGATCGTTTTTTAATTATGTTGTTTGTGTTTGTTTGAAGTTTGTTCCTATATAGATAAAGAAACAGACACAGTTTGTGTGGAGGGAAAGACGAACGGAGATATACCTAAAATTCTCAAGATCAAACGATTCAACAAATACAGATTTTATTTCTTTTTATATACTTAATTTAAGAAAGAAAAAACCCCGATTAATTTATGTCAATTTATAGAGATTTTGTAATAGCTTCCAATGTGAAGCTTTTTTAGAAACAGCATTCTTTCAAACTATTTGCCTTTTATTCTAAGTAGACAATACAATATTTGATAATACAGGATTAGCGGTTTTGATATTTTTAATGAAATTCTGTTTCTTGAATTTACTAGGGTTTTATTTTAAGTTAAAGCGTTTTCTTCACGATATTAAATAAGATCATATAGGACAAGAATGGGATTGCAAAAATGTGCAAATTGAATGAATTTGACTGGGCCTTCTTTCAGAATTTTCAATATATGTAAAACTTTAAAAAATAAAAACAGTGAAATAATTCTTTTGGATAAAAAAAGTGTATTCCTTATTTTCATATTTTTTTTTAATTAATGCAATTTTTTTAGAATTTTTTTTTTTTCAAATTTAATTTTGAAAAATATTTTTACATTGGAAATTTGAAATTCATTTTCTAATATTGCTGGCATTGACAAAGGTAAAAGTATGTTTCTTTATTTAAAGTATTATAAATCATTTTAAATGCGCATGCGCCAACAGGAGGAAAATAAGAGAAAAGAAATTCACATTTCTCATGGGGAAAATTCCAAAGAAATTGACTTTCATAAAAGCATTTTTTTTTCACTTTTGCATCTAAAGTATCGAAAAAAATTGCATTATCAACGGATTTAGATATTTTAAATACAATAAAATAATTTAGTGTATAAATTTGTGCGTTAAATTCACACAGTAGTTGGGGTGTTGCAATTCCGCAGTTTCGATATATTTATTACCTCTTTTTAAAAGTATTATTCTGAAAATTGAAGCATTACAGTTTTGAGAAGAATTACTCACTTCTGAATTTTCTTTCGAATTTCATACGATAAAAAAACAATTATTCATAAAAAGGAAAATAGAAGTCAATATGCAAAGTGACAAAAGAAATGACGATGTTCTTTTCCGGCAGTTCCCCCCTCCCCTCACCCGTCTGACATGCATTTCTACAATAGTTTGTCATTTTTTCACATAACTTAGCAAGAAAATATTTCAGTGAGTAAATAATTGAATCAATATGAAATGCCTCATCAAACATTTTATCAAGTATACCAATAAAATATATCATATATTGATAAAGTATCGATGCATTGATAATATATAACGATTCTTGAGAAAATTGTTTTAAAATAATGTCTAAAGTAAGCATAAAATCTCTAATGGATTTCTAACATTTCAACATAAATTCATCTATTTTTTTTTTAATTTATAAATTTTTTGGACAATTCAATATTTAACAATCCATTAAGTAAGTAAAAAAAATATTGCTTAACATTTTTATTAATTATAGTTAATTAAAATAATAAGAATGGATTCATAAAACAGAAAGAAACCTACTGAAATTCTTTATTAACATATAAAAGATCATTAATATTTGAAAGTTGATTTTAAAAATTTAGAAGGGAATGAATTTTTTTCTTCAAAATGTTAGAATAACCAACAAAAAATCATTAGAAGTGTTTAAATACGAGTTAAATATATTGTGATAAAAAATTCAATGAGATTAAATTAAATATTTAATTTACGGATAATTAAACGAATTTCTTTATAAATTCATAGATATATTTTTATGTCTATTTATAGATTTTTTTACTACATCCTTAACTGTATTTCAAAGTGTGTTATTAACTGTAATAGAAAATATTTGAAAGAATTTGTGCAAAAAGTCGTTAATTTTTTTATTAAGTATAATTATATCCTTGAATTATTTTTATAAATGTCCCTGCTACATTTTCAGATAATATAAATTTAAACTTTATTATCTTAACATATTTATGAAGAGCCAGTAAGGGATTAAACAACAACTATGTGGGAAACAGTAAAAAAAAATATTTGGCGAATATCCGCTAATTAAATTTTTCAGAATAAACGATTTGTTACTGATTTAGGACTTTTTATACTATCAATTTTGGTATTTAAATGGATCATGATATCATTTTTAGTTTGGATAAACTTTGCAAAATTAGTGCAACTGAATTAGATTTTTTAAGCTCACTTGAGGAAGTGGTATATATTGTACTTTTATCCTCACTGATTCTGATTGCTATAAGTTTCTTTCTACTTATACTGTAGAACTAATATACTTGAAATAGAACTCTAATTAATAACTTCAAATCAACAGTCGTAAAAATTGAAATATATAATAAACATTTTTTCTTTTCTCAAATGAGCATTGGCGGTTCAATTGGGACAAAACCATTAGGTCTTAATTTTGTCATCTTAATATAAAAGATGTCGGTTTCTAAATGATAATAAATGATGTCAAGCTTAAATTACCCACTTGAAAATTTGAATTTTATCTAATCATTTTTAAAATATTCAGTATTTTATACGCTTTAATTACTTTAGTCTAAACCTGAAATAAATGAATGGTAAATCCTAATTTGCCTGTAAGAAAAAGTACTTAGTTATCAATGGCATTATTCTAATTTTAAGTAAAGATATTTAGAAGCTAATGTGCTTGTTGAAAGGATGTTACCCATTTTAATCATTTTAATTTATTATATGGAAAAAGAATTTGAACCAAACAAAATATATAATAGATGTATAGGTACAATTTTATTCATGATTATAATGCCTACAAATAATGTTTTCATGGAAATGGTGTACTTGTCGTAAACACATTATTCATTGGAACCGTACTCTTGTATAACGTTTTATATATAAATAATGTCATTTTATTAATAATATACATGAAAATAGCGTAGCTCTTAATATGTAAAAAGCTTTGAAGGATTCTTATACTTCTCATCACTATGTCAGAGCATTTGTCGACTGTTGTTCTTAATGTTATTGGGGAAAAGAAGTTGAATTTAATTTTGTCTGTTTTAAACATCGTTCAAAAGAGACAAAATTAAATAAAACCACTCTTCAAAAGAATTTATAAATAAGATATATTTATTTTAGCAATGTTTCATTTTGGTTCCCTGCTAGAATAATGTATTTGCAAAAATTGTCTAATTAAATTTTCATTGAAAAATAACCAATTTTGCATAATTAAGGATATAGAATCTTTTCCTTTTTCTAAAGAAGGAATTTATCACATTTATATAAATACCTAATATTGAAAATATATGAAATTTTTTAAAGAAATATTTCGTTGAATATTATTTTTATCAAATAATAATATTTTAAGTAGTGCTACTTAAAGTAAAATCACACTCACAAAATCTGCAATGTATTGAACGCTACCAAACTTGTTTAAACAGTAAAAACAACCTATGCTAAATTAAATAAAAAATAGGATTTGCAAATTAAAGAATAAAACAAGAAAATATATTGTGAGGGAGATAACAAAACCAAGATAAAAAAAAATGAAAACTTTTATAAATCTGCATAGCAACAACATACTTACTCAAAGGAATTTCTCTACACAATTTTAAAAATATTCCTTCTTTTAAATTTTTGTGTTTCTGAAATCTGGAACATTTGTTATTTTAATCATGTCCGTAAACACTTTAAAATAAAAACTTTTTAAAGAGACTTTCCCTAAAGCCATTGAAATCCGATTAAGTCATCCGATTTAAAAGTAAAGATTTTCCTTTTAAAAGATTACGAAAGAAAATTAGTCTTATATGTGAGTCATCAGGTTTTGGCAGGACATCTTTAACGAGTAATTCTTGTATATAAATATATTTTTTTCGTGTATTTCAGAAACGACTCTAACAATTTAAATCAAATTTTATATTTAGATAAGGTTTTGCTTTTTAATTTTATTTATATAAGTGTCTTTTCTGGAAAAAAAAATGCGGTTTTGAACATTGTTTTTATAATTATATATTACCTGCATAAGCGAATCAGAGATTGAGTAATGATTAGGGATTCGGACCCAGATGCATTTTTCTTAAGTTCGATCCCGTGTTTGCAATTCAGTTAAATTTTGCTTACAGCTTTATACGAGACATGGAATACAATTTTATTTACATTTTTACGAAAAAAAATACCCTGCCTAGCGAAACTCGATCTCCCACGTACTAACGTTTAATTTACAGCTTCGAACACAATTATTGTTAAAGTTTACACGAATACATAGATATCATTTAACGTTTGAACGTACTATTATTCTAATATTTTGTTACATATTAAAAATATTCGGTCGTAGTACTTAAGACATTTTAAATTCATTTAAAATTGAATGTTATCTTAAATTGATGCAAAAAATTATACCTTGTGAAAATCGCGAATGTATTATGTTCTTCAATTTGAAATATAATGACTATGAAATTTGCATTGATATTTATATAAATAGTTATGATCCAAATGACTATAAAGAATCCACAGTAATTAGAAATTCTTCTTCAGGAATTGATTATTCATATTAAGTATGAATAGTAAGAATGAATGTCTAGTATTAAATATGAATGACTAGAATTTATATACTAGTTTCAAGCATTCATATTAAGCATAAATGTTTGAAATGAGGAGAAGGCAGACCTATAAGTTTAAAATTCATTTACTATTCGTTTCAAAGACAAATAATTGAATGTCATGAAATGTCTTTGGCTTCACAACCTACTTTTGTAATTTAAATATATATAATTGTATATAAATTGTATAAGATTATAAAATAGACGTGAAAACGTATTTAAACATAAGTCTTTTCTGAGATTTTTAATTTGATTTCAGAATTCTCATCCTGTTTTCAAACAACGTGTGTATATGCGTGTGTATGAACACAAATTTTAATATTTAAAAAATAAATAAAATGTGTGAGATTTGTTTAATTAACAATTACGTTTTATTATAGAGTTAAATCTAAAATGAAATAATTGCAGATATTAAAAATAACGTCTAGGCAGAGCCTTTTACACAGAATTTCATGAAGTCACTTAACTTTTATTCTTCGTTACATAATAAATAAATTCATGGATTGTAATTACTTTGCAGATTATATAAAAAATAATTACATTGTGGCTCCTTATTTGAAACAAAAAAAATATATCTGAATTTAAATTATTTTAATATTTTCTCTCTGTTGTAATTATAATATTATGACTAAATATTTTAAATCATATGCTTTAAATTATATCCTTATGCATGAAGTGAATTTAAATGAATGAAATAAACTATTAACTAATGATTGAATGAAAGAAATATTTTGAATGAACAAATGAGTAAATGAATGAAATTTTTATGAATTTAAATTATTTTAATGTCATTTTCTTTTAGTTATGCTTGCAGTATTGTAAGACTAAATATTTTAAATTATAACCTTATGCATGAAGTGATATAAAAATATAAAACAATAATGAGAATAAACGGTGTACATTTTTTCATATAAAATTAATATATATTACTACTCAGAAGAAAAAAAAATTTTATAATATCTGTAAAATATCTTTTCTCATATGTACCTAAAATCAGAAATCATTTATCCCCGCACTCGTGCAAGACATTCATTTCAAATATTGTAGTAATTAATTTCATCTCGAACTATCCTTTTATTCTACTGAAATATTCAAACATTTTTTTGTTATATACTCACCAACCTTGAAATACGTGTTCACTTCTACGGAGAATTTCTACTTTCTACTACTATCAGAAATAACGCCTAACCGCTTTCCTTAAACTGGCATTTTAAAAATTGAGATGGAGGCGCGATTATCTAAAACGATAAATATATCCCCCAAAATCAAGGAAAAACGGGAAAATTCGGCGCATACCCCTTCATCGATCCAGCTGAGTTAATTCGAGTTTCTAAAGGGGTGTTTTCGCACGTATTTGCAAAAATGCACTTTTAAGAAGAAACCATTAGCTTCTAAATCTTACCCAGAGTCAGAAACAGTTTGTCCGTCGAAAACTTTTTTCCCTGCTCCATTCGTTAAAATATTGTAAGTGCTCTGAGAAAGTTCCAAAATCATAAGCTTCTTCCTTCATCACTCAAGTTCTCAGAAAGGGATATTTGAATAAATTATTTATTTATATTGACTCGATAATGTCATATCGGAGGAAGTTTTATTCAGAGCTATAATAATAAAATGAATTGTTAATTTTTATATGAAAGGTAGAAAGTTAAACGTCATCAAGATATGCTTAAAGATAAATTGAATTGTGAGTTAATGACTAATTATTAATGTTTAAAAATATTTAAGTTTATTTTCTTTCTTTAAATAATTGCGGAAGAAAAACGTATTCTTCGTTTTCATATTCTGAACTTCAATTTACTTTGATATGCAAAAAATCAATCACAATGTTTAAACACTTAAAATTTATTTTTATCACTTGAAACTTTAAAACATGCTGAATAAAACTATGAATCATCAAAATTTAGTTTCAGCGGATATGAAGAATTTTAAATTTTAATCCATTTTGTCTTGTACTTTCAATCAAGAATATTAAAATGCTCTAAATAAATTCCTAAAGTTTAGTGGTATTAAATCTGTATTCCATAATTTTTATCCGTTTAAAAATTGTGAATATTTACTGAAAGCAGCATTATCACAGCATTTACTGAAATGTAGAGGAAATAATAGGATATTTTGCTATTTATGTTAAATTTTCTCATTTCATAGAAAAATAATTTTTTTAGGTATTGCATTTCTGCGTGTCTAAAATTATTAAAATAGAGTTAACACAAAGAAAAATTAAATCATTTTTTTAGTATTCAACATTGAAATTCTAATTCTAAATTTAGCTTTCATTGGAAACAATTTTGTTAAACAAACAAAGTATTAATGAATTAAACAATTCTGAAAAAATATATTATTCCCCACATGTAATGAAACGGTTTACGCCCATTTGTATCAGACAGATTTTTAAAATTCAAACTTAGGCTGTTTTGAATATATTTCATTAGTTTCTCTTTTATTTTTAAATTTCAATATTTTAGATATACTCAGCTTTATACCTTTTCAATACAATTAAAGACCTTTTGAAAAATAACCAAATAATAATGCAAATTGACAGTACTCAAAAAGTATAATTGCCATATTGTATCATTTTTCAGATCTTAATTTTTGAATACATTTTGAATTTAACAAATGATCTGCGAGATCATTATCTAAAAACAAAGCGCTACCATATCGGTGCCAGTAAAAATTTTATTTATTATTTACAATGAAAAAAATCAATAGAATATCATAATAAGTGGGATATGATCTTTTTTTCATACTAGGCTGTATTTAAACAATGAGTTTGTCTTTTCATAAGTCTATTCACAATATGTGAAACTTATCCGAACATAATGATTTCTCAACATTTTATCATGGTTTAGGCATGTAATTGTAACGTTCTTGTGTCTTGATACCACTATATTATTTTAAATTCATTGAAACAATTAAATAGAAACATTTACTTACGAGAATGTAATATTAAAACATTATTTAAATTTAGAGATCGCTGATATCTTCAGAATCTAATCAAACCTAAGAAGTCCAACCTGTTGCCAATATTGTGCAGTAATGTTTAATATTATTCAATATTCAAAAATATTAAGTAAAATTGATATTGCTTTTTAATGTCATGAAATATCGTACAATAAATGTGTGTTATTAAGGAAAACGGAGGTTTTATTATTTTATTACAAATTAATACATTTCAAAACTAATTAAAAACATTTCGTTTCTATTTATATTTATATTTTTACTATAAAAACTGATGTCGTTTCATTTGTAAATAAATGTTCATAATAAATTACCAGAGAATGTATTGCTTCACATAAGCTTTCATCTAGTCCCTCCCCTCGAAGAAACTGTTCAAAAGAAATTGCGTCATTTATTAAATGAGACAGCTGAAGAAATTTAAACTACGCTTGTTGTTGCAGATATCCGTAGCATAGAATAAAATTCTAAATAAAACTTGATTTTTAGTTTGGACCAATTCATATAGTCTTCATTATAGAAAGCGGCCAGACATCTGTAAATAATTTATTTTTATGCTTAACCATATTTTATTTCTAATAAGCACTTCATTCTCATAGAATATCAAAGAAAATCGTAATTTAGATCTATTTTCGTTTTCATTCTCACAAACTTTTAGATTTTTGTGCAATAAAATTTATTGTTTTAGATTCTCTTCACGATCTCTCTTTTTTTAGCGCTTTGAATTATGAAGCCTCACATTTTCTTGGTGAGTGAATTCAAGAGTGAAAATAGACAATTTATATTCTTTCTGGACTTTTAGTTTTGCAACTTTATTTGTTTAAAATCTAAAAATAGCTCAGAAAGGTTCTTTATTAGAGTTATTACAAACTGATATGCTTATCATGACAAGAGTTTGTTTCTTTTGTTTATTTTTACAGACGTTTCTCGAAGTTCAAATGTTTCTTTCGCTTCGATAAACAGAATGCTAATTTCTTGGAAATATCATATGACTATCAGATAATTTCATGACTCTGGAATTTTGTTGTAGAAAAAGAAATATAGAAATTCCTAAGTTGAGACTTTTCATGTAATTAGAAATTGCAATAAAATATAAAGATTATATAGAAAAATTGCATTTTCAAGTCACGCAATTTTCGAATCAATGTAACGTATGTATTTATAGTTGATAATTAAAAATTAGATTATTTTTTATATTCTTAAAAATTCAATAAATATTCGTGGAGATGATTTCATAAAATTTTTATTAACATTAAAATTTTAAAATTTTTAATAATATATCCTTTGATAGAAATTAAATGAGTCCTATAAGAGTTAACAAAATTCATTTATTATAGAGGCTATACACATATTATAACATTCTTAATGACCTAAGTAAATCTGAAGTAGTTGACCTACTCACTTCTCATTACATGATTATTTTTCTTGTAAATTTCTATAAAAAACCGTTGAACACATTTTTATTATTTAATTAATTTTTCTAACAAACAAATAATTCTTGTAGCTTTTTTTTTGTATTTTAATGAAATTTTGTCATCATAGAAAGAATTTTCTTTATATTTTATTTTCTTCGGCGAATAGTTAGTCCTATTTTACATCTCATTCATTCATTGCTAAATATCAATTAACGTATCAATTGAATTTTAGTAAATTTTACCGAGTTTATAATGGGATGTAATGTCAACAATTAATTTACATGCTTTCAAATACTTTATGACTGTTTCGTGCAACCTAATTTTATTATTTTTGCAAATGTAATATCTTAGAAGCAAAATGGCATAAGAAATTAAAACATTTATAAATATTTCATTATTTCTAAAAGCATCTTGATGAGATATATAATTTGTCAAGTATTTTAATGTTTAAAAATTATTAATTGTAGTAATAATAGTAAGCACATGATTATAATAATAATAATAATAATAGAAGAATATAATAATGTGTCAGATAAAAAAAATAAATATAATATTAAAATAAATAATATGAAATAATAATAAAGATGAAATAGAATAATTAATAAATGGAAAAATATTGATCTCTTAAATTCTCATATTTGTCGACTAACTCATTTTAGAAAAATGCTCATGAAATAAATGCTATTGTACCAAGTTTATTTTTGTACTGATTGATTGATCGTTTTGAACTTGACAATATGTTCCGGAATTCTAAACTGCCGGAAGTTTTTTTTTTTTTTTCGAAACCCGATTTCATCGATAATTTGCTGTATATGTTGGTGTAGTGCCCGATAAATCTGATAGTTAAAAAAAAAGCAATTCATGGATGTTTGAAATATATTCTTCTGGCTCAAATCCCTACTATGTCTTAAGACCGCCCATCAAAATTATGAAGACCATCTCAATTTAATCAACTTAAAATTGATTAACTAATTAAATTAAGATAGAAAAGTAATAATTAAGATAAGACATATAATTTATTAAATTAAGATCAGAAAATCAAACATAACAAAAACAATAAATTAATGTCTTAAAACATAAATGTTTTTAAAAACCCTAAATAATAGTAGAATCTAAGTAATGACAATTTTAAAGAAATATATTCATCGCTATAGTAAAAATATTTCAATAATATTATTTATTCAAATATTAAAACAGCATAAACTTGACATGGCATATAAAATATGAATAGTAAAGTAAAACATCATACTAAAATAATTTCGGATATATAATATAAAGCTTTAGAGAGTAATTACTTTTGACATTTTCTTACTTTATGGATTTACATCACGCAAAAAATGGGAGAAAAGGCAATTAACATAAATTATCGGCATTATTTACATCTGCTAGATATTTATTTTTAGCTGGTTAAGATATCAAAATACTTAGTATTATAAACTATCCCATTTAAAATATTTTTATCATAAATTGCGTTTATTATGTAAATATTTTTTTGAAAAGCGAAAGCATTTTGATGGTATTTTTATATTCAAATTACTGTTTAATCAAAATGTTATCTCATATTATTCACGATATGATTGATGTTTAGCGTCACTGCCCCTTTCATCGGTAATAGCGTTTTGAAAAAAGAATTCCAAACATTTTAGCATATTTCTTTGATAGCATTTTTGATTTATTATTTTTTTTACAATTTATTCATGGGCTATATATTCCAAAAACCGAATAAAAAATGTTTTTAAACCAAAAATAATCTCTTTTCTGGCATTTTCTAAGGAGAATATTCAGTCATTTCTCTTTCAGATAATTTTCAATATGCTTATACACATTGCAAAAATCTTAACAAAAGTAATATATCCGTTTTTCATACGTTGCATATAATTAAAGAAATTGAATTATTAAAGTATCTCAACGCATCATTCAATCTTTATTTAAAGGTTTAAAAAATTTCCTAAAATTAATCCAGAATCAATATTTAATCCAGAAAAAAATAATATGCATCCTCCGTGACATTTTTTTTTACAATATTCTTAGCATATTAAAAGGAAAAATCTTTGAACAATGGTTTTGATTGTTATCTTTCGATAAATTCTTTGCACTATAATGATTCAGCATTCTCTCAACTGATTAATTGAAAAAAAACCTTATAAGCCTACTTAAAATCAATTCATTAAATGAAATTCGAAATTACTTATATTAAATCTGAAATAGTTTAATAGAAAACATTTTTTTTTCAATCCCTACTATTAGTTCAAACTCTCCCTATATATATTTATATATCTTGTTCAAATTTTCAATCGTTAATAAAATACTTAATATTTACCCACTCAAGTTCACATATTTTTTTAACTTGTATTGGATGACACGTGATGTTAATGCAGTTTTTTTCAAATATCAATTCATTAATTATTAAATTTAATTAATTTTTAATACTTTAGAGTTTTAGTAGTTAATGTAATGTAGTTAGTGTAATGAAAATTGAAATCAACAGGCAGTAGCTCAATCGATAAAATGCAAGGATTTCAGTTTTTTTCACGTGAAGGTGAAGAATGCGAGTTCAGTTCTTGCGGAAGTAGGAATTGACTTTAAAATTTTATTTTTATATTACTTGGTTGAAGTTACTCTATTATCAATTATCCAGCATTTTATGATCATGACAAAATAAAAAGTTGCTTATTTCATGTAAGCAATCAAATGCATGCAATGAATTTAAAATCGGATACATAAAACTTGGTTCCAAAACCTGTTGCAATTGTACTTTTACTTGAATTGACTGCTTTTATTTTTTTCTGTATAAGAGTGATGAAAAATATTTATTTTTTTTATGTATTTTTATAAAGCCTATTTAAAAATGTTTTTTAGCTCAAATTATCTTTCATAAAAAAAAATTGGAAATTATTTTTACTTATTTACAAATTATTAATATTTTAATAATTTCTTATTTATTTACAGACTTTTTTATATATATTGCTAATAATTTTGCATAAAACACAGCGTTTTATCTCTCTCGTATATGAAGTGTAGAAAAAATATAAACGTCAAACATTTCGAACATGAGATTTTGACAATCTCCGCGTTTCTGAACTTCCTCAGCACACATTTTTAACGCTCATTGTCTGTGAACAAGATAACTGAAAACGGCCCGAGTTAAAACTCAAATTTGGTAAATAAATTTTCGATCAAATTTTGAACGAAATCCAATCACAGGTAGTCTATTTGATTATTGGAATACATGTAATGTTGATAATTACAAAATATAAAGTATTAAGGAGATGAAGATTTATACAAGATTTAATGTAAATTTTTATCGAATTTTGAATAAAATCTGCCGAAAGGTTGATCTTCTGCTCAACTGTATTTTTTCCTGAATGCAAACGCGATAATCCATAATTGAATTGAGTGTAATAAATGAAAACTGATATGTAATCGTTTGACTTCATCTGTATTTTAGTGTCAAATTTTTGTTTCAATGGATCGGAAAAAAAATCGTTTAAAATAAATATTCGCATGATAATTTCTTTACAAGTAATAGATTCATGACAAAGATCCATACTTCGTAACTAATGTTCGCCATTGTAAGGAAGACATTTTCAAACTTACCCAAGAACTGCGTTTTTATGCGAGAAAGTGGATGATAAACCTTGTTGTAGTGTAAACGAAAAAAAAAACTTTTTAGGTATATTCTGATTTAGTTAGTCTTCATGAACGATTTCTGAAACTTTTGTAATAATAATTCACTGATTTAAAAAATATGTAAATAAAAGCTAAATGGACGACTTCTCTTAAAGTGGCGACATTTTTCTTCAAAAGTTCAGTCTATGCAATAAACCTGTATATAAATTCTTTTGTAGAATAAAAAAACTCTTGGATTTTATATATTTTTTTAGATTTTCATTCCAATTTCCTTTACTTATTGGAATAATTAAAGATACTGTTACAACAGCTTTGAATTTACTTGGAGATTTTATTTGTAATTCATTTCCTAAAACAATTTAAAAGAAAATTCCTCACGCCTGAACATTTTGTAGAAATTTGTTAGAATATATAATTAATAGAAATAAAATCAACACATTGACTGCCGCAAACGCACCTGCGCGTTACAGGTAATATGTAATTGTACCAAACCATCTGTCTTATTAGATGACACCTTCTCTACTTTAGTTAAGAGATAGCAAAGTAGGGGTCATCTAATTACATAGATGGCCCAGATATCAGGCGTGAGTCGTCGATTGATTAACACGTTCACTGCCACATTTTTTTAAATAAATATAGTTGGAATCTACATTTCTTCTGAAGCAATATCATCTGAGATACTTATTACCACAACCTCCCTTTCTATATAAATATACAATATATATACATTTTTAATTTGGTGAAAAATAAAATTAATTCATTGATATGAAGGAAAAAAAATAATTTATCGCATCATTTGAATCACATCGAATTATTATTTTTATATTACACATAATCGAAATTACGAAACATGCTTCTTAGCCGTATTGGTTATCAAAAAAATCTAAAAGAAGTTTTGATATTTTTGTCCTTTTTATATACTTAACATAATTTAGAGATTCACATGTGAAATTTTATATAATGATGCAGCTCCAGCAAAACCGATATTTTTCATATCGGCCCATTTCTTTATGAGATAAAACCTTGAAAAATGTAATATTTTTAAATTTAATAACAGATCTTTTTCGCTATTATAAATACTTTTTTCAATTTACTGTGTGTTTTTATCTCAAATAGATGGAAATTTACAGCCCATTTTCGAAATTTTATTCGCATACTTTTATATCTGTTTATCATTCATAAAATGAAATGCAATGTGGCAATGTATTTTAACTTACATTTTCCGATGAAAAACATAATCAATACTTATTTTAAGTTTTGAATTCTTAGAAGAAGAGAAAGAGCAAAATAAAATAATGGAAAATATATATACAATCATTATTTTCATTATTTTATTCATTTATTCAGAAAGTTAACAATATTTTGATTTCTATTTTAAAAATAGATTGTTACAAATTGAAGTTTAAACACAAAATCAGATTGATTTCTTTCAAAACAAACGATCCACCGTACCCAGATAATTCTATGGTAATAAATGCTAAATATTAATCCATGATCTTAACATAGAATATATTCAATCATTCGCTTGCGGCTCTTAAATAATTGCAGAGTTTTAGACAGAAAAATTTTCCTTCGGATAAAATCTTAGAAATCTTTTAGGCAAGTAAGCAATCTCATCAATTGAAAAAGGTCTCTTGGGACTTAAGTTTTCTAACTACAATCATCCTTCCATGAAACTAAACATTTGTAGCTTTTTACCAAAATGCCCAAATAAAAACATCATCTTTTTCTAGAGTGATATACTGTTCTTCAGGGATCAAAAACTGAACTTAGGCACCAAGAAAAGAGGTGTAGAGATAATGCATCTGCATCACACCGTGTAATCTCTTTTACCTGAGGTTGAAGGAAATTCCCCGAGGGTGAGGAATATCTTGATGCAATAATGGATTCAGCCATTTATCCTGGCAAGATGTATGGTCGCTCCAGCACTGCGGACAGGAATTCTAAAGAATTACCTGTCACTGTTGTGCTGGGAGAAATATGAGTTAAGTAGTTTCTGTGATCGTACCGTGAACTTGGCATGTTGAAAATGACATCAGAAAAGTGGGGAATTATCACATAAAATGACTAATATAACCGTATTTGTCACGAAAAAAATTGTTTTAGATATGGAAATAAGTGTACGTAAAAATACAATAAAATTAAATTGTGTTTATTTCTGTTTCAATGAAATTGAAAATTTTAAACTCCTTATTATCTTAGATGTATATTTTCTATAAAGGGATATTAATCTAATTCATAATTAGATTCCTTCATTTAAAAAATTTAATTTAAATAATGTAAATTGAATATTTTGAGAATAAATTTTATAATTTTATTTTACAACATTCTTTACAAACTGTGCTACCAGTATATTTTTCTGAAATTTGTAGTTGCATTATAGGTAAACTTCTGACCCTTTGATTAGAACACATTAACAAATACACGCGAGTTAACAGAGAACTCTAAAACTAGGACATAAATTAGACATTCAAAACATTGCATGCATGTAACTTTCTTATAATTTTAATATTTTAAATGTAGTATTTCTTGTTTTATCTAACTCTTCTAAGCATAATACAGTTTGTTGCAAATCATAATTATACTTACTTCACTTATTGATGTTATAAATTTTACTTCATTTCTTTTTCGACGCTTGTATCTGGTAGGCTTGATTTTATCCAAATATTCTCTATCTCTATTTTTTTAATCACAAAACTAGCAAGACAGTTTTTCAAAAAAAAATCGATCAAAGGTAGCAAAACACAAAATTAAATATAGCATTTAATAACGTTAACAACAAAATTGTATCAACTGTAATTAAAAAAATCTACAGGGCGTGTGTAGTAAGTTTCAAATTATTGGTATCTGATAAGAAAGAAGATTGCCTAAGAATTTCCTTGGTAAAACTGAAATAAATGTAAAATAATGATAAAAATAACACATAAATGTAAGCAATAATTGATAGATTTATCATTTTCAAGCATGGAACTTCAATGCTCTATGTTTTTAAAAACTCATTTCTTAAATCCTTTGGTCTTTTTTCCTGAAAGTTGTGGCCTTATTAACGAAGAACATGGCAAGGGTTTTACATGTCAAAAGCAGATGTCCTTGGAAGATGGAATATCCGTAATTTTCCCTTCTAATTTTATCAGAATATTGACAGACAATTTTAAGCGTTCTTTATGAGATTAAAGCAAAGGCACAAATACAAGCGACCTCATTACATGGAGCTAATAAGTAAGTCAAGTGTTTCATATTAATTTACAAATATCTTAGGAATCGCTAATAATTTAAATTTTTATATCCTTTTCCATCAAACCGAATTGAATAATGAATGGCTATATCAAACTAAGAGGAAGAATCGTTTTATCAAAAATATTTGCTTTATTTTATTTGCCTCTTCTAAAATTATTCTTTACACAATAAACTATTGCATTAATCAAAAATACGTTTTAGAAAATAAATCTCTCTGACAATTATCATCAAGATTACATAACATTTAATATTTTTCAAACTGTTAAAAACTCATATCAATCAAACTCTATAAACAATTTCATGTAATTCTATTATTTACTTTTGATTTAATAAATTAGAAAATGCAATTAATGTAAATATTTATTTATCTATATTTCTTACTTACAATTCCTTTTCTCATTTTCCAACAATGGTTCAGTAATATTTTCTTTCCCAAATCATCAAATTTTTCTTTTCAAAAGTTTCGGAAAAGAAGTTTTAGCTTTCTGTTTTCGAAAACCTTCTATTTATCGTTTTTCTGAAAAAAATTGACGAGAAAGATAAAAAAAAAATGTGTAAGACGTTTTCCTTTTTTTTGGATTTAACTTCTTGCCAATTATACGGAGGTAACAAAAATTTATTAGATTCTTTCACTTCGCATCTTTTAATAGAGTTCCAATATTTTGTTAAAATCGTACGATAAAACAGTACAAAAACTATGATTTATATAAAGTTTCATTTTTTTTAATAACCGTCCTTGGTAAGCAACTGGATTATTGGCATTAAAGGTAATTTTAAAAAACCATTTTTTTAATTTAATCTAAATTTCCTTAGAAAAATATTTTTTAACTTCGAATTTTGATGGACATATCTCTTATTATTTTAGAGACATTTCTCAGTTGCAAGGCAATATTAAGAAATCAGTAGTGCATGAAAATCAATGAAAAAATTTATATAATATACAAAGGCAAACACAATTTTCCTTTTAACAATTAAATTATATAGAATCTTGGAATTAAAGATGATTTAATAATTATACTATACAATTTCTATCCGTATCTTGTGCATCCAATTTTATCACAGGAGACAGCAGCTGTTATTAAAATTAACTGTACTTTTAACTGCTGTTTTCTTTTCGCAAATATTGACTCTGAAATAAAACCTTAACTGAAAGTACAGCAAAATTTCAAACCTTTTATTGAAATCATACCTTATAATATAAATTTATAAAGTACTTAACAGTAACTTTTTCAATATAAGGAAAATAAGCCTTATCTTGATCTTAAATAGTGGGGAAAATCAGAATGAAATATTAGTGCAACATTGAAAACGATTTCAGTTTCAATTCTTAATGAAATACACTAATGTAAAGTGCCATAAAAATACCTTTTGAAGATAAATAAAAACTTTAATATATTTATATATAATTACTAAGAATCTTCTTTAAATGTTAAAATCACGTAAAAATATCTATTCTGTAATGAAATTGGAATTTATGTGATGAAGCTCTTAAATTTTTATTAGCTTTTTTAATTATTTAAAATTAAAAAAACATTTTTTTAAAAAATTTCATTTTGAAATACGTGTCTCCATTCTGATTTCTATCGTAATAACTATTCAACTTAGTTAAATATTTAAACAAGGCTTTGGGAAGCCTCAGATTATTACTAAATTAATTATGCTTCACAATCTTCATATGTTGAAACCTTTCCGTCTTCTGCATCAGTAATATTCGAATGATAATATTATGAAATAGATATAACAGGCCAAAACTCCAAATTTAGATACGTCACAAAGCACTAGTGAGATAATATAATGATTTTTCTAATGACTTCTTTCATTTTAAAATTAAAAATCTTTTTATTAATTTTTTTGAAATTAAATACACTGTTTTTCTAAAGTATTATAATTAAGATAAAATCTGTGAAAGATTGTATACATAGTATTTAACTTATAAGAAGTATAAAAACTTTTAAGTGAAAATAATATGATTATCAAATTTCTTATCATGTTTGAAAATCTCTTTATTTTCCTAACAATTTTTGAAAGAACTTGTTCAAATTGCAGAGTTCTCTATGATCCGGCCAAAGTATTCTCCCCTTCAACTGAATGAATACTATGTCCAGGAAAAAAAAGTTATTTTCTCGGAGTTGCATCTGGTAACTTTTGGGGATGTTGTTAGGATGTAAGAATACATGACAAGTTCCTTATCTTCTTTGTTACAAAGTTACGATGGTATATTCCAAACAATTGCTGCTTATTGTCTCTTTAGGAAATTCAAATTTGCTTGGTAGTTTGTATTGAATTTGAAATGATTCAATTTAAGATCCAACCCATATGTTTTTGGTAATACCTAGAAGTGTTTGCTATTTTTTGACATTATTAATCTTTAATAGTAACGATGAATGTATGTGTTTTCGTACGTGTATTTCGCTTTAGAGTTCAGTTCAGTTGACATGCAACTTCCATATTTGGCGCATATGTGCTTTGGAAGGTGGAAATGTGCACCATGAAAAAAATTATGTTTAGAACATTAATTAATTAAAAATTAAGCTGAATTTTGAAATTTTTCGTGATAAGTTTTTGTACAACATATTATTGCACAATTATTTTGCACAGTATTTTTATGCTGTTTAAATATACAAAAATGTTTCTTTAATAATAGAAATTTACTAATTATTGAAATTTTTCTAGTTTTTTTTTGTCTAGTTTCAATAATTATATTACATTGTTGACCTGAATTGCATACCATTTTCAAATCGAGTAAAATCGGATTATCATAAAATATTTAATTGCAGTATTTTCTTCCATTGTAAGATCTAGAAAAGAAGGATTTCTATTTAATTTTTTGTATTTTGCATGACGAATAAAAAGACGATAAAAGATATCTTTTAATTTGCAATGTTGCGAAAGTTAAAAGAGAGATATGTGTAGTTTGCAAGACGAATAAATAGTCAATTTTCCATACTAAAAAAATTAAAAACAAATTTCTCAAGTTCATCTCTTTTAATAACGTTATGAAATCATAAGACTGGTATCCATTAAGAAAGTTCACGAAAAGAACATATTTAATTAAATTAATATATTTTAATGCTTATTGATATGATGGAAACATGCGGATAAAATCATGTCAAGGTGATTTTCTGAATTAAATATAACCAATACTCCTTCTCAAGTTAAAACACATGTTTTTGCTTTGATGAATTGTATATTTTTAAATATATAATTTTTTAATTAAAGGTGTAAAGAAGCATTCAAATTATTTATAATACTACTTTGAAAGAAGAGGGATTTTTCAATAACTGAGTAGGTTTTCTATGAAGATTTTTTTATCTTAATATATAGAGAAGAATAAATCTAAATACAAAAAATGTCTTTTTTTTTATTTCTGACATGATTACGTATTCATGAAAATTATGTTTTTATCTAAATATCTTTCGATTTATTATTAAAATTGTTGTAAATAATCTATTATGAAGTTATAGAATGAATCATTATTTTATGAATAAATGTATTGCACATCAATACAAACGATAATTAAGTTCTTTGTATTTTTTATAACAATATTTTTTTTCCATTTTTATTATCATACACATTTACTTGTCATTCCATTTTGTTTTTTAATAACTTTTGCCAAATATTAGAAAGGAAAGAAATATAGACGATAAATTGAGAAATAAAAAACGAAATAAACAGCAGATATAATTGCTCTTTTTATCTCATTTTATCATTTGGCAATATTCTTTATTTTGTCAAATAATTAGTTTTGCTCTTTTCACATTGCGTTTGACGTACTTGTAAAAGTCATAAAATACAAACCAATGTGACATTTCTTTTATAATAGATAAGCGTTGCGAAATCACATAAAAATATCTATTGGAAAAATATTTTTTAAGAAATAAAGATTTTTTTTTCTAAAATTATTACTTAAATGTTAAATTTTCATTTGAGCATATTTGTGAACATATGCAAAATAGTGCAAACTGTAACGCAGACGTTTACTATTTATCTTCACGGAAACGAAGTAGATCCTTAATCATGCAAATTTTACATAACGAATTTTCAAATTTGAATATTATTTTTAATTTATTTTATTTAGTGTTCAATTTTTAAATTAAACTGAATAAATCGCGAATTCTCTTATTATTATGAACCATTTTTAAAGGAGGAAGACGACATGAAAATCTCTAAATTCATTAACAAAAGTTGATAATATTGACACATGGTAAAAAATAATACCATGAAATAAATGATATCAGAGGTAAGACATGTCTGAACGGAGTGAAAAGTTTTTTCCAGCTTGAAATATTACTTGGTGTAGAATTTTCTCAACTCCACTTGTATTCAGAAGAATTTGTGCGAAATTTAGGAATGAAAAATTAATAATAAATTAAATCATTAACTGATGACAGACAGAAAGTCTATATAAAGTAGAATTCCTGCACCCTACTTTTTGTCAGCTGTGTTTATATTACTTTGAAACGTTGTTGTGTAGTCCAAATTAGACAACAAATATAATAACTCTCCAAACACATTTTACTCAATACTTTTGCAATAAAGCATTGAAAAAGCATTTTTATAATGTTGCTTTGCATTCTAAAAATTGATTAATATTCAATATTGTACAGCGTTCTTGTACTATTTGGGCTAATGATTCTTGAAATAATGAATGAAATTTCTGTTCTCTTTCAAACGTATCTTTTTATATTTCTTTATCTAATTTTCATCACTTCTGCATTTTCATTTCTTATTGTGTAGAAGTGAATTATATAAATTAGCTATACTTACACGATATATTTACACGACAGATAGGGCTATTATTTCAGTGGTTTGTAAAAATTGGTGTAATTTGCTTCAGCACTAGATTTTTGTAGCATCAATTAAGGATTCTAGATCTATTTAGATTAAATTTTCGCATCTGCTACTAGTTTGTCAGTTTACATTATAAATACAGAGTAATTAAAATTAATCCTATAATTTTTGTAAAACTATATCATTCCACTGGACCCCAAATAAAAGCACGGAACTTGGATACGTAAACAAAAAGCTTTTATTAAAAAGTGGCACCGACTCAGAAAAAGGAATCAAAAGCATAAATACTGCCTGTCTTCACCATTTTTAAAATACACTGGTTCGGAATTCCCCTTCTATCTAGAATTTCTTTTGTTTAAAGTAATCAGAATGGCATGTATCTGCATTTCTAAAAACTGGCATCAAAAAATTATGATGAAAATATAAAGCCATATAAATATTCTTCCCAAATTTATGGAAAAATAGAGAAAATTCGATAAAGACATTTCATCGATCCATCGGCAGTTAATTCTAATTTTAAAAGGAGTATTCAAACATTTTCCCAAAAATGGTCTTTTAAAAGGAAACCATTAGCTCTTAAATTTCACCCATTTTGGAAACTGTTCCGTGGACAAACTTTTCCCTGATCCATTCATGAGGAAAAGTAAGTGCTCTGAGAAAGATTCAAAATCATCAGTTTCTTCCATCGTAATTCGAAATTTGAGAAAGAAATATTTGAATAAATTATGTATTTAATTTGACTCGATAATGTCATATCGGATACATAATCCAGACCTATGGTATTGAAATATATTTTTAAATTTGAGGTAAAAATAAATAAACAAAAACTTAATTTTCCTGGGATACTGATAAATATTGGTGGTACCAAAAATATAAAGCAGGATAAAAATATAAATCAGGATTAAACAATTTATTGATGACTTCTGAATAATCTGGAAAAAAATATTGAAATTTCTTTTTGTCTCTAAATAAATGCTGATGGTAAAAAAACCCATTAATTTCATATTTTTAGTCTAAACTTCTGCATACACAAAAATATTCATCACTTAATACTTTTTAAAACACGTAGACTAAAACTGTAAATTTGGACGGGTACAAATTTAATTTCAACAGGTAAGAAGAGTTTTAAATTTTAATTAATTTGTTTTAGTAATTAATTTTGTATAGTAACATAAAGCATCTTTTTATTTTTGGAATTAATTTGGCATTCCCTTCATAGATAACAGTGTTGACGTTCTATCATTTATGCAATTGAAATCTTAAAATAACTTAAAAAAACTCTGCAGAGAAAAATCAAGCTGATAAATGACATAAAAAAAGATTATATATCCTAAAGAAGAAACTGCCATCTACAGTTTTTAAGATGTGGGAAAATATATATATATTTTTAAATACATAAAATATTCTTACAATGGCTATATCTTCTAGATATTCTTTGCTTTAAATTATTAAGATTTTGACACAATGGAGGACCAATCGATAGAATTATATGAATACCAATATTTTGCTATCATTTATCATCTAGAAACATTATCTGAAGTGCTTGACTGTGACGTAATTCAAAATTTTCGATTCTGTCAAAAACTATTTCGAGAAGGTATAATTAGTTATTGATGTTTCTATGATGATGAACATACTTGATGAGCACCTAATGAGGAACAAGTAATTTTAAATAGAAATATGTCAAATGATATTTATAATCAAGCTGCATGCGTAATTTCATTTAAAGATTAAAATTCCACTAAAAACCAAATATTTTTATTTCTTTTATTTATTCTTTATTCAATTATATATAAAAAATAAACATATGGGAGATTTATGAAATATTAGCTAAAAGTCAGTAGTTTAATATTGAAGAGAATTTAATTTCGACACAGAAAAAATTTAATCTGTGACTAAATTTATGTATTGATTTATTTTCAACTAAAAGCTTTCATTATTTTCAAATAATAAAATACCTTATGCATTAATTGTTTAGTAATGGAATAAATATTTTTTTTTTTCATCAGCACTTGCAAAAAAATTCACATGAAATTTACTGTGTAGCACGACTGTATTGTTATTCCTCGTATATGGCATTAATATTTATCATTTTCCCAGATAATTAGAAATGGCTTAAAAGTTTCTAGTGATAATTATATTTAGCTAAGAAGCTGGCTAAAAATCCGAAGTTTATTCTTGTGTTTTTGAAAAATTAAAAAGTAAAATTATTGACCCTCTTTATCTGCAGAAGTAAGGAGAAAAATGATTAGAGTTTTCCACGAATATTGTTTCGCTCTTTGCATCGATTTCACTCAAGAATGAAGAATATCTTTTTAAATAAAAGCAGATAATACCTTATTTATACTGAATTCACCTCAGCTACAGCGTAAATAATGAAAGATTCTAACGATAAACGTTTCAACGTACCTTCCACATTTTCCTTCAAGCATTCTTGCTGATAAATTGCGGAAGGCAAAATTTTTCTTTTTTATGCAAATGATGCAGTAAAGTGCTGAGTCTGCAGTAGTTTAAAAGATGCAGGGAAGGGGGCGGGTTGTTAAGGAGGGAAAACAATTAGAATACCTTTTGAATTCTGTGCATTTTATTTGCACTTTTATAAATTTAAGAAACATTTTAGAAATTTATAATTCAGAAGACAATTGCTAGATATGTTTAAAAGCGTCATTCCAAATGATTCTCCCAATTAATATAAAATTAATTAATTAAAATTAATTTTTGCCGAATTCTGCGTTTTATAAGCATTTGAAACTTAACGGATCTATAACAGCTAAAGGAACTTTGAACTATAAGAATATAAAATATTACATTTCTTGGAGGCTGATTTTGTTGCAATTATCATGCACTGAAAATCAGAAGAATAAAAACAAAGTTTCCAAAAATTGTCTTTACATTAAAAAAAGCATTAAGGAAAACTATAAAGGACAAACTCGTTTTCTTTTTGTATTCAAGAAATAATAGATATTTTTAAATGAAATGAATAGGGAATGGTGTAATTTGTTGAGTGGTTTTGTGACTTTAAATTTTTATCGTTCAGACAATCAAAATTCTGGATGATATACAACAGAAATACTCTTTATGATGAACTGTTTTACTGTATTGTCATGTCAAAAAACATGTTAAAATTGTTATTATGATGTGCATTCTTTTGCTTTTATAGAGCTTCTTTCTGAGATTTTCTAAATAATGGTAAGATTTTCTAAATATTTATTGTCTTGATATGGTTTATTGAAAACAAATAGCAGTAAAGATTTTTTCAGAATTATTTCTAAATTTTTTATTTAAAATTCACGATTAGAGTATCCGGTGAAAGTGAAAACGATACCAATATGCATGAAATATATTCATTTTGATATATCTGAGTTTGGGTAATTCCCGTAATTCAAAATTTGAATTTCTTACTTGAGTACAAAATTTAAATATTTGATGAAGTAAGATTGAAGAAAGGCAGTAAATTAATTTTAATGTTCTGCTTACAAAAAAAAATTGCTCATGGTGTTAAAAATGAATTTTTGTATATTCTATTAATATTAATATATTTAATATTTTAGATATTCTAGTGGCATTTTAAAATTGATTTGAAACACAGAATAATTTTTTTGTCTGAATCATTTCTGATTTTCATTGAGTAAATAGATTTTCTTCATTAATTTGTTTTCATAACTTATAAAGTGCGAAAAGTGGTTCTTTTATGTATTTTACCGAAAATCGATTAATTTTTCGTAAAAGTATTTAGATTTCCAAATGCAGAAATTTTTTGAAATCAATTAAAAGTGCATAACTGCCTAAATTCAAAATTTCCATTTTAACATTAATTTCCATGTATGTGTTACCGTTAAATTATATAATTCAGTTATTTCATAGAATAATTAGGTATTTCATGAAATAACTAGATAAGTCAGTTAAAGTATATAATTTACATATAAAAGATCAAAATTTTCATATTTTACCTAGTTATTCTATGAAATAACTAATAATGGACCGTTAAAGATAAAAACAAACAATTTCAATGTTATTTTATAAATTAATTGATTTTGGGTAGCTAAAATCTTTTGAAAAATACATTTTATTCCTATTGCGGAGGATTAATTGATAAAAAATAATAAGAAGAAAATGATATAATTTATTATTGCTCATATTGCTAACATTAGTTAAACAGAAAGAGAAAAAAAGAATGTTACAGAAATAGTTATATTTAAATATTATCACAAAATAATAAGCGGTTCAAAATTGACTAAATGCAGCTAGAACCGGTTCAAAATCCTTTCGAGTTCAGTATTTCATACTTTAACGATCAAGTAAGCGTTGTTCTATAGTTACACCTAGTTAAATCGTAGAATTTAATAATTTCATACAGTTTAACTGATTTGTCTAGTTATTTCATGAATATACCTATTTATTCTATGAAATAAATGAATTATACACTTCAACGGCAACATATACATTCTCTAAATGAAACGGTTATCTAAAAATCATCGGTATAACTAACTTGTAACAGCAACTCCAAGCTTTAAAGACCAAAAGTTGGTCCAGTACTTTTGAAATTTTTTAAGTTTGTCTTCTTATCCCAAAATTATTATTAAATTTAGATTGTAAAATTATATTTAAATAAAATATATGGCAACAATTAAGATGGTTTATTTGACATATCTAGAAAAATCACTGTTTCATGAAATCTTACGAATAAAAATAATCTGATTTATTTTAGTGATCATGAAAGGAAAAAAAAACTGATCACTAAAGAAATGATCACTGATCACTTAGGAAAGAAATTTGTCAGTGTAAAAAGGATTTATACTTTAAGCGATATTTCAACCAATTTTAATGAAATTTGAATTAATGGACATTGATTTTAAGTTGCGATTATTTAATTTGATTTTTATGTGTGGTCATTACTTAATTTTCAAAAGCAGTATGAGCTCTCTGAGTAAGAAAGGTAACGCTTAGTGAAATTTTTCAAGATTGTAGTAGTAGAAATTTAAAAAAGTTAAAATTAAAGTAATTTATTCAGTAAAATATATACGTGTAACTGAATAGATTAGTTCTTGTGATAAGTAGAAACTAGATGCTTTATATTTATGTTGTATTCGCATATATTTATACAAATGTAATGTTAATATGATCCAAATATCCGATACTAAAACTTCATGTTATTGATGTCAGAAAGTATAATATTTTGAGTAAAATAAGAAAGTTTTATCAGAATTAATGTTAGATAATTAAAAATAAAGCAATATATATTTAAATATAAACCTAATTTGTTTAAAATCAAAAGAATTGAATTGGAACCTTTGTGAAGGGCTTTTGAGATGTAATTCGCAGAAGTTTTATCATCTATAAACTTGAGTTATGTACCACTTGCAGGAATTGCAATCAGGAATGTGTAGTAAAAAGAATTAAAACGATTTGACATTTTTACTTTTTTAATTTCTTACATATTCATATGTACTTGCTTCATCGTGGGCCATAAATTATTAGTAAAGTAAATTGTTTGCAAATAGGATTAATATTCCTGAATACGCTCATCAGTTTAATAGAAGATTACACTACAGTGGATATTAAATCGATTTGTTATTTTTCAGAAATTTCATTATTATCATAGATGTTTAATCAGCTAAATATTAATGTGAAAATATTTTCATATCATATACTAAATTTTCAAAATAATTGCTATGATTTGTTGGAAATAATGCATGAAAAATTGCTTCTAGATTTTATTGTATTCTAAAACAAACACTGCACATTTTTATCATCAATTTAGAAAATTTGCACTTAAAACATCTAAATCATTTTTTTTTAATTTTCATTACACATCTTGTTTCCGTGATGTATGAAACTGTCATTTGTTGTTTCCTCTGTCTCTAAAGTACTTAATTATGAAACTGAAATTTCATGAATGTAATGAAAATTTCGTCCTCGTAATTTAAAAAAGTTTGCATCCTTTTGCGGAATGTATTGAACATTCTTTTTGAGATTTTGGGTAAATCTTTGTTAAATTATGTGAGTTCTTGCCCTTATGGGATTAATATTTTAAAAGAATCGAAATTTTATCATCTTAATTTAAAATGTCATAAATATTTTTATTACTTTCCTGTTGAAAGGATAGAAATCTTTTGACCAAAAATATTTTATTTTAGTTTTCAAAATATTATGAGATAGCAACATAAATATTCATGGTTTTACTGTCTTTGCTTCCTCAAAGGATTTTAATTAAAAATGGAAATAGAAAAAGAGAAATAAGTATTTTCTTTCACATTTCTTGAAAAAATTTTCTTTTTTTCTATATTCCATTTTTGTGTGTCCAAAATATACCAACACGCATGTTAACATAAATAAATTAATTCTGATAAGTTATCTTAAGTTGAAATTCTCATTATTATTACATTTTTTATTGAAAGTGGTTTTGTAAAAAATAAGAGAAAATATTAATGAATTAAATAACTCTGAAGCAATTGCTTTTTCCCTTCAATTATTAGTATGAAATCTACAAACATAGATTTCTGTCAGAAATATTTTTAAAATTAAAGTGTAGGTTCTTTTAATATATTTCATTTATTCAATATTAATTCATAGAGTATTGTATATTTATAATAACCAATGTTTGATATTTTACAATCCAATTAGAAACCGTTTAATAAATAAATAAACAACTAGTTCATTAAAAAGTATTATAAAAGTAAGATTGTCATTTTACGTCATTATTGAAATCTTAATATCAGAATACATGAATTTATTCAAGAACATTATTATCTATAAAATATGGTGACAGCATCTGTGCAGTATGAAATCCAAACTTTTTGTTAACTTTCTATACTGTAATAAATCAATAGAAACTCATAACAACTGAAATATAAACTCTTGTTTATATTTGATGTTTTTCTAAGGAATAAACATTTCTTCTTTTCATAAATTCTTTCAAAAGATGTAATACTCCTACCAATATAAAGGCTATTTACATTTATCACAATAAACGTCATGTGTCATTATTACGATTTAGGCTCGCAATTGACACATCATACCGATACTGAAATCTCTAAAAAAATTTGTTATTTCACAAACAATTAAATCACAACAATTACTCAAGAGAAAGTAAATCAGCAAATAATTTAATTTAGAAATCACTGATGTTTTAATCAATTCCAACCCAGATAGCACAAGTTATTGCATAATATTATGTTATATTATTTAATGATATAATTCATCATTATTTATTATATTTTATTATTTGAAATTCAACAATATTATTTAACAGTGAAATATAATCATTCAGTATTGCATAATGATGTGTGCTACTAGTATATACGTATTAACCTATGCGCAGTTCGAAACTAAAAAATGGAATTGATGTCTGCTTATATATTTTATTATAAATTTGTATGCCCTTTAACTTTTATTTACGAGTAAAAGTTTATATTAACTTACCATATAATTTACTGAATTCTCCTAATATGTTTATTTGAAAATATACAGCATTAAAAACAAGTCGCACCATTTATAAAATGAACTAATACAAGAAGTTAATACTATTTTTGTAAGTTCACGTATTTTTAAATGTACCAGAGAAACTAAATCTAAATACTTCTGGACATTTACACTTGAACCATTCATAAATATAGTCTCCATTACATAAAGTGTCAAAGCGATTGTAAATATATTTTTTTGTGCTTAGCCCTGTTTTCTTTGTAAATGATAAGAAATAACTCTCATAGAATTTCAAAGAAAATATCAATTCAGATATCGTTTCTTTTCCGTTCTCGCTCTCATTTAGATTCTTGTGCAATAAAATTTGTTTCAGGATCTCTTTATACTGTTTTCTTTTTAAAGTTTGAAGTTATGAAACCATAAAATTTTCTTAATGAGTCAATTTACGACTGAAAATGACTATTTTTGTTCTTTCTAGACTAAGGATGCTTCTGATAGGCACTATATTAAAAGTGTACAAAGTTTTTGAATGGAATACTGCACTTTTATTTTATTTTTACTTCATATTAAAACATTCCATAAAATATAATTGTCTTGGTTTCATTTCGATAAACGGAATTTTAGTTTCTTGAAAATAACGGATGAATTTCAAATATTTTTATCACTACAAAGTTTTGCTATAGAAAAGAAAATATTGAAATTTATAGGTTGAAAATTTTTGGTTTAATAGAAATTGTTGAATGCAGAGTTGAAAATGCAGATAAGAACTATACTTATAACTATATAGTTTTTTTCATTATTTTTAAAAATGACTTCCTTTGATACATTGCATTAAACATGCAATCATATTTAAAAATATATAATAATAACAACAATATGCGTAGAATGGTAATTAAATAGAACATCAGAATATATTATAATAGATATAATAAAAATATAATATTAAAATAAGTGTAATAAAAAGCTACAGAAAAATACTATTGAATAATAATAATAGACGATAATGATAAATAATTAATATTAATAAATATTAAATTTCCATTTCCCGAAATAACGCTAACTGACTGATTTCAGAAAAATACACAAGAAATTAATAGTATTCTACTGAATTTATACTAGGATTGATGGATCATTGGGAATAAGTTCTCATGTTCCAGGCTGCCGTGTTCTATTGACCACCCGCCTCGCATGCTGAGATGATGAACAACAAATCTGATATCGATGGTTGTAAGTGGAAACCCACAAATATTTAAAATGTTACTTCTTGTTCAAGTACCTGACACGCAATTTGATTAAACTTTCAAAACAATTGTCTTCTTCGGAAATATGCTTTTTTGATTTAATAAAAAGATTGAGTAATATTTAAATGAATTACCATAAATATTTGGCCAATAGTTTGGGTTTCTTACAAGAATTTTAGAAAAATCTGTATTTTTTTCTCGTGCTTTTTTAATTTATAATTTTTTAACTAAGCAAACATTTATTAATTAAATATGGTTATGATCTTTTAGTTCTTTAGCTGGAAAACGCCTTTTTTTTCCTTTTTCCCGAAGCCGTTTAACAAAATGCATTACTTTCTTATTCTTTAAGCTGTTTTAAGCTTAGAAATCGTTTATAAATCATCAGTTGATGAATAAAATATCATTAAATGAATAATATTACCATTAAATGAATAATATTACCATTAAATGAATGAAAACAATCAAATCTTAGTTAAATATTTTGTTTACATTTAGCTTTAGTTAAGATGATAGTCAAAAAGGATAAAATATATTCATCTAAGTAATAATAAGACTGTATTCTATATTTTTTTCAGTTTGCATTTATTTTATTCCTTGTGGTTTATTATTTTTTAATTTAAACTCCCTTTGTGGTTATCACCATATAAATCGTATTTTTTCTTTTATTAAACTTTGGATGAATTATTCAGATATTCCAAATTAGATTATTCAGATAGAAAATTCCAAAGCTACTTTTAGGCTTGTTTCACCTTTAGTTTTAAAATATCAATATAATTAATTTAATTGCAATGAAGAACTTTTTCGAATATAGCAACAATCTCATTTAATTTCTTCTTTCAATTTAAAGCATATAAGCAGTGAAGCCTCGACCAAATGTCATTAAATGAAATTCCATTGTAACATGCTTCTTTGATGGACCAAAGAGAAAAATGCTGGAATAGAGACAATGTACATGCTCTCAATCTCATGTCGTTAGTTTCAGAGACAAATTAATTCTTTGCTCTTTAAATGTTCTATTCTTCTACAAAGGGGCATTTGGGGATGTTGAGTACATAGATAGTAATTTGTCGTGCCGCTGTCTATCAATTTTGAGGGAGACGTACACTGTTTTCGGAGCATTGCAGGTGGTTTAATGAGCTCCAACCATCTCCTTTTGATAGAGCTGAGATATTCAGCAGGATTAGATTGCTAATTTAGAATTCATTAATTTCAAGTGGCTTTATGAGAATCTGATGATATTAAAGATAGAAGATTTTAATAGTAATAAAATTGATCTGCTCTTTTTAAATATAGATGCGCACGGAAGTTAATGAAATTCTATGCCTTGCAAGATCTTAAGCTCAATAGATATACAAGTTTTATGTATGATATGTAAAATCCTCTAAAACAGTGTCAAATTTCTGATTAGGAAGACTAGTTAGCTGCCTAGGGCCACTGGGCAGTGAGTGGACTTAAGCAGGTCGATGAAATATATTATTATCCTCTATGCGAAATAAATAAATTTGTAAAAATTATAAATTCTATGAATTATAAAATATTAGATAATAGTAACATTATTAATCATGATTAGACAAATTCTTACCTGTTTCATTAGTTCAATTAATTATTACAATGTTTATAAGCTCCCAGCATTTACTGAAATAATATTGTGTACAAACATAGACAACTCGCAGTCATGAGTCAATATAAATAAATAAATAAAACTTATATTTTCACAAATTATTATCATAAAACGTTAGCTTTAAATAATCCATTAATATATCAATTATTTTTTAAAAAAATATGTTGAAGCATAAAACTATTAAACTGACCTCTGTAGTAAAAGAAGGATTTCTTAATATGCAAAATGACTAAAGACATCACTACTTTTAAAGTAAATATTCCCTTCAACTTTATTTTAAAAATATCAAAATAAGAATTTTATATTTAATATATTATCTTTTCAAATTTAAAGGGCTTCGATATATGAAGAAGTCTGCAGAAACTAAGTACAATTTTCAGTTTTTCTCGAAGGAACGCTGGATTCAGGATTTCTTACATACATGCCGACTTTTTAGATTCTTTGTGTAAATAGTCGAAACTATTTTTAGAATGCTGAATACTGCGTCAGGTGCATATTGAACATTTAAAAATATTACATTAGCTAATATTATTTTAAAAAATTAATATTCAGCCACAAGCATATAAAAACCTGTCATTCATTTTCTTGATGCTAGAAAACAAAAGTCAATTAAATTCACAGACAAATTTGTGAAGTTTACGAACGAAACGCGATGAGTGATTCGATATAAAGGAAGTGGATACTCAGTTTCCATGATGGAAAGGAAAATGCTCCTAATGAAAAAAGAATTGTTTGACCTCTCTGATATTATGATGAATTGCTTACAGAAATTGAAGAGAATGTTAAAGAAAACCCAAGATTAACTGTTACGACACTATCAATGCATCTTCCTCCAATTTGCTGTTCCCTTCTTAATCACCTCAGACGGCATCTTTCTATAATGAAATTATACAAAAGCGCGCCCCCTGGTGCCTCTAGAATGGTAATAACATAAAAAATAATTTAAGCACTATATTTCAGTAAGCAACAAAAATGTTTTTTTCTAATAATGTTTACTTTAACTTAATTGCTTAACGGAATTTATTTCCCGTACATGATTAATATGTTTTTCAAATGATTTATAAATATAAGCAAAGATGTTTTCGCTAATTATCTTGTTTTAACGTATAATTTGCTATCAATTAAAATATATACCTATCAATTTGTATTCGAAAGAAGAATTACAGAAAAGAAAAAAAAATTTTCAAAGAAAAAATTTTATAGACATCTGAGAGTTCGTTTTTTTTAAGTAAAAACATAACAATAGATTTTACTAAAAAAAGGAATAACATCTTCATTTCCTCATATGATACTGAACAATCATTTATCGATAATTATAAAATTTTCATAAATTCTGTGGTATGCCTTTTTTTTTAATCTTTGTTTAGATTTTTTGTTTGTCAAAAATACAATTTGCATGAGTGTATATACATTAAAGAATAAGTAACAAAAGAATTTTAAGAAAAAGAATGAAAATTCGCTGTACCTACTATAGAATTCGTTCTTACTTAAATTAATTTTTTTTAATACATTAATGTAAAAAATGTGGGAGTTTGCGTAAGATAAATTTCATTGAAAAAAAGACAATGCAGGATTTTTACTGTAAATTTTCTACTAATATCATTAATTTCAAAAATGAAATATGGCACTATTTTTTTCCCATACAATTTCAAATATTCAAAATATGATATTGTTGTGTTAGATTTATTTGCTACAAGCCATCTTTGGCTATCAAGTGGCTCGCTGGGACTTGTGGTTATTAAATTTTTAATTGTTTCCTCAAAAAATATTTTAAACAAATTATGATGGATATATGAATTGCATTATTTCAAAAGAGTTCCTCCAAGTTTGGGGTTTTATATCATTTGGTTTGATCAAAAGTTCCAACACACGTATGCGCGAATGCAGAAACATATATTTAACTCCCTTATAAATTGTTTGATTGTCATTTTCATTTATATTAAATAAGAGAGCCTTATGTATTGCATTATTTATGTATAATTTTGCAAAAGATATGTATGGAAAACAATCAGTAATACTATAAATTGATCAAGTTATTAGCTATAATTTTAATATTTTAGATTGATATAATATTTCTCACGTCTTTGATGTGCATATTATGCATTAAATTACAGTCAAGCATATTTCTTTTCATATAATTGTAATAAAAACATTGTCATCGAATCAAAGGGATTTTGTTTTGTACAAAATTTATTTTTTTAAGAATGAATGCGAGAATAATATAGAGAAAGATAAAGAAAATATAATTAAAAATTCTGAACAATATTACTATTAAACATTCAATAATGTGCGGCATTCAGAAAGTTGAATATCTGATAATAATGTGCAATTACTTGTGATAATAAGGAAATATCTAAAGAAATAATTTTTTGGGGATATTTTTCGAATTTAAGATAGAGAAGAACATAATTGATAATATTTAGTCTCTCAGTCGTACAATAAATAACAAAAGAAATAATACCACTTTAACGATATTTATAAATGCGGTGATTAAGATTAGAAGAGAGATATAAATGATATTTGTTTACAAATATTTGTTGCATATATTTTGAGATAAGATGTTATATGGCGACATTCATACGACAACTGACATAATCCATGCAGCAATGAAATAAAGTGTCAGCTTTCATAACATATGATTATAGAGGAGTAATGCAGTATGTTTCGTTGAGACATTATTAAATTTGTAATAAACTTCTAATACAATTTTGGTGCTATATTACTATCCTATATCTGATTAAATTAATTGAAAATATTATTTTGGTTTTTTTTTACAATTTCAAAGTTGAAAAAGTTTATACTTTCTTGTTGATTAATACAGAAGTGATGAAAATTCAAATTTTGAATTCCAGTAAAGGAATTACATTTATATAATAGTTACATATACACAATGTCCTTACAATTTGGATGAAAGCGTTGACTTTCATAAAATACCTTCTTTTATATTCTTAAATGCTTCCTCATGAAGTGTATATTAAATCAATTCTAATGTAACTGTACAATTTTGATATTATCTGCATTTAGACTAGCAATATTGTCAACAACGTATTTTGTTCACGCAAAAAATTTAATCATATTTTCCCAATAATGCTTGCTTGAAATTTATAAAGCTACTCTAGTTTGAAATATGCATTTATTTATTTCCTTGGAACTGTAAACCAGAAGATAAAATTATATTTTTTTGCATAAATATCCTTAAAATCTTAACGAACATAATGTAGCCAGTCATGTTCTAAAATTTATTTTTCAAAATATACAGTAAGAGACTTTCATTATGTTTTACAAATATTACAGAAAACGTAATTTTAACTTCACAAATTTAATGTTTTTTTAATAATTTTAATCTCATTTTATTTGTACTGGTAATTCCAGGGTAAACAAATTGCAATGAATCTTTGTCATAACACAAAGATGACGCCTATTTTCTTTTTTAAAAAGAAAATATTTATATTTAATTCCTTAATTAGATTTCAATAGATTTCAGAAAATTCTCGAAATGTAGTTTTTAATTTAAAATGTCAAAAGCAGAAAAGAGAATAATATTCTTTAAAATTTTGTCTATGGAGGAAAATATCTTAAAGCAGCATTTTGTTGCCTATATTTATGAAAAAATATTCATTTTTAATGAAGGCTTTAATTAATTTTTTTTTCGGAAACAATAATTTATTATTATATTCTTTCAAAATTCGTAGCTGGAATAAAAGTTCCTAATTAAGACTTTTTTTTTTCATTTCAAATTAAGATCCACAACACCCACTTGGGTTGTTTTGCTCACATTATTTTGCAGTGTTTGCACTATTATGTTACACTAAATGTATTGTTTTTTTTTTAATTTATCTCTTTCGGATTTGATAGCAAATTCAGTGGCTCTTTAATTTTCATTTAATCCTGATACTTGAATAATAATTTGACAAATCATTTTAAATCTTGTAATCGGAGCAATGCAAACAAATTAAACATCGTATGACTTCACTTAAAAATATTATTAAATTTTTTTCAACAGACAATTATTTATTTATATTTTTTGAAAATGTTTATTTTCTCTTTTTCTGAATTTTATTAATTTGAAATAAATTTTTATTTTGTCTTTGACTAATAATTCGCTGTTTTTATAAATTAAACAAAATGTGTACAGGTAAAGAAATTTTGAAAGATGTGACCAGAAAATTTCTTTATTTAAAACTTAAAGGTAATCAATCATCTCAAAGATATATCCAATTTTTCAAAAAAGATTTCTTTAAAAGCGTTTGCAGAAGTTTGAGTAATGGCAAAAAGTAATCTAATAAAAAAGACATAGGTGAAAAATAATAAAAATTTATACGCGGATATAGAATTACCCTAAGCACAGCATCTAGAAAAAATATGCCATTGCGACACCAAAGCACTGGACATTTAAATATTCACAGAAAAAAAATTAGAATCTAAACGAATAAGCTTCAAGAAAATATCAAAGAAACCGTGCTTAAAAGTAATCCACGAAGGTGAACTTTAAACTGGGCAAAGAAAATGATGTCTTATGGTGATAAATGGTTGTCAATAATATTTAGTGACGATATAAACTGGATCTTGGATAGACCAGATGGCTATAAATTTCACTGCTATGATTTAATAAATCAAGAAGTACCTTTAATTGACAGCAAAGTAGAGGGTCATCAGTGATTTGGAGCGATTTTATGGGTAATTCGGTGGGGGCAAAAATTTTGGGCAATTTGTAGCTAGAAATTAAACTCATGGGACCATTTTATTCTACTATAGGATTTGGTGGGAAAACCACACGGTGCATTTCAATAAAACAGTTGCATATTCATGTGTGCAACGCGACAAATATATGAATAATATCAATGCCAATGATTGGTCATCACTTAGTCCGGACTTAAACCCAATGGAGAATGTGTGGAGACATCTAGCACGAAAAGTACATGAAAATGGACAATATTTGTCGACCAGGGAGCTTTAAAGCAGCGATCGAGCAAGCACGGCATGGACTGCCCATAGAATTAATGCAGAACTTAGTACTTTCAATGGGAAACCATGTATTTGAAGTGATTAAAGATAATGGAAACACGATTAAATATTAATATTTATAGCTGTATTAGTGAAACTTAAATATAATATATATAACAAATATTGCAATATTGTCTATAATTATGGGATATCCATGCAATGAGCCTTTGCCACTACATAATGACAGAAGACGACGTCAATTTTCTATCTTAATTTTTTAAAGGAAAATATTTATATATAAATTCCTGAATTAGATTTCGATATCTTTCAGAAAATATTTGAAGTGATTAAATATAATGGAAACATAATTAAATACTAAGATTTGTAACTGCGTTAGTGAGACTTAAATATAATATATAAAACAAATATTGTCTATGATTATGGGACATCCTATTTTCTGTTTTTTTCTGAAAAATTCAGCATTTTTTTTTGTTTTTGTTTTTCTAACAAATAATTCTAATGTGTGTTACCTGTAATTATATACAATGAAATAGTGATACGCATTGAAAACAAATGTCATCTCATTCTCGTTTTTATTGTGGATTTCATTTTTGTCTATATGTTTGGACAGAGTATAGAACGTGAGCATATTTACGGCAATTATAAATCACTGAAATATCAAATATGGGTTGTAGTAAGAATAATTACCATGAATTTGCACCTACGCCAACATTATCTTACCTTAGATTTCTCCTCCACTTAATAAAACTTCACGAAATGATGATATGAAAAGTTTTATTGTGTAGAATGACCAGTTGAAAAGAGAATACATTGGCGAACATTACCATTGTAAGTGAAACAACGCCTGTAGAAAGTTTTCTAAACAGCTTCAACTAATTTATTCTTCGCAATGAATTTAGTAGATCTTTCCTTTAACGGTCCTTCTTCCCTGCTTCTATATTCTGTGATTATTCAATTACTTATTGTAACAAGAACATCAACAATGTTAATATCTTAATAATTTATTTGGGTCTTAAATACATTCAACTATCTTTCTTTTGCTGACATCAATAAATTATACATGTACTTCACATGCAAAGTGTTTTCTATGGTAATTAAGGTGTACGTACACACTAGAAATTTTTTTCTTTAATTTTAACTTTAAAAATCCAGTGTTTTCACAGTAGGTTATTGATATATGTTTAAACTCATTTCAGTGAGAAAAAATCATATTACACTAATTATTAATTAATTAAATAATATTTAATGAGCTAATTAGCCTATTTTTTGAAACAAAATATCTTAAATTCTAATTTGTACAGACACACAATTCTAGTTGGAAATGATGCCTAATATTAGTCTTCATGTTGTCTGCCTCAAACAAGTTATAAAAATGTATAGTTTTTTTAACAATTTTTTAATCAACAATGAATAGAAAAAGCGAGATTTTTTCTGTAATTTTAACTTTTAAACAGCTATTAAAAATTTATTTCTATAAATATAACTTTGATTGAGGCACAAAACATCCGCTATTTCATACAGATTATTTTGATATATAAATAACTGTATTTGGTTCATTTCTTGTTGGTTTATGATTGTTTGAATGAAGCAACATAGTGGAAAAAAATCATTCTTCATAAAATGAGTTTTAAAAAAAACCGTAACTAGAGTTTTTAATGAAAGCACTTCAAGAAAAATAATTATAACTCGAAAAATATTTCGAATATTGACAACATCTTGGTATCGTTTGAAAGCTAAAGGATCAGAGAAAATTATTAAGCAATAAAAAAATGTTCGATATTTTGAACGATTTTCGAAGTTTCAAGTGTGTACATACACCTTAAACGATATTACTGAAATTCTTTCAATATTTCATGCCATTCATTCACCCTTGATTTTTTAATTGACCATGTTATTATTCTTTAATTATTGTTTTGTTCATTTTCTAAAATTTTGTTCTAATGTTTAAGAATATATCATTAAATCATTAGATATTATTTCAATTATTACTTTAACAACGTTATTTCTTTGCTATCAATAATAAAAAAATCACTGATTTTCTCATTTTTCTATCTCAAAAGTTTATTACAATTCCACGTATGTTATTTTTTGGTATCTAACTTTCTTTTGTCAAGACAAATGAAATTTGGGAAGTTTGTAACATTATTTTGAACATTCCAGATATTTCGTGCCTATTTTTTTAAAAAAAATCATTTAATTGAATTCCGTAGTAAAGTGAAACAGAAACGAAACAAAAGCTGTCAGAATAAGGTGAAAAATATAAATAATTCCTCAAGGCCTTTCCTGGCATCAAGTTAAAGTATCAGAAATTTCCTATGGGACACATTAGGAAAACAGTTTTAAAAGAAAATTCCAGAAACTTGAAGAAAATGTGTGAGAAAATATGAACTAATATATAATAAGATTAATGGAACAATATTTTTTTAACAAAAAAAGTATGGTGGGAAAACACATTTCTTTTGAAGCGATGGTGTCTTAACTACATGTTATAAGAAAACCTCCTTTTAAGTATAAACATATATATAATGTCTGTTAAATTTTATTAACAAAATAGAACTTTTTCACTAGTACAAAGAATAAAATAATCCATAGTAATGTTTGAATTCCACTGAAGTATTTATTTTCGTACTCCATATAATTGAAGAAACTAGTGCTAACACTAACTTGAATCGTAAATAACATTTAGATATCTATATGCATTACCAAATTTATAGTATGAAATTTATTTTCTACATTAAAAATCCTTTTGTTCTATCTCTTTTACTAACCTTCAATTGTAATTAGTGAAATTAAAAAAAATATATATATGTCATCTCATTCTTAAATACTTCAAAGAATGTTTGATTTTTATATTATTAATACAGTAATAAAAACAATTAAATCATCTAATCCTTTTCATATTAAAGAATGATTTTTTGCTTGAAGTAATTTAGCATTTTTAATATTTTGAATTAACTTAACCCATACTGTACAGACATCTCAGTATAATAAAATTTAATTAATTTTTGTAATCTTAAATAAGAAAATATTATAAAAGTATTTTATACTCGCAATGAAATATTTTCCTAATGCAAGAATTTTTTAATCATTTCAGAGTAAATTACAATGGATACAATTAAAAAAACCCATTAGGCCTTAAGTAAAAAATTTCCATGCATGGCTCTCTGATAAAAAAATAACATTATATAATTAAATTTATTCTCACTTGAGTAATTATTAATAAAATATCTCAAATAAATCAACTCGATTGTTAAAAAAATCCATTTGCAAAATTACATTCTCCATTATGAATATCTAGTGTTTGAGACTTTTAAATCATTTCTTATTCATAGAATATTAAGAATATTAAAGTATTATACCGCGTTTAAAAAAATTGGTTCTAAATTATTTTTTTATTTATTTATTTTTATTTTTTTGAATCAAGAAAAATTTCATAGACTTAAGTTAAATTGCAAATTTTTTCAGCTTTACAAAGAATTTCAAACACTTTTTTTAATTTTTCCTTTTAAGATAATTTTATCAGCACCCTTAACTATAAAAGTGGCTTGAATAAAGTATAAAATAAACTTATTTTAATATAATAGTTTTACTCTTTGTTTAAAATAATTACACTTTTAATATCTTTGAGAAAAAATTATTTTTTTTCTTTATAATTAAGTTATTAATGAAAAATGCATAAATGTTCTTTAGATAAATTAATGTCCTTCATACGTATAAATTAGATTAATATTCTTTATATAAATTACTAGAAAATATTTTATAGTATTAAATATTTTTAATATATTTTTATGTTATAGATTAAAAGTACAAGATATAAAATACAATATGTGTAATTGGAATGCTTTCAAAAGTAGTTGCACCAAAGAATTTTTTATATTTTAAATGCCATTCCACACAAAAGAAAAGAAAAAAAACTTTGGTGATGTTTCAAATTTTAAGGAAATCTTAGCCTAAAAAATGCAAATTATACAAATATTATCTTCTATGCTTAAATTAAAGATATTAACTCTCAGGCGTGAATCCATATTATTTCTTATTGCACATATGTAAGTACATATGTCTATGTACCTGCATATGTATATATATTGTACATATGTAGAAAAACATTTACAAAAATTTTCAAGACTCTATCAAGACTAGACGAAAGGGGGGGAAAAGAATCGGAGCAGAGGGATACATTTGCAAAAGAAAAAAAATGAACTATTTAGACTATTATTTAGATACGATATTTGAAATTTGGCTGACAACTTTCCAACCGCATGGGCTATTCAAAAACATAAATAAAAATAATTTGACATTTTTTTTCATCATTTTTAAGATACATAAGTCGAAAACCAATTTTTTTTCTATTTGGCCGATTTCAGTTTGAATTACGAAATAAAATTGATAACACATCTATTTCTGTTATAAAAACTAATTTTTTTCATTATGAATACTTTTACAATTTATAGTATGTTCTTATCTCAAATAGAGGAAAGTTTAAACCACGTTACAACCTTTTGAGGACGCTCTGTTTATCACTCATAGAAAGACATACATTCTAACTATATATTTAAACTTTTTTCCAGGAAATGAAAAAAAAATAACATTATAAGAAAATAGTAAATGCAGTTCCTATTTTAATTATTTTGTTAATTTATTTCAAAGCAGAGCTATATATCGAATTCTATTTCAAAATTAAATTGGCAAGAATTAAAATTTAAATACAAAAACGTATTGACTTGTTTTAAAGCAGATAATCAACCATTCCTTGATATTTTTATTGAAATAAATAATTCCAGAATATTCAAAAGGAAACATCATGTAGAATTTTAAAACTATCCAGTTAAATCAACAATCTTATAAATTGAAGAAGGTCCATGAGGAACTTTGTTTTCTTACTACAATCATTGTAACTTGAGACTAAATGCTTCTCCAAAATGTTAAAATAAAAAGATCATCTCTTTGTAGATATACTGTTCTCTTGAGAGCAAAAACTGAACTTAGACACTAAAAGAGAGGTGTAAAGAATACTGCATATATATCACAACATGTAATCTCTTTTACCTGAGGTTTGAGGGAATTCCCCGAGGGCGAGGAATATCTTGATGCTGTAATGGATTCAGCCATTTATCCTGGCAAGATGTATGGCCGCTCCAGCACTGTGGACAGGAATTCTAAAGAATTACCTGTCACTGCAGTGCTGGGAGAGATATGAGTTAAGTAGTTTCTGTGATCGTACCGTGAACTTGGTATGCCAAAATTGACAAATGAAAAGTGTGAAATTTATGAGAAATAAAGATGATATATTATATTCGCCTTGAAAATATCATTTTATTTATCAAACTAAATATCTAAAAATATATATAAAAATTAAATAATGCTTAGTCTTGTTTGAATAATATCTAAAAAAAGTAATCCTCTTATTATTTCTTGAATATATATTATCTGTGAAATATTTTGATATTAATTCATATTGAAATTTATTAATTTGAAAACTTTAATATAAATCACGTGATTTAAATGTTTTAGAAAAAATTCTTGTTTTAGGAAAGAATTCTTTTACTTTAATTTTCACACCCCAAGTAAATTTAGGCTAAATTCCCTAACGAAAAGAAATTGGGGATAAATCTGTCGTCTCCAAAAAAATACAAAGTACTCTAACTTCATATTTTTCGGAAATTTACAGTTATATTTTTTGGCTCCTTGATTAGAATTGATTTAGCTTTACATACCAAATGCGCAAACGGTAATAAGAGAATTAATGATTCATTAAAGGATAGAAGCTGACATTTACATAATTGAAAACATGTAGCTATTTTCTGTTGTTCCAATATTCTAAATATGAGATTCCGTGGCTCATATTTCTTTCATATTTAAAAAAAAAAAACCTATCAATTGTAATTATATTTTCGTAATTTGATGGGGTCAGAAATTTTACTTCATTATTATTTTGTAGTTTGTTCTTGATTTACTTGATTTTACCCAAATATTCTACATTTCAAAGAATTAAAAAGCAAATAAATATTTTTTCACAAAAATTTGTTTTGTCCAAATAAGTACTTTCTCCATGTTAACTAAGAACATGGCAAACAGCGAAAAAGGAGAGAAATTTCAATATGAAATGTATTCTTATTATCAAGAATATATTACTTGTAGTTAATAACTGTTCATGTCACTTAATTATTGAAAGAAAAATTGTGTATTGTATAAAATCTATTTCAATAATATTCATGCACTGATTTCTAATTGTCTCTTGGTATATCAACGAATTTCCTAGGAAATCTGAAATCACATGTCTATGAGAATTGATTGATAGACAATAAGAATGCCGATAAGAAATAATTGATATATCATCTGCATGATGACATATTGATGCTTTTCAATGATCTATTCCTCTAAAAATGCATTTTTTTACCTATATTTTGCAATTTTTTTAAAAGCTGTGGACATGTTAACGAAGAATATGGCAAGTATTTCACCGGAACATTGCTAAAACAAAGAAAAGGTATACAGAAAACTACTTCAAATCATAGTGTTGGCAGAATATTGAGATAAAATTTTAAGTGTTGTTTCTGAGAAAATGTATAAGTTCTAATTTAAGCGATCTGTCACAGGAAGTAAATAAGTAAATAGATTGTCAACATATTTCTTTGTGTTAAAAATATTAATTTACAAATATCCTAAAAGTGTGAAACAACTTCATATTTCAGTTTCAATGCTCATTTCAGGTCAAACGAAATTAATAATAATAGAGAGATTAGATAATAAATGATAAAATAAATATTTCATCTAAATGAAAATTTAAGAGTTATTTTAAGTCCAGCAATGCAGAACAATATTATTACAGACTAAATGTTCCAAAATTATTGTAACTTTAAGTATTTTAAGATAATGCATATTTGTTTTTACTGAAAATCAAATTAAATACTAATTTTTGAATAATGGATGTTAAAATAAAGAATTATATGTAAAAATATTTTGCATAGATCTTTTTGGAAGAAATTTTTATATTAAAGGAAAAATAGCAACAAAATTTCTATTTTTTCGCGCATTTTCACTCTCTAAATGATAATTAAAAGCAAACTAATGAATGAGACATTTATTTTAACGACTTCTTATCAAAAGTTCAGTAATTTAGTTCTAATTAAGAAAACTAAAATTAGATCTCATTTCTTCAAATACATTAAAAACTTTTTAAACATTTCATCTTGACCATTACATAGAAAATTACGTGCCTACTGTACCCTTATGAAACGGAATTACCAAAGAAAAAACCAACGTTGAACCACCCTGTGTCGTGAATAAATTACGTTTATCGTTTTGGCAAAAAACATATCAAATTCGAGCAAATTTTTCTCACTAGATTTCACAAAACTCTCCAAAAAACAATTCCATTCAAAAAGACTTAAAAGATTTTTACAAAACATTAATGCTTTCGTTCCAACTTCTACTTGAATTGAAATATGTGGTATTTCATTTGAACAAGAATAATTTCTTTCGTTTTTCTATGAGTTATAAAAAAAGTCTGTGAGTTAGGCCAGAAGTTTCAAAAATAGCAGTACTTAAGTTATGGGAATTTTTAACTTTTCCTCTTTTATTTAAGTACTTTCTTTATACTTGGTCATAATTTTTTTATCTTTTTCTCATGCAAACTAATCCTTTATACCAGAATTAAAATATAGTTATTCACTGACATAATTTACAGAAAATAAATGGAAGGAAAATCCGTTATATCGGGCATTTCTCACTTTGGTATCACGGCTCAAATTATTTAAATGTAAATTAATAGATAATTTGTGTTAGCAAACATCGATAAACAAAAATAGATAATTTATAATGACAAATAGTATGAAATCAAAGTAACCTTTCAACGCTGTTTTATGTATTTTAATAAAAATATTAGTAAAAAAAATGATAGACACATCTTTGCAATCTGTTTAAACACAGGAAGTTTTCAATTCTAATGTTTTTATTACTTTCACAGTTCGATTAATTTTTTTTTGGTATCGATATTTTTGCAATATTCGATATTTTGTAATCTAATTTATAATTATGCTTCTCGTGAAATAAAATTTCTTATAAGCAAAGATTTTTTTACATCTATACTTATAATAAAGCTCAATGTGTGTGTGTGTGTGTGTGTGTGTGTGTGTGTGTGTGTGTGTGTTGGCGCTCTACAGGCCAGGTCATTTGACATACAGCTACCAAATTTGGTACATGTATACCTTAGAGGTCGGGAATGTGCACCTGGGGTCCCTTTTTTTGAAATTTTAATTAGAATTTTAATTATTAATTAAAAACTAACTTTCCCGCCAAAAAAATCTTCCATTTTCCCCACCGCCAACTTTTCCGCCAAAATAATCTTCCATTTTCCCCAACGCCAAATGATTTAGGCTTTAGTTCTTTTTTTCTCCCAACAGTAATGAGGCTAGGGTTAAGATTTTTCGGCGGATTATTTCAAACGATTCTGTTTATTTTCTTAATGTTTTATGCATTTAAAATTAAATATTGTTAATTAATCCATGTTTCAGATTCATTCTGAAGTACTTTTGAATTAAAATAACACAGAATAAAGGAAATTAAAAATGTATAATCTGCATAGCGTTACCCCAACTGGCGTAGAAAAATTCACGCATTTGCGTTACCGGAGCTGGCGAAGAAAATTCACGCATGCGCACTGTGTTCTGATTGTTGGCATGGCAACCATTAACAACGGACGATTTAAATTACTTTTAGGTTAGTTGTATGCTTTTGTAAGTAAATTGCATTTATGTTAGTTATATATTTTTTTGTATATGCTTATAGTTTTAAGTACATCGTTTTTTAAGTAGTTTTTTTAACCTGTTTTAAATGATTTAAATTATTTTTAGGCTAATTGCATACTTTTGTAATTAAATTGTATTTATGTTAGTTATATATTTTTTGATATATGCTTATAGTTTTAAGTACATCGTTTTTTAAGTAGTTTTTTTAAACCTGTTTTAGACCAATTATTTTAAACGATTCATTTTATTTTCTTAGTGTTTGATGCATTTAAAATGAAACATTGTTAATGAATCGATCCGTTCATGATGAATCTGAGAAAATTTTGTTGACAAATTCTTGAGATATTATATAAATTAAGAAAGATATTCTTTAGTGCCCATAAAGTTTAAACGCTCAGTGACTCTATTATCAGTAATAATATTATTAAAAAAAATGCTTTGTTTCAGTAAAAAATATTATTATATTAATTGCAGATGAATCCTTTACACTTTAATTTAAAGCATAAATTCTACGAGGGGTAACAGAAAATTAGAGAGATACATATCACGTTATGACTGAAGGCCTTTATAATATTATGAGTGAATTATATGACTATCAAAATTTGAAGTTTTAAAATATTTTGCTGAAGAATCTATTAAAGTTGGAATTGTATAAAATATTTAATTATTAAAATTTTAACGAACATTAAGATTGGCGAACCGGCTGGTCGCCAAAGGCGGCTAGTATATAATAATGGCTGCTGAACAAATGCCGAATCAATGTCTCGCAGCACCGACGACAGTTTTGACTACGAGTAGCAACCTTGGCGACAAAAATGACGTTCTCAGAATATTCGAGAATAATGGCTTTAACTTCATTAGGAATATCACGGAGGCTATAAAAGTTGGAAAACTAAGTATCGAGTCAATAATAATGGTAAACGAATCGAGATGAGTAGTTTAGAGAAGTCTTTTTCCTGTAAGTTTTTCGGAATGTTTTGTGCTGTTGTAGATATTTATTAACGATTTGCTGTTTGTAGGTTGCTGTTTACTGCAAATACTGTTCTTTTATACTATGTTTCGTTATTTGTGTATTTGTATTCCTGCGCAGAATAAAACACCTTCTTTTGTTATTGAGCCTGAATAATGAATTCTTCGCCTTATGCCCACCGGACAAAATTTTGAAGTTTTTTTTTTTTCCATATCTATATGTTTGATTACTAAGCCTTAGTTTAGGCAACTCTTTGTTATTGCATATATTACACAGCAAAACTCTAGGTATAAATTGAAATGTTTTCTCTGGGAATCAATAAGAAGTAAATATTAAAAAAAAATTGCAAGATATGTTCGTCCTGAAAATAATGTAAAGATAAAAGATAATTTCTTATTATGAAGGTATTTCTTATTTATGGTATGAAGGACAAAGGCATTCAACATCTCAAAAATGGGATTTTTTTTTAAAGAAATGTGACGCATATCCATAATATTTAAAGTTGGAAGAAGAGTTATATCATGAGATAAGCAATTATCATTTTGGATTTCGTAATTATTATTTTAAGTAAAAAAAAGAATTAATATAGTGAATGAAATGTTTAGGACAGATAAATAACGATTAAAAAAAGAGAAATGTGTGAATGCACTCAATAATAATCTTTGACTGATTATACAGACTGTTGCCGAATTCGACTGATAAATTCAGAAGGGTGATAGTAGGCATCAGGAAGATAAAGAATCCCCATACAACATGGATCCCAAGCGACGTTGAATTGGTGAAAATCTCAAAAATATAGAGAGTCAGGGAACTGTTGGAAATTGTAAAATATTAATAAAAAACAACAATTGGTGTTTCAAACTACGAATTTTGTTTAAGCGAAAGAACATTCCTAAAGGATTATTTTTTATCTTGTTAACATGTAGATTTGATGATCTAGGGGGCCGTAAATTACTGAAAATGAAAAAAGTTGTTTAAAACCCATATTTGCAAAAATATTAAAACTTGAAGAAAAATAAAAGTTGAAAATGTAAGGAATTTTATAGTCTATAATTTGATATAAGTGTGTAGTGTGAGAACTGGGGAGTTTTAAAGATATTCAAGAAAAACTAAAATGGGAACCAGAAAACATCTCTGCAACATCAGTACCGATGTTCGCAGAGAGCGTTGTCAAATTCGAAAGACAAATTCAGAACAAGAATAACATGAAATGATTTAAATGGCAATGAAATTGCGATTAAATGTATTATTATTATTATTATTTGTGTTTAAAGCTGTAAAAACTTCTTTACAGTAATATTTTTCGAAGGGGTTCTTTTTCCATAAGCATCTTGAAATCTTATTTATTTTCCATTAACTAAAATTTAACAAAACTCTCTTTGTTAAACCCCACCTTCTACAACCCATATGTGCCAACTTTGGTATTTCTAGGTCAACTAATCTAAACAATACAGCGTTAAAAGACACATATAATTAGTAGAAAATATTTCTGTGGTAGGATCGACTTTCTAAATTTAATTATTAAGATAAAAACTATATAAAAATATTTATTTTCAAATTTTTTCTGAAAATCTTTATTTACCCAAATATCACAAAAACATTTCTGTACTTCATTCAGATCATTTATTTAAATGAAGTGTATGCCTATATCTATTTACTCGGGAATTAAATTTTAAAAACGGACATACGGATATACTCGGTATATTTGTTAAGATTGTTCATTGATACACATTTGAAATCTTTTTAGAGTCCAATATTTATCATTCTATTAATTTCGAACCACAAGTGTACTCAAAGATTAAGATTCATTTTCCATCAAATTGTTATAAATGTCCTCCTATTACTTTATGGCATTAAATGAATTAAATATCCTGAAGCTTAGAAAATACATAAACATAATAACTTCCACTATATTTGCTCCGCTGTAGAGGAGCTCCAGAAAATAGATTGATTGATAGCTGCGACTAATAGAAATATCTTTGAAGTGTTTTCCTCGCATAGTTTTAGCCTCCGTAGTGTTGTATCTTCCTGAAATATGCTGTCAGCTTAACTCTTCAGTATAATGCTTCAGTTGTGACAACGAGGCTTTATAACTGCTAAGGCTAACTCTTGCCTCTGAAGGGCATATCAATCATTCTTAGAACTCAAAATCCACAGAGGCCAGCTTAATGTGAACTATTTATTTAATGCGACAATATTTTTTTAGTTTTTTAAGTATAGAGATGATGAAACATATCGAGTTTACGTATAATTAAATACTTTCCATTAGCATTTAAGAAATAGTGAAATAATAATGACTTTCCGAATTGATTTCAAATTTCTTTTGAATTTATTTGGTATTTGCAACCTTTTCAACTTTCCAGGAAGTTTCTTTAAAAATTTAGGAAATAATATTCTGTTAGGGATTGTGGTCAGAAATGTAATAAAACAAAATCATTCAACAGAACAAGTAGTGAATTATATCAGTAGAATGCAAATAAATGGTAATAAAACATTATTTTATTTATTAGTATATCATTAGACGACTAAATGTGTTTTAAATAAGCTTTTTTGCATGAAAATTTCAGAAATGATTTAATTATAAATTTCATTTTTGCTATAAAAAAGCTAAAAAACTAAAAGCGTTAGAATGTTGTGAATATTATAAAAATTGGTGTTTAGAAAATGTATCGCCACGAATGTTAATCCCTTGTGGAATTAATCCTATAATAGGGGAAAAAGAATTGACAAATGTTTTTAATAGATACTTAATTGATGCTAAACCAATGACACCTGAGTTATCATTTGGCGATAAATTTGCAGTTTATGGTGACATACATGAAAGTACTAGAAGATACAAGATTCATGTAGTACGTCTGTTATCAGACATCCTTCATAAATATTCGATGACCAATCAGAAAAAAGAATCTAAATGTCAGAATATGAAGTCTCTAAGCAAAGTGCCTTTGGAATGCTGATTGTGGGACGAGAAGTCTTAACTCTGCAATTTGACAATGTCGTTCTTTTGAATTCAGGTAAATACTGTTTTTAAATTTTTGTAATTTTGTTTAAACTGTTTGACCCAATTTGTCTTATATTTCAACACTTTTGAAATTTTTAATGCATCATCTGTCTTTTTTTTTGCTTAGTTGAATTCACTGAATTAAATTTTATTTTATTCTACAAGTTTATTAATTTCTATTATATAATTATCTGTCAAAGGGCGAAATCAAAAACTATATTTTATAACAATGTTTTAAAGTAGCAATTAATTATTTTTTTATAATTAGAGTTAAATGTTCTAAAAACACTTAAATGATTGATTATAGGAATTTGAAATCTATTAGATAAAAACATATTTTTTTAAAGTTTTCTTTCAAATAAACAGAATATATAAACGTTGCTAGTATCCATAATATATTAATATTTCATTTTTAACCTTATCCTAATTCTTCTTTTTCCACGTCTTTATTAATATGCCTTCCATTAAAGTAAGAAAAACAACAAATAGGATCAAACTTGATTAATTAGAAACTCATGACTTGAAAATAAAATTTCGATTTATGCGAAAAAGTTTAAATTTTAATTAAAAAGTCATGTTATTAAATTTAATTAAATAATTACTAATTTTAAAACAGTAATAACATAACAACAACAATAAACTCATAATATACAGATGTTTGACTACAACAAATGTACTATAAAAACTAATAAAATAAGTAACATAATTTCCATCTACCGTGTCATTGCGGACATTTCGAGACTAAAACTTTCAGAAATGAATCGAAACCTGCATTTAACGACTGAAACACGTAAGTGGATTCTAAGTATTCCACACATATGAAATGCAGTTTTATAGCATATAAATGATAAGTAATATAATAAATTATTTTTGATTTAAAATAGTTAAACTTTGTATAACAAATTTACACAAGGTAACTGAGAATTAGTAACTCATTATAGGATTGAAATCTATCATTTCCATGATTGAATTCAAACAGCTTATATTGTTTCTATGTTCTAAATATAGGATTCCTCAATGTGTAATTCTTTCATGTTTAACAGTGACTGCTGCCAATCGTAATTATACTCGCGCCATGTGTTGATGCCACCATTATATAATAGTTCGTACTTGATACGCCAGATTTTCTCCATTCTAAAAAAATTGCAAAAAGAATAAGCATTTTTTTGTAAACAATTTGGTTAAAGAAGGCAAAAAGGAAAAGAAACTTCATTTAATTACTACTATATTCTAATTAGCAAAATTATATTATCTGAATTTCGAAACTCAATATCACTATAATCTTAAAAAGGAAACTGTGTTTTGCCATTTTTTGCTGCATGAAATCGATTCAATTGATATTCATTCACTAATTTCTAATTATTTATTTTCTTATAACGAACGGTTTGCCAAAGAATTTTTCCTAGGTAATCGAAATCCATTGACCATAAATAGACTCCTGCTTGCAATAGACTATCAGGCTCAATGTCTATAAATGCATTTCTTATAATATATTTTTAGATTGCCTTCCTGAAAAGTGAAATCAGATTAGTGAAGAACATGGCAAACTTTTTCGTCAAAATATTGTGAAGAAGAAATATCTGGATATTTAAAACTGGCTCACTTTAATGCTGGTAGAAAATTTACAAAAAATTAAAAGTTTCCTTTCTTATCGTTAGATAACACATAAGCACCAATCTAAGCGGATCTATTACTTGGATTAAATAGGTAAGCCGAGAGTTAACATAATGTTTCATATTAAAAATGCTAATTTTCAAATAGGTTAGGAGGCAATTTCATTTTTTATTTCAATATTCTTTTCCTAAAATCTGAAATTACTTATAAAGGGCTGCTTCAATCAATCTCAGAGAAAAAACTTTTTTTCTTAATTTGTTGTTCTGTTTAATTTGTTCATACTGGAGATTACTCTTAAGAGAATAGTTCATTACTTTTATTATGAACACGTTTTAGAAAAAACAATTCTATGAGAAAATATTGGTTGAATATAATCAAGGTTTTCTTAAGAATTATTCTCTTTCAAATAATATTGGCAAAATATAATCATGTTTTCTTAGGACTTATTCTCTTTCAAACTCTGAAAAAATCATAACAATCAATATTCTATAAACAATTACAGGTAGTTATTTTATTTACTTTTGATTTATTAAATTAGAAAATGCAATGGACGTAAATATTTTTTTATTTAGTTATCTTTCTTACCTACAATTTCTTTTCCTAGTTTCTAATAATATTTTTCAAGAAGATTTTCTTCACCAATTCATTCAATTTATCCTTTCAAAAGTTCCAACAAAGTCTTAGCTTGCTTTTTTTTTTTTTTTTTTTTTTTTTGAAAAATCTTCTATTTATTATTTTGGTTCTTATAGAATAAGGAGAAAGTCACTGCCCTTCAGTGAGAAAAATAAAAGTGTGTAAGGTCTTTTCCTCGGCGATTGCTTTTGACAACTTGTCAATTATACGGAAGCAAAGAAAATTTCATTATTTCCCCACTACCCATCATTTTTAATAGAGTTCCAATGATTTTCTCAAACCATGCTAGAAGATAGTTAAGGAACTGTAAATTACTTTAAAGTTGCCTTTATTTTTTTACTAAATCCCTTTGATGACCAATTGGTTAACTGGCTTTAATTATTACTAAACCTTCATTTTTTTGAAAAGAAAATTTGGTTTTAATCACAAAATAGTTTTAAACTCAAATTTTGTTAGACATATAACTCATATTATGTTTATTGTGTTATGTTATACTTCTCTGATTTTCTCCCTATAACTTGTGCAACCAATTTTATCACAGGAAATAGCAGCAACAGTTAAAAAATAAAGGCAATTTTAAAACGTTTTAGCAATTATTGATTCTGAAGTTAACTCTTCACTATAAGTACAAAAAACTTTTTATTAAAAGTATGCCTTCAACTGATACTTATCCGGTATGAGAAAAATAAACGATATCTTGATCAACAGCAGTGTAAAAACCCAAAATGAAATATTATTAAAGCAGTGAAGCTGAACCATGAAATATATAACTTATGAAATAGGCTTAAAATATTTTAAAAAATTTAATAAATAATTTAAATTTAATTTTGAAGTGAGGAAAATAATTGATTGAGATTATTTTTAATGTTATATTTTCGAAAATTATAGCAGACAGTTTGCTTGATATTAATTAAATAAAATCTAATGAAAGTTTCAAAAGAAATCGCTCTGAAGTTCACATTTTTAAAGCATTTTATTTTCTGCATTAAAAATATTCTAGCATAATGAAAAGTTTATGATATACCTATATTCTTTTATTAATTTACATTACACAGATTTAGTGAGAATGTAATGGTTTTCTAATACTTTTTTCCTCTTAAAATATAAAAGTTAAATTTTTATTAAATTTTTTAAAAGTAGCCAACCATAAAGATTGAATCTAATTAAATATTTGTAAAAAAACTCATTTTTAAAATGTCTTTATTAAACAAAAATAAAATAAAATTTGACATAAAACAAAATAACTAAAGTTATTAAAAGTTATTAGATAATTTGTCGTTTAAAAATATCTAAAGAAAATGACGTTATATAAAAAAAAATCATATAAAGTGTCGTTCCAAATCTTGAAATTTTTATTTTATGAATTTAATTAATTCCTTTTGTGATAAAACTATATGTTATATATCCATGTTATGACCAATGTGGTTAATCTCATATTATTAAATAGCTGTCTTTGGCAATCCAGCTAGATCGCTGGGAATATTAATTGCATTTTATCTCTGATAAATCGTTTAGATATAACTTTATGCCTATAATTCCACTAAAATATTTGAAATTTAAGCCCTTTTACTTCCATTATCTTCCAAATGTTCTGTTTATTGTATGCATCTTTCTATTGGGAATCAGTTCCATGATATCATACCGCTTTAAAAATGTAAATATATGATTTATCTATGTTCTAATTTCACTGGATTGCAACTTCACTTTTTTATTCGTCTTGTAAACTGCACATGTATTAAACAAGGCCATTCTTTAATTTTCAATAATTCAAGAAAGCAAAGTCTTTAAATACTTTAGGAAACAACGGAAACTTTGAATTTCTTATAACAACATAGTCGATTGTTGGAAATTAGGCAAAACGATATTTTGAAAAAAAAAAAAAAAACTGTAGAGATTCAAAAAAAATTGTACACATATTAAATTAATATGTTTGAAATATACTTACGCGCACATGCTCAAGCATTCATCTTTTTATTAGTATACATAAATGATGCATATATGATATTATTAGTATACATAAATGATGATATTAAACAATGGAAACTTTGAATTTCTTATTAAAACATAGTCGATTGTTGGAAGTTAGGCAAAACAATATTCTGAAAAAAAAACTGCAGAAATTCAGAAAAAATTGTACAAATATTAAATTAGTATGTTTGAAACATACAGACACGTATATGCACAACATTCATCTTTTTATTAGTATGCATAAATGATGCATATACTTGTATGTAGGTATTTATTTACAATCAGATAATGAAAAATATACAGAAAAGCTCAAACGATATGTTATATTTGTTAAATATATGCAAAAGCTAATTCCCTTTAATAAAAAATTAACAATAACAGATAAAATCTAATAGTTTTTGCAAGTAGGTTTTAAGGCAAACATTATTCAACCTAAAAATTTTGAAATGGTAAGTTGCAAATTTAGATAACCATGGGTATTGTGGTGAAAGCTTATAAGCTAGTTAACAACTATGCTGCATGAACAATTGTTTTTTGTATCATGGTCATGTTATTTAACAAAGATGCAGGAATTTTTATGTTTTCTGAATGTGCTATGATGGCATAAGAGGAATAAAAAAATAGGATATCTGTTGATATTTTAACCAATAATAATTAAGAGTCAAATCATTGTCCTTCAAGTCTGAAACTCAAATCAAAGTATTTGGTATAAAATTACATGCTTACTTAAACCATCATACAACCACTTTCATATAGCTTTTTCACATGTAATTAAAATTAATGTTTTTAACAATATTTAATTTTGAAGAGATCGTACGAATGTGCGTAAATCTGATTTAACATATAAACAAAATTAAATTGGCCAACCGCATTTGTAAAATATATTTATTGATTAAAATCACATTAAAACTAAGAAACTTAGTTTGTTATATAAAAACATGAATAACTTCGTAAAATTTATCTGCGCAATAGACATAAAACCATACTTAAAAAAAGAATGAATTTTTGATCAAAATCATTATTTAATTACTGCTTTAAGAACTTTAATAATACAGAAAACTAATATAGAAGGCTAAACGTTTGAGAAACTATTTTTCTGGATCTCTTATTTTGACAATTAAAACCCGTTAAGTGGTAATTAAAATAAATTAATGAAAAAAAATTATCTAAATGCCTTCCTTTCAACATTTACTCAGTTTTGCTCTATCTCAAAGTTAAGACAACTGAAAATACATCTCATTTCTTAAACATTTTTAATCTTTTATCATGCTCATTAAATAGAACAATTATGCATCAAAATTACCTTAACGAATCGGAATGCGCGAAGAAAAATCCATGTTGAACAATGGTATCTAATGAATAAACTACATTTACTGTTTCGGCAAAAAACATTTCGAATTCAAGCAAATTTTCCCTTATTACATTTTATGAAATTCTCTGAAAAGTGATTCCATTAAGAATGGATTGGAATATTTTTACAAAACATCAATAATTTTGGACTTGCTGATTTTAGAATTGAAATGCGTGTTATGTCATTTGAAGAAAAATTAATTTATTTTCCTTTTTTTTTATGATAGTAAGGGACCTATGAGTTAAGCAAGAAGATTATCCAAATTGCAATAGTAAAATTATGGAAAATTTTAACCTTTTCGGCTTTTTTTTTAAGTATTTACCTTATACTTGAGCATAACATTTTTTTATCTTCTTCTTGGGCAAATGTATACTGCAGTGGATAGCCTTTTTCATTAAGTCTTCTAGCCTTTCCTATTGAAGTTCAAATTATTTAAATAAAAAAATAATTCGAATACTTATAATATAATACTTTATGATTTAAAAATTTGTAAATTACACAAAAGACTTTCACGGTATTTGCATTAAATCTCATTCTGCAAACAAGCCCCAGAAAATTGATTGATATCCAAGCAGGCGCTTTAAATTGTTTTCTTCCACTGTGCACTATGGCGCCGCTCTAGCACCATTACCGTAGACAGTAAAATTCAAGGTGGGGTGCGTTTTAGATAGCTCTAGTATGTTCGACTAATAAAAAGAAGTTTTTCTTCAAAATATTTCAGTCATCAGAATTTTGTGTCTTTTAGAAATATGCTTTCTGATTAACTTTTCATGATAATGATCATTTGTGACAACGAGGCTTTATAATTGTAAAGACTAACTCGTCTAGTCGTTGTGAAGGCAGATCTATCATTTTTATAGCTCAAAATTAACACAGGCTAACATTATGTTAAGTATTTATTTAATGCTATTTACTTTTAGCGTTTTTTTTACCTACACAGACAGAATAAAGTGCATAAATACATGGATTTTACAAATATTAAAATATATATATATTTCATTAGCATTTGGCAATCAGCGGAATAAAATGATAGATATTATTATTCTATTATTGGTTTTAGTTAAAAGTATTAAATATAAAAATAATTATTTTAAAACACAAAACATAAACAATAATTCATATCTTTGAAAATAATTATGCAGACGAATTAACAATTTTATATTCAATTATTTAAAAATTATTTATCCTTTTAGAATCTCATTCTTATTATTTATTTAAATAGTAGCATAATCACTAATTTACAATATGGAGGTCGTGAGTTTGATTCCCGAATCAACATTTATTTCTAATTAATTGAATGGAAAAATTCGAGCGATATAGTAATCATGCAAATTACGAATGCTAACCGACTTATACAGATAAAAAAAATAGAGAGAAACTGAAATTTGTGTACACATATATATTTCGTAATTTCAAAATTTGCAATTTCAGTTAAATAAAATCCAATTTTTATATATATTATTCTTAATAATATCTACTCTTTAAACACATAATATACTGGGTAATTAACTCATGATTTAATGCATACATATGTTTTTATTCCCTTAAACATTGTCAAAAATCTGTTTAAAATTCATATTATTGCGATACTTCTAGAGAAAGCATTCAGTATTCCCTAGTGAGAATTTCTAAAGGGTTGCTATAATAGCACTAATGTGGATTTGCATAACATTATTGAGATATTCTTTCACCTTATTTTCATATCTTCATTTGGATAGCTTTAATTAATTTAAACAGAATAAGTTTGATAAATTTCTACATACTAACAATCATGCTTGTTTTATGTATTAAAATATTGATAATATTTGTACTTTTATGGAAGCAAATGTATGCTTTGGATATCAATGTTATAGTAATATTGGAATAAATAAGCACAATTTCTCCAAAACTCCTTTCTGTATATACAAAAAAAATACATTATAAAATTAAAAATTCCAAAGATATGTAGAAATTTGTATATTTCGATTGAAACACATAAGTAGATTCTAAATTTATTGAAATGCAGCTTTATAGCATGATCAAATTTTGCTGAAATAAAATGGCATTTTGAAATAAATTAGGTTTAGGAAACCTTAATTGTATTTTGACTTTGAAACTCACTACAAATTTGTCTTATGGCCCAAAAAAAGTTATCCATAAACTAAAATATTCTTTCATGAAAGAAATTTATTACTTTTTAAAATCTGAAAAAAAATCATTTTAGTTAGCTTTGATAATAAGCGACTTGTTAAAACTTCTGTGGAAAATTTTAAACTATTGGACGCAATCAATTATTTCAAAAGGAGGTCATTATTGATTTTATCATTATTTTTTATATGAGTGTCAGAAAAATAATTCATTCCCTATCTCCCAGATTAAACTGCGTATAAATAGCTCCAAACCCTATTTTAACTAAACATCAGTAAGGAATCGCACAAAAGTTTAATAACCTGAAACTGATTTTTTAAATTGTTATATTCATTGTATAGAATAGTTAGGAGAATGGTAATGGTTGTCAACCTTAAATTCTTTTTATTGATTTACTCGTAATCAATGGAATTGATTTCAATCTGTATAAGAAAAGATAAATCATCAATGGACAGCCAATGTAATGATGATTATTTCATTTTGCATTCTCGCATTATTCATTTTAAACTATTTATAGTGAATTAAATTACATTTATCAAAAGAAACAGCGTTTAATGTTCACATAATAATACTATTTGTGTATTTAGAGGATTAGTGCTGTTTTAAAATATATTTTAAAATTAATGTGGGGAAAAAATGTGCATTTCTTCTACGAAGTTCAATTAAAACTTAGGATTCATATTATTTTGGTAATGATCAGTACTTTCAGCACATCATCTCTGCTTTGACATTAAATCCGCGCTTCATCTCTTGTAAGCCAAACAATTTTGCTATTATATAAATCTTTTTTTTAATTAAGAAATGTATAATATATGTAATTTTAACTTCCTGAGAAAAAAAATGAGGATAACTTTATCAAGAATTCAACTGGTCCTCCGGGAGTTTTGTGTTGATTTGAATTGGTTGTGTTTTACTTCCATTAAATCTCTTATGCGTTATGTTATATTCATAATTTTATAAAGACTTTTTAGAAACCTAAATAAATATCATTATGTGGCACTTTGTCTTTTGCAGCAATGTAATTCCATTTTCTGATTCTTCAAATATACTACGCAGATAATTTAATTTGTTCCATCCTTAATATTCAATAGTATTTAGTATTTTTATTTCGTATGTCATTTTCTGAATATTCGCGGCTATTTATAAAAATTATAGATAAAATTATACTTTTAATCTTCTTATACAAATCTTTATGTAACAAACTTTTCTGTTAAGTGTTATAGAAAATATAATATAATATAAACACCTGTCTTAAATAAAATATAATATAATATAAATACCTGCGTTAAAGTAAATATAAACAGGTGTTAAAGAAAATATAAACACCTATGATAAACAATAATATTAAAATATATGTTTAGGAATTGTTTTAAAATTTTATATTTATTTTCTTAAAGATTTTCAACACAATTTTAAGACCTTTTAAGGCTTTCTGTAAAAAAACTATTAAACATAACTAAGTTTAACATTTCAAAATACCCCACGCTTTAATCTGTTGCTTTTATGTTTTGATATTATAATTTTACTACTTCTAACTCCAAGTATGAAATAATTTCGCAGAGTAATAAAATATAAAATTTATTTTAAAACGTTTTTATGGGTTGTTTTTATAATGCTCGGAACAGAAACTTTCGAATCGTAATTTCCTTCCGATTACTCTTGGCCATAAATTCCACTTTTCTTCGCGAAAAAACATGCCATCAATAATGCAGAAAAACATATTTTAAACTATGAACATGAACATTTTTTTCTCCATAAATTTATGATACCATATTTTATTTCAGATTTATGAATAAAAAAAATTTGTTGAAGCTTAGGATTCATTTCTGCCTTTTAGTACCGAAGTCACTTAGGAAATATATTCGTTTCTAAACTCTTCGGCAATCTGCGTTTCTTTTTTTTTTTTCAAAAACAAGTTGTCCCTTTCTTTATGGTCCTTGTTTTATTTATGCCTGCTTAAGCTACATATTTTTACAGTAGATTTGAGTTTGTTTTACAGCGTTTTTGCTGAACATATTAAAAAGTTAGTGCGGAAACCTTAAGGTAGTAAAAAATTTGTCACTGATATAAAATATGAATATTTTTCTTCTTAAAAACTTCACTAATTCATGCGAAACATCTAAATAAAATTCATGGACCTTTATTTATTGCTTCATATTATGTATCTCGATTGATTTTTTTTTATAATTCTTAATAAATTTATTTAAGTGGAAACTAATTTGTTTACGAAATAATAATGCAATAACAAAATGATTACTTATTAAAAATGTATTTATTCACTACTGTAAAAATATGAATATAAAAGATGATAAGGAATATTCTTTAAGAATTCGTTTAAACATCTGAGCTGTTTTGACTGGAAGAAATATTTAGTATAAATTAGCAAAATATTATATATTTAAACAAGTTTCTGTTTAATTAATAAGTCTATAAATGTTTTGTTGAATATAAATACTGTAATACTGAATATAAATTTCTTTTGGTTGATTTTGGCAATTTTTATAAATTTTATTAATTCTGAAATTTTACGAATTAAAATAACAGCTACACAAAACTTAACTTGCGGAAGATAAAAATAGAATGAAAAATGAAGATTGGCACTATATTTAACATAAAATTGTTATTTTTATTTTTTTTACATTAAACATTCTTTTTCTTAGCGTAATTTATTTCTCAAGTTAAGGCGTGATTTTTTAATCAAATTATCAATAACTTTATGACGTGTTAGAAACATGAAATAAAATTTTACAAAGGCATCTGTTTTCAATGCATATATAGCATCTTAATATTTTCATTAATTAATTATTAATTATTCATTTAGAAGAAAAGGGCATGATAATTTTTGTATATGAAACTCCTATTGACAGTACCATGCACTGTGTGGGGTGATTATCAATTTCTGTAAACAATGCCTATAAAATTATATTTTTTTGTTCCTTTAATTACAATCCTGCGTTTGAGTAAATGGTCGTAACTCTGAGTCTCTGTTATAATCTTGTAATAAAAATGATGATACAACAGTTATTTCACTTCTCAACCAAATCTCTATCCTAACGAAGCCAAACAGTAAGACAAAAATGCAACAAATGTATAATTTAAGTTTCAAGACATCATATAGAGGAAATAAACAATAGAAAAATTTTGGGTGGTTCTCAAAATCAATAATATTTTGAAGGAAAAAATAATGCCTCTTTAAAATTGAAAGGTGTGTGGGTTTTTTCCCCCTTTCTTAACTTTATTCACAATTTTCTTTTACCTGAAAATGCAGTGAATTCAGAATAGAAGCAAGAAAGCCAACCTATTTTAAATTTCTCTTTACAGATTTTTGAAAGCATGTGTAGTAACTTCTTTTACTGAATGAATACCATTTTAAAACATACATGCACTGATTTTCAAAAGATAACATTTTCTGCTCTTGCGAAATATTCTTGACAGGATTTGAAAAGGAATTTCCAACTAATATAAATTTTCAAAGAAAAAAAAATTCCGTCTATGTATTCAGATATGTGTGAGCTTATATAGACATGCATTATTCAGATGTGAAAATGTTATTCAGACCTTTCGGGAAATGCTATTCATAAAATCCATTTCACTTTGTGAAATCGCTGCTCAGAAACTCTTTTCCAGTGTAATTTTTTATCTTGATAACATCAATGGTGAAATCCTTCTTTGACATCTGATGTCAAAAAAGATTTATTGGTATTTCAATATTTTATAAGTTAATCAGTACTGTATTTAACTATTACTAACACAAAATTAATCTTGCTACAATATATTGTTTTGAGACTGAATCGATGATATAACGAACAGTAATTGTTTAAATGATATATTTATCGTTTGCTATCATTGGCTTATTTTCTCATGCATAGTAGTCATTTCAGATTACGATTTAAGTGAAACAGAAATTCCCTTGATACAGTATAAGAAACATCTTATTTTAAGAATATTAAATGTATTAAAATTCTCTAAAAGATTAGTATTATTTTTTTCAACAAATTTCAATAATGTCACATAGAAAAAAAATGTATTATTTTTCTAAGACTGTGGTAAAAGGATTTCATGATATGGGAAAACAGTTTTTTTTTTCCTGTTGCTAAAAAATGCCTCATACGAATGTCTAAAATAATCGTTTAATAATTATTTTCTGCAATTCTTAATTGGGGAATAACATAAATAGTAAGCAGAGACTCATTAATATTTTCTGTAATACCAATAAACATATGAGCTAGAATGTTAAACATGAAAAGCATCTGAAATTCTGTTTTTCATGGCTGAATTTATATATGACAGGAAACTATTCTTATAAATAAAATTAAAATTCAAGAAGGCATTAATTGCATGAAATATTATTAAATAATTTGTGCTGATCTATAGGCGAAGTGTATATACGCGATATATTCAAAGTATTTCCTCCCTTTAAACTATTTCTAAACCGAATCTATCAGCCGGAATAAATTTCTAATTATTAATATTCAACAACTGAGAAGAGGGAATTAGTAAATGTATCACTATTATCCAATTTATATAATCTGATGATCTAATTATTTAAACAATTAGATTAAATAGTATTAGCTGCATGAAAATGACATGAGTGCTTTAGATATGCAGTCAGCATACATTGCATCTGAGCATTATCAGCATTATCTGAGATAATGTATTAGTTTCCTGCTATAGTGTCCGATGCAAAGATGATTCACGAGTTATTCTAGTACTAGTGCGATTATTCACTAAATTATATAGCAGGCAGAAGATATAAAATGCTAATTCAATCCTTAAATGCACCCAATTATAGGAAGAGTTTCTCCGTTTACTCCTATGACTACTGACAACAGATATATCGCTTGTTATGTTGTCTATTTTGATTGGAATCTATCCATTTAGTCTATCTAATATTCTTGTTTCTTCATTTAAATTTCTTCTTTTTTCTTCAACGGTCTTAAAGCCCAACTTTATTGATCAACTGTTAAAATTCTAACTTTCTGTTTACTAGACTATTCCAGAACTGTTAACACTTACACATAAATCTATTTATATTTTGTGTTTAAGAAAATCAATGATCATTTTATGAAAAAAAAATTAATGAACATATTTCATTAATCTTTACATTAATAAAATGGTATGAATCTTCATTATCATTAATAGGTTCGTTGTCTTTAACTAAAAATATTAACAGTCGTTAATCACTATTAGATTACATTCATAATCATAACATTATCTAATTAATCATAACAGTATTAATATAAAAACAAGAATAGTCATTATATTGATTAAAAGTATTAGTTATCTTTGCACTATTAAAAAACTTTAAATAACGTTAAACTATTAATCATCATTAACTATTAACAGACATTAATAGTATTAATTATCTATCTATATAATTTTGATGTGAAAATTTCTATGCATCTTGATATTATTTTTGTTTGATTACAGGTTATGAGCATAAGAGTCGATATGAAAAATTATATTATTTAATTTATGATTCACTTATATGGATATGAAAACATAGGTAAAATACGTTTTAGTGGAAATTTCTAAAATGTATTTTATAAATATGACGATTTTTTTTAACAAAGTCAGTGAATGCGGGATAATTACTTGTTTCAAAAAAGAAATAAGAAGCTAAATTATTTTTCGATAAGCATGCCCCTTTCTTCAGTCTTGGCCTTCCAGTTAATAAGTGGAACTTTTGAAAGCAACCACAGTATCAAATTTATTTTCTTTTCACCATATAATCATAATTTTTTGTAATTTTTTCTGATAATATTTTTAGTATTCTCTGATATATGAATATGGATTGAAACCCTAATACAAATTAAAGAAAATTTCTTAGTTTTCTATAAAAAAATACACGAATTTTCATAGACGTTTAAGGTCTATTAATATATATCCTCTAGTGATCTAAATTTTCAAAGAATTGTGCCCCTTCTCACAATAGAGAACCTCATTATGGAACTTTCCTGAGTTTCGAAAATGCAATAATTAATGAATGATTTCAAGAATCCATAGCTCTGTGCTCCAATGTAGAACAACTCAGTGCAAATTGCATTAAAAAAGAGATGCAGCCAATTCAATAATATGTAATGCTTAGTTATAGCAAGTTTTAATATAATTTTAAAAATTTATCTTTGCTAGTAAAAATGAAACTTACGTCTTATACTTGAAACCTATGCGAACGAATGTCCATAAATTGGTTATTTTGTTCAAGTAACCCGCTTCTACTTTTCTTTCTGAAAAAGCAGCAAATAATTTCTTAAGAACTAGAAACTAACGGTTGCATATAACAATAGAAAATCAGATTCTTGAAGGATTATTCTTGGACCGTAATCAAAGTAGGTAATTATTATTAAATATATATGCTTACGCTGAATTCTTTGTTTTACTGAATTTTTTTTGAAATTTCTTTCATTTTTTTTTTTTTTTCGTTATAGTATATACACTTAGGTATCCGGAAATTTTTCTAGAAAATCTGGAACTCCAAAAAAATAAAATGAAACACATTTAGGTATCTGGATGTTTTTTCTTTTTTTTACGATTGCTAAAAGTAAAGTTATAGTATAATTTTTATAGTATAATTATAGTATGATTAATAATCGGAGGTTGCCAAAGAACTCAAAACAAACAATTAATTGAATAACAATTTAAATTAATTGCAAAGAATTCATTTGAACAGTCAATTTTTTATTCTTAAGGAATATTTTTCGATAAGTAATATATTTCTTATTCTTAAGAAAAATTTAGATTGCATTCTCTTTATATATTTTTGTTGATTTTTTTTAGGTGGGATATTTTTGAAATTTTTGTTAGAGCTTATAATAGAGAAATCATATGTCGCTAAATGTTTGTATCTCAGTTACATAAATTTTTAGACTAAGAAGCAATGATAGAATACCATTATATATATGAAGTGTATTCGCAATCAAACTACAAAAACCTGTTAAACATGAAAACCTGAGAGCATTTAGAATTTTTGAAAGATCACTGGCAGAGTAAAAACTGCAATACAGAGCAATTTATGGAAATTATGATTCCTAAACTCTTTTGATTATGAAAGATACTTTCAGAAAAAAACCACAATCCTCTCTGAGAAATGAGAATATATAATAGGACATATACAAAAAGAAAAGAACAAATTCTTTTATTATAAAATTCAAAAATAAATTTACAAGCAAGTTCTTTATTTTTATCTGTAAAAATGTCCTGGTGGTTTATAAAACTAGTAATTTAATGAACTAGCATCATTTTTTTTCTTTGTTGCTATTGCAATGAAACTCCATATATCAGTGTAAATCAACTTGTATAAATAAAGTAACATGATGTAAAATAGTTTTCAAAAAAAATCCGTATGGCCTTTCCGATTCAGCTATAAAATATGAAACCAACTTACTGATCACAATGTAATAAAAATTTTCTCAAGAACTGTTACATTATCCAACAGAAAATAATGAAACATTTAATAATATCTAATGGTTTGTTTTGCCCAAAGAAGCTTTAGCTTAGCAGAAAAAAAATTAAGGAACGCATATATATATATATATATATATATATATATATATATATATATATATATATATATATATATATATATATATATATATATAACCTATATACATATACTTAGAAATAACGATTGATCCACTAATGTTTAAATAATACATGGGAATTTACAAAGAACAGATTTAAATATAGAAATATCAGTCATTGCCTATTACAATAAAGCACAAAAAATGGCGTTAAAAACGAAAAGAAAAAAAACGCAGTTGAAAATCAAGAAAAAAGATAATTTGACCTGAGAATGTAATGAATTTTAACTCTCTAAAGTGATAAAAAATTTATGATAGATTAAAATCTTTAAATGCACTTTTGGAAAACTGCATTTTTATTTTCTTTCCCACAAGCCTCCTTTGAGAAAATATCTTTCAGATATTGAAACGTAATTTTCCCAAAATCTTGTACTTAATTCTGGTGATGGTATGAAGCAGAAGATAACTTTTCTGTTCATATTTAATTATCTTACCCTTCTTTTAGGAAAAAAAAATGATAATTTTGAATAAAAATTTAGAGTTTTCTCACCTAATTGTGGATATTTCCAAAACTTTTAGAGTTATAGGAAATCTTAAGTTCATAAGATGGCTAAATATATTAATTTTAAATGGTTTAAAAAGTAATTAAAACATATTCACTAGAATTTGCTAGAGGACTTCTAGCGTAATTTCTGATATTCAATAAAATTTACCTTAATTGCTTATAATCTTAAAAATTCCATGGAATTTCATTGGAATTCTCAGTTTTATTTTCTAATGTGGTTAAAAATATGTTTGTATTATTAAAATTTTAAATTTCGAAAAGAGGGCTTAGAAGGGAGGCAAACACCTTAAATTTTAAAGCAATATTTATTTTAATATATGTGGAAATTTTAAATTTTTCTTCTGATATTGCAAATAGTTTTCTTCGTATTTTCCAAATAGAATAAAAAGGAAGGCACTTAAAAGCAAACGAAAATTTTACTTTTTAAACATCCATGTTCAAATCTTTTAAAAACTGATATTAAACTGGGAGAGCCAAATGTGATAATATAATTTAAATTCCGCAATGTGCAACTTCAGAATCATTTAATAATAATTGATATCTTAAAACATATTCATAAACAAATTTAAAAGAAATCAATCATATTCAAATGAATTATTATATAAAAATACTTATGTAGTTTTATGTCAATATATTTTAAACAAAATATACCGTCATATTAACATCATGTTAGTTTAGAATACAGAAGCGGAATGTCCATGCTGTGAAGCTCTATTCCTTTAACAAGTGATATACAAGTGAAATGAATCGAAGCAAAATGTCTTGCCGTTAGCTTTATGTGGAATTGTAAGTAAATAATTTAATAATAATTAATATATTTAAACATATTCATAAACAAATTTAAAAGAAATCAATCATATTCAAATGAATTATTATATAAAAATACTTATGTAGTTTTATGTCAATATATTTTAAACAAAATATACCTTCATATTAACATCAAGTTAGTTTAGAATACAGAAGCGGAATGTCCATGCTGTGAAGCTCTATTCCTTTAACAAGTGATATACAAGTGAAATGAATCGAAGCAAAATGTCTTTCCGTTTGCTTTATGTGGAATTGTAAGTAAATTATGCTGTTGAATGTAGTATCAATGTCTTAATAATTCAAAAGCAATATATCTATTCCTTCATAATAATAATAATAATGAAACTTTAAATAAATCTTACATAAAAAGAAACTTAGCTATTTACGTTATAATCCAAATCTATAAACCCAAAATGTAAAATAATGATGATTAACATTGAAATATTTTTATAATAACTGAATATACATTCTGCTAATAATATATAAAAGCTTAGTAAGAATTTGACAATGAATACTCTAAAAATTGAAATAGCATGTTAAATAACTTTAAAATAATGCATTAGATTAGTAAAAAGAAAGAATTTGGTATATGATTTTTCGCTATTGTGTAGATATATAAAATATCATAAACTAATTAATTTCCAGCCAAAAAAGAAAAAAATCATCTTGTTCTTATTTATTTTTACGATAAACACAGCTGAAATCCGTTTTTATGAGACTCAAAAACTTAGTTGAAATAACCACTAGCTTAATTAGGAATTAAATTTCAGACTTATAAATCCCTACGGATTTATTTTGTTTCTGCCATGTTCATTCATTAGGGTCTATAAATAGTGACAGGGTAAACAGTAACCACAATTTACTCGATCTTTCCTATCTAAAAGATATCATCACTTCTCTTTTTTAAAGATCATTTCCTCTCTTAATTCTTCTTAAAATTGCTCAATTTATCTGAAGCAGTTTTTACGACTCCGAATTGGAATTTTTTATTTCCTTCGAAAACTTTTTTTCTCTTGTCGACTACAAATGCAAACCATTTTAAACGCCCACCTCCCTCTTCTCACAGTACGATGTAAGGTTTATTAGCACCACTTATGCGCAAAAGGGGTGTTATTGACGCCTTGTCAATTTCCCAGAGGTGCAGCAAAAACTTAATTAGATTTCAATTCTTCACAATCGTTAATGGACTTCCAATGTTTTGAACTCGCCGTAAAAGACAGGATTTTAAAAAAAAGATAGTTAAATGCTGCTTCGATAGGCAGCATATTTTCTGCCGCGCGTTTCAAAATTCTTTCGAGATTTTCAAAAGTTTCTCTGTAATAAGATTACTACCAACATTACCCTCAAGAAGGAATTGTGAGGTTGCAAAAGAATGGGAAATTATAAAGACGGATTGAAAAATCCTTTTTTTGGATTAAAGAAAATAACCACTTGATTTGATTTAACAGAAAATTTGCTTTAAGTTAGGACACATTTATAGAGGAAAGTTATCTAAACGATATTATGTGACTATCTTCCCCAATTTTATTATTTTTGTTTTTTATCTGTACGTGTTGAAAACATGAAATGCAATGATATGCGGATTTTGCTTCAAAAATGTGTTAGTTACATAATTGATAAAATATTCAAAAGCTATGTTACTATATTTTGTCTAAAGGCGTGTTTCGCTACATTTAAATAAGATTTATTCAAAATTTCATTATTGTGTTCTTTTTATATTTTAAGTTTATAAATAAGTCATCCTTCTTAACATGTGAGTTATTTTATTAAAAAAAATCTTAATAGAGAATTTACATGAAGTCTTCAGTAGATTGTTTTATCTTACAAAATTACTATTTCTAATCAGTTTATGAGAGTAGCCATAAAACTAAAGACTAATGCCATGCTTCATTTTACAAGAAACATTTATTTAACACTTTCTAAGGCCGTGTGAGGTATGCTTCCCACCAAATTTATCAATCTTTGTATGAAATTATGTAGGTTGGCATAAGTTCTGACAATTTTTTTTAGAAATACAGAAATTTAGATGCTTTAGTTCTTTATCTCACACAAAATGATGTGTCTGGGTTTGTCATTTAATTATTAATTAACCAAATTAATTAATTAATCAAATTAAATTTATCTAATAAGCTAAATGAATCCCTTTTCTTATTCTAATTTCAAGCCTAAAAATATTTTAATATAATATGACTAGAAAAAAATGGCCCTTTAAAGGACTAAAAAAACAAAAAAAAAGCAGAATTAATATCACGCAAGTATTGAAACTACTATGGATACAATAAATATGAATATTTTATTGCAGACTGTAGTGATAATTGTTACTTTCCATCATCCCTCCCCCTCCGGCCAAAAAAGTCCAGCTTAATGCTGATGCTCTAGGATAAAATTACATATTCCGACAGGGTAGAATAAAAGTTAGTGACAGAAATCCCTGAATGTACAACACCTTTTAATGAATCTACATACTTGGACAATAAGGTTTGCAAGTGAATTATGATTCATATGTATTACTATAATAATTAAGCTCATTAAATTCTATGCGGATATTGAAATGAGTTTCCCTACTTTATCTAAGGCAAAGGAGCCAAAACAGCAAAATCCTTACATAATCAAGCAAGCTCAGTAATTTTTTTAATGAATAGGCCACTAAATAACTAAATATATATTAAATGTAAAAAAAAAAAACGTTTTTATCTAAAATCATGGAAAAACTTTGAAATTAATCACGTAAACTAAGAAATTCTGTAATTCAATCTTTTTACAACTGAACAGTCATTAAATAATAATCATTATATAAAATAATATCAAAATGAATATTGTGTAATAAAACATAGAAATAAAATTAATTTATAAAATTTATAAAGAAAAAGTATCTCATTTATTTCCCTCCCTTATATATTTTCTTTTTTCATAGCCAGAATAAAAAAGCACTAGCCAGAATAATAAGCACTTTATAAAAAAGAATAAGTATATTTTCAGTACTAATATTTTATAATGATTAAATTAAAATTGCTTAGTACTTTTAATAGGCTAATTAGAAAATTTAATTAATTACTTATATGCTTTGATTTTTCAGCAACTTAAAAAAAAACAGTGCATTGAATTTCACGTATTTCTTGAATAGTTGACTATGTTTTGAAGCATATTTATAAACTCTCAAAACATAAATATTTCAAATTACTATGTTTTTATTATCTCTCAATGTTTCAGCTGAGAAGATGAAATAGAAATCATTTATCCTGACAATATTTTTAGTTGATTAATAAGAAATGTGTATACACACTTTCCTCAAATTTACTTAAGTAATTCTAAAAAACATCTTTATATACCTTAGAATTTATAATCATTCTTAAGAGTTTATTAGAGAAAGTTTAACTCCACCATGCTTTCAGTTTGACAAATGAGACATCTTTGTCTAATTTAAAGTCAGTCATTCTATTTGTTTATACGGATTGAACATTTCCCGCTTTATGTAGAAAGACTTGATATCTGCAGCTATCATACAGACGATTTGATTAGAAACGATGTTACTGTACCATATTATGAGCTCAAAGAGTTGAAACAAGTGAAATAATTTTTTTATCAATACGTTCATTTATTTTAGATATTCAAATGGCTTTTCTCTGCCTCCTGTATTAAGAAAATTAAAAATTGAAAAGAGGATAAGAAAAATACATGGAAAGTTTTTCCGAGATTGTCTTCTGGAAATTCTTCTATAAATGAATTGTTGTAATGAATAATTATTTTTTTTTTATTTTTTCAAAGGAATAGTGTTATTCTTAAAATTTACTGTATTAGAGTTCTTTTTTCTATCTAATTTTTTTAAAAAATTCTCTATAAAAACATAATTTATTTAAATTACATTTTTTTAAGTCTAGAATCAGTCATTTCATTCTTATTTTTATTTGAGAATCTCCTTAAATTGTAATTGCTTCATTCTTCCGAAAAAATTTACATTTTCAAAGTTTAAGATGAAACTTTGTCTTAATTTTTAATTTGTGTCATCTCATAATTATTCTCACATAATTTTCTTTTTTTAATTTTACGATGCATGGAACAAAAAAAATATTTTGCAATTTTTTTCCCAGTTTTTAAAAGAGTTTGAATATTTTCCCTTAAGAAAAATAAACTTTAGAGAAGATGGGGGAAAATTACAATGATAAAAGCTGAAGGGTTACAAAATTTTACGCCTGTCATTAGCATATGCTGGCTTTATTTAAAACAAACATAAAAATATAAATGCATCTTGTTTTTCCTCATCCATTATATTTCCATAAAAAAAGTGAGAATTTAAAAATACAGCCCGGATTAAATTGCTGCATTTTTTTTTCGGGTTTAACCTTAGAATAATTAAGGAAGGATTTTGCAGTTGAAATTTTAAGCAACATTTCTGCGGGGTAATGTATTATGTTATCTTTAAAGATTCTATAAAAGTAAAATATCTAACAAGCAAATAATTTTTAAAAATGCATTAAATTTCACTTTGACAGCAATGTCTGCACTAAATTGATTCCATATATTTTTTCATTATTTTACTTATTTATGCATAATTTTTATAATTTCAAATATATATATATAAGTATGAAGAAATTACTTATAAATCTTAACCATGAAATAAGTATTCATTTCGAATTAAGCATACAAGAGAAATAAAAATATACCACAAATTCTGTACGTATTTTCTATCCATTATATTTTTTTTTAATTTTTTTTTTCAAAATTATAACATTTTAGTTCATTAGCCATATGATCTAAATTATATATCTTGTTCCTTTAGATTAAAAAATGAAAAAAAAAAGGAGAGAGTATAAGATTCTGTATAAATGTGTTATGGCTATCCCTGATATTATATCAAAAATGCTAACAATTTCTGTGCTCTTACTTATAATAAAAGAGAATGTATATATAAATCTGTCTTCTGGCTCTCTACGTCTCTATAATCTACATCTAGATATCAATTTGGCAAAAAATGTTTTTGAATGTTTGAAATGTGTACCATGGAGCAGTTTGTTGTTATTAAATCTGTGGTGAATGAAAACAATGTTAGTTTAAGGAGATCTTTCATGATAGTTTCCAAAAATAATATTACAAAAAAATTTAATTTTACTCTGCTTTGAAAATCAGTAAATTTTTATTTTAATGGTTTCAGTTTAATTACAATGCTTTCCTTCCTTTTATTTTGACATTTTTAAAAATATTTTTTGCTTAATTTTCATCAATAGTTGTTATTGTTGTTATGAAATCCAAATATTATAATTATAATTATCAAAAATAATATTACAAAAAAATTTAATTTTACTATGTTTTAAAATTTCAAAAATTTTCCAATTTTAATGGTTTCAATTTAATGCCAATGTTTTCATTCCTTTAATTTCGCATATTTTTAAAAAATTAGTTTTTGCTTTCAACAATAGTTTTTACTGTTGCAATGAAATTCAAATCTTTTTCTTTATGCAAAAAATATTTAATGTGATGATTCTTCCACTGTAATTCTGATTTTTATTTACTAATTTTGCATTAAAAAGAAAAGAAAAAGAAAATTATAGTATCACGAAATTCAACTTGCAAATAGAAAAGGGATTAGCCGGTAATTGCCTGTAGATGTATAGAGGATCATTAAAAATTGTTTGAAAACCAAGAGATTTCCTGATTGCATCAAAATTAAGAGGGTGCAAGAAATTAGAAAAAAATCTCAAAGTATAAATCTTTCTTTTAGATATTTTATCATCAAAACATATGCTTACGTATAAGTAAAAATGGAATTAAAATTCAAATCGTTAAATAAAAATGAACAATTATTGGGTTTAGAGAAGTAGGTATATTTTTAGAAACTTTACTATGAAACAGTGAATTTTTCGAATTTATACCTAGTTAAAATGTATCAGGCGTTTTAATATTCGAAGAAAATATGCATAATTTATAATAAAAATCCTTGTTAAACAAAAAATAAAATTGGCCATGAATATTTAGCTTTCGACTTTTTTTTAGATTCTTAAAAATCAATTTTGTTTCAAAAAATTATTAAAAATTAGAAACATATGTATGCAAATATCTTTAAATCTTTAAACAATTAAATTTTAAATGAAATTGCAAAATAATATAAAATTGTTTGCTTCATTTATTTTTATATGAATATTATGATAATACTGAAAAAGTAAAAGAATAGAGTGATGAAATTATTTAAAATTTTTAAAAGTTAGAATTACTTATTTTCTTAAATAACATGTTTTAAAATGAGTTTGAGAGATATACGATGTGTTTATATTCGATTGCTTATATAATAGATAAAAAAAAGTTTAATAAAATACATTTCTTTCAAGAATGCATGGATTGAAAAGTTTCCGTGATAATTCAAATATTGGTATTTTTTTTTAAAGTAATTGAATTTAATATTAAGATTTTCTTAAATGTTCACATATATAGAACAATCCAAGGCTTCTTAAATAAGAGAAATTTGTGAGAGTTAAAAAGAATAGCCTTAACTAGATTTAATTAAAATCAATTTTTTAATTTATTTTCAAAAACAATGGTTCTTGTAGGTGATTTGCGTTAATTTGATGCAAATGATCAAATCAGGGCAAATTATTTTTTTTTATAGCTACATGATTTAAATTTGTTAAAATTCTTTTTTTCGCTTCTTTGAAAGGATGAATATTTCCACCTCCCCAAACGCAAGTTTAATTCGCAAATTTGGCCGTTTCCAATAAATTCAAGTTTTGAGGTAAATTATTTTTCGTTATATTTTTTTATTAGAATAATCTTTTATTATATTGTCCCCAGTTGTATAGATTTTGAAATACTTGAAATATGAATATGAAAAATAAATGAATAAACTCTACCTAGCAAATTTATGCTTCAAAATTAATTTTAAACTATCAAATATTATATTTCAGGACAAGTATATGTTCCTAACAATATTGCTGGCAAGAATCGCATACTTTCAGGAATATCCTATTGGCGGTTTCAGTTAAAATATTTATTATCTCGTCCCTTTGAAGAAAGTTATGTTGATTAATTTTATAAAACTTTTAATTCTCCATTTATAAATTCTGACAAGTATTTATTCCAAGATGTTATTTTTAATAATTTTTTCAACTTTCCAAAATCGGCCTTATTTTCCATACTTAAATAATAAAAATGAGAAGAACAATATCGATTCTTTCGTCTCTTTTTCTTACAAGTGCATTGATAGTAGGTATATTATTTCTTCTTATTTCAAATCTGAACATAATTTCATTTTTTCCCCTGAAACCCTTTACTTGTCCCTAAGAAATTATTGCTTACCAATCTAACTCTTTAATCAATAAATAAATATCTTATTAGAAGTCATGGCGGCAGTGAAAATTTCTCCATCGCCATAATCTAACCAATCAACTGATTTGTGTAAACTTTGGTGAACACTTAAAGAAGCTTGTCTTTTTTTTAATGTAATACTCTTAGCAATTCCTTATCGTACAATGTAGTTAACGCGTAATCTTGAATCAACATTTTATCTTTTCTCATTACCGCTAGGAAGACATAGGTAGAAATAGGGTACTTAGATGGAAGTACAGGTCATTAGAAATAGTGCTAAATCGAATGGAAAATTGGAGCTCATTCGCAGAAATAGGTACATTTGTGTTATATACAATTGATAAAAATCTAAAGTTGTAATTTGAAGTATGATTTCGAAACATAAAAGAGGAGGGGGGGGGATTTCAACAAATATAACGTCGTTAAATGTTTCCAACTATTATCAATATCTTTTAAGAAGATGGTGAAATTCCCTGTTTATACAAAATCCCCATTTGGAGTTATTGCATTTTCTCTGGTAAAAGTTATGTCGTTTGAAATTTGTCTTGCTGTTTGTTCTGAACGATAATATATCTTTTAAAACAGAAATAGTGAAATGCTGATCATATGAAAGTTTTCTTTTAATTAAATTTAAGTACTCTATTAAAGTTTAAATATTGTATTTTTCACTTTCAATAACTTTTTTTCAAATTTTTATCTTGAATCAGATTATTGATATATGTTGCATTACCCTTTGAAGAGAAAATTTAATAATAAAAAGTTTTGGTAATCATTGAGAAGATGCAGATATTTGCTTGGATGTATTCCTTCAGTAAACGAGTTTAGCAATGAAAATATTGTCGCGTAGATGAAATTACCGTAGATAAACCATGTGTTAACTAAAATCAAAGATAAAGCTAGCTAATCCATTCGAAATTTCATTCAAGGAAAACCTTTCATCTGTTTTTATCCACAAGAGTTTCATAGTACAATGACTCGAATCTTCCAGATTTAGAAAGATACAGAAATTATAAGAACATTCTAGAACAAACGAGAAATAACAGAAAGTAAATGAATAACAAAACAATTTTGAGGCAACTTGCGAGCAGTCAGATACGAAATTGCGAGCTGTCGCTTTCAGTTCACAACACTACTACTGAGCCATTCAATCCAAGCCAAGTTAGGTCAGGTTTCGCTACAATATAAACAACTATACTTGGAATCTGATTAAATCTAGCGCTTTAAGAATGCAAATCAAATCTGCACATGCATACAACCTTTTTGATATATTTCTGATTTGTATATTAGTTATCATATGATTTTTTAAGTATTGTTAACCTGCAAATCCCCGCTATCCATATGTTTATTAGAAAAACGCAGAGAACATTTTTAAAAAACTATTAAGTAAATTACCTTTATGTTACTTAAGTAAATTACCTTTATGTTACTTAAGTAAATTACCTTTATGTTACTTAAGTAAATTACCTTTATGTTACTTAAGTAAATTACCTTATGTTTGTCATATATGAGCACAATATTTAAAGCATAAAAGAGCAGTTTCCATTTAAATATTGCATTTCATATTCCCTTTTTAAGAATATTGTTGTATGAATTTAAAAAAAAAAGTATTATTGAACTGAAAATATAATGAAAAATTTTAGACATATACAAGGTTTACATTGAAATTCTGATTTATTGATAAAAAAACTAGTTTATATTATTGAATTCGGAATGATCGCGATACTATATCATGCAATACTTTTGGATATTTTCATGCTAAAAATATTATTCTAAGTGAAATAGAACATATAGTGTCACCCCTAAATTTAAGTTTTATATCTGTTGGTAATTTCTTTTCAAAACAAAAGTGTAGATGCTATCATTTTGCTTTACGTTTTACTGTTCTGATAATCTCTAGTAATAATTATAGAAAATGAGTCAATGTCCTCGGGCATGAGTGCCTGATTCTTCAGAAATCAGAGTTCGGATATTCTTTCAGGGGTAGTAATGTATATTTTCATCGAATTTGTAAAATTTTAATTAATTATAAATTGATCGATTTTTTGAAAAAATTTTCTGCAATAAATCCCGAAAACATTATTGTAGCAAATATAGAAATTGTTTTTTTAATTATAAATTTTAATTGTTGGGCAAAATTACCAAATTTTTGTACGTTTTTTTTTTCCTTCTATAAACCATTGTTTATGGTTTCTTCCATTTTTGAATGAAAATCGTTTTTATTATTTCATACAATATTTTATCGCCTGATTTCTTTTCTTCTATAAACCATTGTTTATGGTTACTTCCATTTTTGAATGCAAATCGTTTTTATTATTTCATTCAATATTTTATCGCCTGATTTCTTTTCAGATTGAAAAAAAACGACGAAAGAAGGATTTTGTTTAATGTCTGTGTAGTCAACATGGAGAATAAAAAATGGAAATTAGTGTATCACTAAAATTAAAATTTAAATGAACCGGTTAGTTGCATTTTTAATAATGATATGATGTCGTTGGGTTTAATTTTTCTTAGTTCATATACATAATTGACAAAATAGATGTAAGGCTATTAAATAACACAACTTTAATGTCTGATAAAATGCTTAAAAATATTTTTTTCAGAAATCTTACACATAAGTGATTTAATTGCAAATAAATTCTGGCAATATTTCCATTCGAGCTAACTGGTCACGAAAGATGGCTAGTTTTACATGTTTTTTGAAAAAGAGTATGCTATTTATTATTTATTATTGTTCTTTCCTTTTACTTATGGTCAACTGTTTTTTTAGAGTACTCATTTCTGTTCTCAAAAATTATCAGCTATGACTCTCGCTTGTGATTCAAATTACCTATCTAATTAGATGACAATTTATTTAATATCTCTTAACTGTAATAGAGAAGAGAGTATCTGTTTAGATAATATGGGTGAATTGTAAAGGAATCGCATGGCAATCAACATAATACAAATCTATAATCGGAAAGAAATCACTACTTTGTCCAAATAATATTTTATTAAATTATGATAATCATATATCTTGTAACAAACAGAATCTTCTCCCAGAACACCTTTCACGTCTGAAAACCTATATTATATTCAATCACGCCTTCAAAACTACGATTTTATAAATTCTTCTTATATTTTCTTTTATATTGTCCAATGATTGATGGCGTTGATCAATATAAAGTGCTTTGTTTTGAAAACGGAATATGTTTTTTCCGAGTTTTGTCGAGACATTCTTTGTCGAAATAATACGCCTTTTGAACTCTGCTGTCAGCTTAACTCGTCACAGTAGTACTTGTCTTATGACAGCGCAGCCTCAGAGCCATATGAATTCCTTGCTGCTGTCAGTTGTGAAGTTTATTCTGATCGATCATTTTCACAGATCCCAGAATTCCATGTAAAACAAAAGAATTCTAAGAGCATTAGACGCCCATAAACACAATTTATCCTTCTTTGTGGGAATAAAATAAAATTATCATGTACTTATATTTAAATACAAATAAATATATCTAGTTAATTTCCTATGTTTACTAAAATTAATCTAATTTACATTTCTATGCACTGTGCATATAAATACATGTTATCCATCATTAAAGAAGGTTTTAAAGTGTTATGTATATCAAATACATTATGTGTGCATATGAAGTTTACATATTATCGCATTCCTAATGCTAATTTTTCTTTCGGTTATTTTATCACTTTTAACTAGCCTGTGTCATTTTCTAAGCTGCGCTTCTACTTCACAATGCATTATGCACCAAAAGCCTGTTTTTTAAACCAGTGTTAAATTTCTAAATGATTATAATCCTGAGTTCATCCAATTAGACTTATTTATGATTTTGAAAAAAAGGATATTTTGTAACTTTAATATATTTTACCTTATCCTGACAATTCTGTCATCACTATACGGTAAAGAATTGTACCACCTCACTAGTAATTAGTAGAATTATATTGTAGTTTAATGTTTAAATCTTGTGTGTAGGTACAACTCTTTTTTTTTTCTTTTTTTTTTATGTTGCTATGTTAAATTGCTTGTTTAGATATAGTCTGTTACAATATTCACAATTTTTTTTAAATATGTGAATGTTTTTGTAATAATCACTGAGAAGCAAACTATATTTTGCATTCCTTAAGGATTTTAAAGAATCTTTGAAATATTATGCTGTATAATTTAAAACATAACTTTAGTATGTTGAATTAAACAATAGATTAATCTATAGATTAATTCAAAGATTAACATTTTTTTTTCAAATTCGAAAAAATAGCAGTCACGATTTCTTTCGTAGGGCGTCGGTGGCAAGCTCTTAGCTTCGAGACCTGATTTTACCGAAGAATCTCCGTGTAAGCGGGTCTACTGTATGTTAAATCAGTTGTGGCCAAATGCCCTCCCGTTGATGTGGTATTGAAGTTTGGAAAGAAGATGCCAATGTAGTGAATGCCTGTCATAAATCATATATACTTATCATAATATCTCTCCTTCTCATCGGAACGCTCTCTTGCGCGCTACCTTGGTGAAGCTTGTAGTAAAGATCAAATGTTTAATTTGTTTAGTTAAATTTTAAATAAAATTATTTTTCTAAAACCTTGCAATAATTGGAGTCACAGTAAATACACACAACCCTAATAACGACGCCGCTTAGATGTCATCCTCGTCGTCTGAATCGGAGTCAAAATTTCATATTACATTCCAAAATAACTCTAGTGCTGATTTAAATTAGGACTATATATAACTTACGTGCTCTTTCGATAACAAAAAACAAAGAAAGAAAGTATTTATTTCTATCGATGCCTGCCAATTCGGCCATTATTTTGAACCATTTTCTGAATTTTAAATAATTATTTTTCGGTTTAGATAACCATTTAAGCTCCACTGGCATTCCATTTTCCTTTCACTTTGGTATTTTTTTAAGAATTTGACGTATACTCTGAGTAAAGTACTAGCTTTTGAAGCAATTGAAGATTTTTTTTCAATGCCAAATGGTTTTTATGATTTAATAGCATTTTGATGGATGGTTTTTGTGGATTTTGAAGTTTAATGTGCTAAAAGAGATTTATGAATGTGAGGTGAGCAATAAGAATGGCTTGAGGTGAAACTCCATTTCGTGGTTGAATAAAAATAGTTTCCACCCTTATGTGTAAAGAAGGACTGACAGTTGATTATTTATTTATTTTTTTTTTTGACAAATTTTGATTTGTCTTATTTGGAAGATATATTTTCACTCAAATGTTCGCATAAAATTAAATTTTTATTTTATTTTGCTGTAGGATGAAGATATTCTTTATCCACAACCATGAGCTAGAAAAGATAAGGAGAATATTTTGCTGTAAATAAAGAATTTTTTTGTAAATATTTTATGATGCAAGATCCTAATTTTAAGAATTCTGTATTAAAAATGGGTATAACAGCTAGATATAGAACAGTACTATAAGGGAAAATGAGGGATAATATTTAATGAGTACGAAATGCGTTTTATTTTAAAAAAATATTGTCACTGTTCAGAATTAGCATCCGATCATTTCAATTTAGAATTCCCGAATAAAAAACTTTTTCTATCATTTTATGTATTTAAAAAAAATTAAGCGGTAATTTAAGTTTGCTACATTAATTGCTATCCTTTTTCGAATTAATTTGAATAATAAATATTCCGAATATTCTTGACCTTATTTTTATATCTTTATGATTATATCTCTCCTTATCTTTTCATTCTCTTATCTAATATTGTCAATTCTCTCTTACACAGTTTATAATGTCTAAAACAAATTTATTAAATATTATATATACAGTTTAATATATCAAAATGGGAATATATTTCTATTATTTGAAATTTTATTCCAAATTTCCCATCAAATGTACAAGAGAATTAAAGTACATAGAGGGTTGCCAAATTCAATACGGAAATTTTTAAGAATAGTAGAAAACAGAATACGATCACAGAAGTAATCCGAATGAATTGGAGAATACATGTGATGCAATATGTTCGAAGTTTATACAGCAAATAGATTCCGTTTTCAATTTTAGCTGCAGGAGCGTGACTTTCCTGATTCCACACCCGCACATGCATTTTGATGACTCTCTGGCAAACAGTAGAAGTCATTTTTAGATTCCTAAGTATTGGGTCAGTTGCATGTTGAGCATTTAAAATGTTTAAAAAAAAGGAATGCCCTACCGCATGCGTGTTACGTTCTGCCCTCCGTTTTCTTAATGCTAGGAATATAAAACCAACTGAAATTCACAGCCAAATTTATGATATTAATGGACAGAAAGCGATGAGTGATTCTATAGCATTGAAGTGGGTGCGGTTTTAAAGAAGAACATGAAGTTGTTTACGTTGAAAAAAATGTGAGCAGAGGTCTCTGATTGATGATGATTTGTTCATAGTAGTTGAAGAAAAGACTGAGAAGTATCACATCTTCTCCATTAGGACTCTTCCAAAGCATTTTCTTCACATTTCCTCTTTTTTTGTTCAACATCGTAACCCGAATTTTTCTACTGCAAGGGCATGCAAAAGCTCCAGTCTTGCTAAGACAAATGTTTTAACAAAGGTGACAAATAAGCTGAAAAAAATAGTTTGTATTGTATTTCATAAATACATTGGGGTTACCAATTTTGTCACCAAAAGTTTAAAAAAATGTCAAAAAGTCAATGTGACATTGACAGATTGTTAATGTGGCAAAATACATTTTATCAAAATGTCACCAAACACAAATACTCACCTATTTTTATAATTATTTAACAGTTCGTGGATATCCCTATGGATGGAATCTCTTTATTTGGCCATACATTATTCAAGTTCCAGATGCTGCTATCTTAAAGGTAATGCCTAAGCATTGGATTCTTATGAAGAATACACAGATAAATGGTATATAGGCATTTCTAATTTTTTTTTCACAAAATGCAGCATCTCATTTTTCAAAGCAGGTGCACGTGTAGTAATCCTTCTTCGTCATAACTGCTGCTACTCTTATGGGCGGAAGTTCCGATGTTAATTTGCAAATATTGACAATGCAGTACGTTCCCGTTCGGATACGCAATTGCTTCCGGTCTCTTTTGTTGTTTTTAGCTATTCCACACACAAAGTACATAACGAGCATCTGAATATAAGCTAACTGTTCTGTATTCTTCATTAGCAGTCTAAAAGCTAAGTAATTCTGTAACTATTGTAGCAGTAAAAATTCCATCTTATTAATATTTCTGTTCATATTTTCTTAGAAGAGTTTGGAAATATTTCATGCTTCCCAATTTTTTTAACAGTTTGTGTGTTTAATTTTCAATCACTCAGAGGATTCAGTTATTTCTTTGAAAATTAAAAAAAAAAAAAATAAAAAACCAAACTAAAAAATATATTTCATTTTTTTTTCATTTCATGAATTATGTATGCATTAATTATTACGTATATGCGGGATATATATTACTGCCCCTAGGACATGGACAGTACTGCCCCATGTAGGGACAGTAATATTTATCATGTTTTTAAAAAATATATATTGATACAGAATTTTAAACTATCAAAAAGGCAGAAACGCAGTAATAATTGACTATCTCGAATCTGAGATAAGATTCCAAACATTTCCATGAATATGCTTCTTATAAATCGACCCAGGATTCAAAGACAATTTCCTTGAATATTTGAATTTATTTCTTTTCAATGAATAATTTTCAGAAAAAAAATGTTTCCATGGAGCATTTAATAATTTTTATGATTATTAATTTCGAGAATTTCATTTATTACAAAAAAACTTTAAAAGTTATCATTCTTAACTGAATGTACTTTACAAAACAATTTTGACATATTTGAAAATATTTTAAAAATTCGTTTCATATTATCATATTAAATTTGTTACTTTTGGCAACAGAATATTAAAAAAAAATTTAATGAGACTGCTCTATTGTTTAATAACATTCATTTCTCATAAAGGAAAAAAAATTCTCGTTTTCAAGGTGTTACACCCATTATTTCTCACATATCTGAGTGAGTACACATCATTTTTTTCCATTATTTAAAATTATGTAGTGAATGAACTTTCCTCTGTCATCCTTTCTCACGCATCTGAGAATTAAACATCATTCTTTCCATTTTTTAAAGATCTATAGTAAATGAGCTTCCCTCCGTCATTTAGAGGTTATTTCGGGCATTTTAGAAATATTTTTAGAACAAGGAACAGTATAGTCGTTGATTTCAAATGTTCATCATTATTTTTTGTCTCTACTTCATTCTTGCATAATGAAAAACAATTAATTTTATAGATTCAAATATGCATAAGTGATTCATTAGTTTTGTGCATTAACAATCATACTTAATCTATCATATCTCAATCTACTCCAGAAATTCGGTAGCTTAAATACTATCAACTTAATCTCAGAATCTCATATTTTTTCGTTCACAAAATTGTACTAGTGTTAAACAATAAACATTTCATTCAAATATAAATTTTTTATTGAATGTTAATTTAGTTATATAACTAGGATAAGACAAATTATGAAAATTAAAATATTTTCTTACAGTTTAAAGATAAATATTGTTTATGCTTATTACTACTATTCAGTTCCTAATCCAACAATTTCTAAGGAATATCTTTAAATTATCATAGTGATTTCTTATAACTCCAACGGAATTCTGATCTTTTCATCTAGTTTTGAAGATATTCTAGTGGATATAATAACGGCAGGGTGTGTGGTAACGCCAAACAATGATAGGACGTGCCTCATACGGGAAGGATTGTACAGATGCCGGTCATAGTTCTTAGATCACAGCCATAGCTCAGCCATGCTGTCACCGGCACCCTTCCATATGTTTTCGGGTGAAACGGGTGTAGCTTGTTTGTGGTCAATTTTTAAAGACTGTCAAACCTTTGTTGCAAAAGTAGAAAAATGAATAAACGACGATTTTTATGTATGTCACTTAAAATTAATTAAATGTTTGTATAATGAGTACTCGAAAGTTATTGTTCAAACCTTAAACATCTGTTATTGTGTGCCATCAGTAACAAAAATCAAAGTAATTAATTTTCTAACAAAAAATTCAAAAGAATATATTTACTCTAAATTTACTGTTATGAGATTTTCGTGACTGAAATTGACATCCCATGTACTTCCAAATTCTTTTATATACGAATTAGAAATGAATTATTCGTGATTTAAATAACATCTTTGAATGATCTCTGTTTAAAATGGAAAGCAAAGTTTCAGTTGAATTTTTAACAACGTTAGTTTATAAAAAATTATTTCATCATATTCTACAATTTTGAAAGAACCTATAAACATACGATAATTTATTTTCTTTCACAAGATAAATTTTCTTCCAAAATATATAAGAGGAAAAAAAAAATATTGTAATAAAATATTTTTGAGGAGCAAAAAATGGAATATTTCATGCAAAAAAATAGTTTTTTTTTTATTTCGAGATGCAGAAAGTAACATTATTTTAATTTAAAATTCCAACTAGGAACTTTCATTGAAAAATGTTGAAAGAAATTATATTTATTCCAAATATTCAGAAAAATTATTCAGAATATAAATATAATAAATTTGTCAAATTCTTCGTATTTCACACATCCACAGACATAAAAATATGCAATAGAAAATTTTGCTTATATTAATAAACCTGGCATCTGTTTAATCAAAAAAAATTTCCTTTTATCCAGCTCAGTTTTTAAAACTCCTTTAAAAACGAGATTTAAACTCACTTATTTACCTTTTTTTACGCTGATTCAGTTTTTGAATTTTTTCTTCAAATAATTAAGGTTGTTTGAAAATATAAATTTAATATTCATATAGGGAATGTTCAATTTTAAGTTACATTCCAGAAGTTTCTGCTTCAAATAAGAAAAAAAAATGACATAAACATCAAAATAGATATTTTCTATTACCAATATTTCATCCTTATAGAAGATAAGTTTTCCCTTCATCCTGTTTTAAATTTATTTTTTAATTTCAGATTAAGAGACTCATGTCTGAAAAAGACTTAAGCCATTCTAAAAAAATAATTGAGTAATATTTATCTAATATTTTCGTATGTTAAGAAATCATACATGTTTATGATTCAAAGAGAATTAAATTTTGAATTATTGACGATATATTACATTTTATATTAAAATTTTAAACTATTATGCTTCAAAGAGAATTAAATTTGAAATTTGGAATTAAATTTTGGGAGGGGAGGAAACTTTTCTCCAATTTTAAAAATAAATGATTAGAGAAAATGTTATTCGAATTTTTGAATTCCATTTGTATTATGAAAGGAAATCAAAGGTAATTAACATAAAAATATTGTATAAAATTATAGGTGCCTAAAGTACCATATGTAATATTTTAAGTGCTCTATATGTTATTAAGCAAAATTTTAAATTTGTTACATTGTAAACACAAAATGAAGTGAATACCACTAAATTCTTGAATTTTTAGAAATGCCTTAATATTTACTTTTAATAATATTAAATGTCTTCTCTATTAATCTTTGAACGATTTACTTATCAAATTTATTTTTTTATCATAAATATATGTTCAAAATAATCTCTTCTAATCCCCGAAATCTTTACGAATAGAGGTGCATTTCTGAACAGAAATCAACAAATATAAACAATTGTATTTGTAATTAATAAATATTTAATCTTGGCATATACAAATTATATAATGAATGGAAGAAATTCAAAATCAGTTAGATTATTCCATTCTTTGTTCAAATAATATTCTTTTTAAAAAAGTTTTGCATTCTAAGCACTATTATAGATTAAAAGTCCAATTTTCTTTACTTAAGCTCTTCTTTAAATTTTTAGCACACTCTTTGAGACAACATATATTCTTTAAAGCAGAACATTATTAATGAATATTTATTGCGCAGTAATGTGATGGGTCAGACTTAGTTATTATCGAAAACTCGGATATTATTTATTATGTAATCTCGCAAAATGAAATAAAGATGTAAGGAGGCAGAAAGCGATATTCATATTAACACTTTAAAGGGCCATTTTTTTCTAGCCATATTATGTTAAAATATTTTTAGGCTTGAAATTAGAATAAGAAAAGGGATTCATTTAGCTTATTAGATAAAGTTAATTTGATTAATTAATTAATTTGGTTAATCAATAATTAAGTAACAAATCAAGACACATCATTTTGTCTGAGATGAAGAACTGAAGCATCTAAGTTTCTGACTTACTAAAAAAATTTGTCAGAACTTATGCCAACCTACATAATTCCATACAAAGATTGATAAATTTGGTGGGTAGCATACTTCCTATAGCACTAGAAAGAGTTAAGATGGAACCAGAATATTCAAACGATTTAAGTCATGTATATCTTTTCCCATTTCTAGGGATACATCGACTGTCGATTTATCGATATCTCAATTAATCGAAATCGATTTCAGAAAAATTAATTTCTTTCTGAGAGCAGTTTTTGAAAAAAAAAATGCATCTATGGGTATCATGAGATCAAAACATTATCCTCGATGAATCACGATGCAATAAATCGATATGGACAATTACTTTTCTTCATTCTCGGTGCTTAAATGGTGTTCATTAGATACTATCCTACTTTTCGAAAACAAAAATGGATAGATTTTGATGAAAATTTATCTATTTATTTTTGTTGCATTCGTTACTTTTTCTGTCCTGGAAATTTTTGTAAAGCATTATCTAAAGACTGCATCATATTTTGATATAAAAAAATTCTTGTTTAGATATGTAATTTTGGAACCTATTGTGTTCTCTCTCTTGAACTGAAAGATTCGAGAAACTGCTTACTATTCACATAGAATAAAACATTATGTATGTTTTATTTTCAGATATATGTGCAATTCAAGCAAATTCTTGTTATGTTTCATTGATTTTGAAATGTTTCCTCTCCCCTCCCAAATAAGGGCTGACAAAAAATGTTGTTTCATCCCACCACGAAAATATCTAGAAAACTCTGAATGGCTGGAACACCACAACAGCATTGACGGTAATTATGATTGAGTCCTAAGAGTCAACACTGGTCACGGTACAACTATTTCCGTAAGAGGCACGTTGTTTGGGTATAGACACACCACACTATTTCTGTACTTACAAGGGTGGCAAGAACCAACCAGCATACTTTAAACTCCTCATTCCCATATATATATATATATATATATATATATATATATAAATTAAGTTTCATTTTAGTAATAATTTAAGAGCTTAGGAAAGTCTAAATTCAATTCAGCATCTTAAATTGGTTTTAATAATTTTATTTTTTTTTTTGCCATTTGGTATCTTTGTATTATTGCCTTAGGCACTTAAGTGGGAGAAGATCCTTTCTCTGCACATAAATTATCTTGTCAAACAAACTTCGAATTAAAATGAAATTTCTATTAATAAGATATACAAAAAATATATCTCATTGCAATTAACAGAATAATAATAACTAAATATAGCTAAGATTTGAAAAATGAGAGTTTTTTGAAGAAAAATTGTTGCTAAAATTCAACATTACTGATCCCTATAACCCGCAGAGAGGGCACCTCGAAATGAGGATGAAATGCTTCCGCATTGGTGGTTGGATCTCTCCACCCTGGAGAGTGCACCTAGGTGGGGTACCTGGCTCCTTCCATCGATGACGGGACGTACTTTTCTTTGGAGAGGGTTGTACCGTGGTCGGTGACGGCCCTTAGAATTCAATCACAGTTCCCACCAGCGTTGCTGCTGCGGCGATCCGGTCATCCAGTAATTTTTCCGTATGCTTTCGTGGCTGGTCGGGTCAGATATATGACTTACTGTTCCCTATAGTATTCTGTATTTAATTTATAAGTAAATGTAAAAGTATCAAATCAAAACTTAACTTTTCAGCAGCACATTGGAATTGAAAACTCAGTAATTGTGTGCATCTGAATGTGACTTCATCAACTTTCGAACTGAAAATGCAACAGCCTTTTAAATCTTTTAGATCACCCATCATTACTGGTAGATATATTTTGTTTTTTTAATCAAAAGACCTGACAGGCCCTTGAATATAATTAATTGTGAATATTATCAGTGTTTTTTAAAACTAAGATCTTTACCTAAGATCTTCTTTTTAAAGATCTAATATCTGCTTTTTTAAAGCTAAGATCTTATATTAAAATCTTGTCTACATTTGTGCTAACATACGTTATATACATTTCTAACGCGAATTTCTACATAAAATAGTACCAAAAGGTATATACTGAAACTGTGCAAATGTCCATTTTGTGAATGGGAAACTTTTTCCTGCCGTTATAAAAAACACAGAAAAAGCAACGGAAAATAAACCTTCTCCTAAAGCACTGGTTATTAGCGGCTTTTAGAATTTCAACTTGCTTTTAAATCTAATTTGAGTGCTTGATGCTGATCAGTTTTGATCAAGCTTTAGAATCCGGATTGAGTTTTCGAAATAGTTATTTTTAACCAAGCAAATACACAAAGAGAACATAATTAAAAAATATTATCAAAAAAGCAAAAAGAAGTGAATTCGTATATATATCATCTATATATTTACAATTCAAAATTAAAATTCCTAACAGCATCATGAAGACTTTATTCATATCATATCCCCTAGTATTGAATTATGCCACTGCTTCATGTATGTATGAAACCAAGATAATAATTGTATTTTGAACAATCATAAAAGTTTCATTTCTAATTTTTTTTTCTATATAAAATGAAAGATAAAATAAAAGTGCTCGAAATTTATAATGGCGGCGACTAGCAAACCTACTGGAGAACAGCATGGCAATGATGCAAACGGAAATCAAGAGATTCATTGCTAGCAATAACAGCTATTTCGTTTTTTCAAAAGTATTGCCACAAATACGTAATTCTCTCAAATACACTAGAAAATGTCTGGGTACCATAAACACTCTCCTTTAGTGCAGAAAACAAGACAGAAGCTTCGAATGAGCCAACTCTTTACTTACTCAACCGTTCTATGGAATCTCAAATTATACTTCAAGTAAAACCATCCCTCTTTTCTTTTCGGAAATAGGCACATTTTTTGAAATTTGGAATTTAATAATTCAAAATATGTAGACGTAAATAAATGAAAGTATGTGGAGGAGAAAATCTGAACAAATGGATGAATCACATATTAGTAAGTTTTAAGAAAGTTATTTATGCGATCTTTAGCTTATTTAGTTTTCTTGGGTCGTGTATAAGAAAGAAAATAAGATAAGTCATCGTCTAGAGTTTCATTTTGAATTTTTAGAGAATCAGACGATGAACATGTAAAAGTAAATAAGAACTATGGTAAATAAATAAGGATAAAAAATAATAAAAGACTGTGTGTCTGGGAATTTTTTTTTCAGCAGTCGTTTAAAGAAATTGTTGATAAAGCTTTGCAATTACGATTTTAGCTTATTTAGTGTTCTTGGGTCGTGTATAAGATAGAAAATAAGATAAGTCATCGTCTAGAGTTTTATTTTGAATTTTTAGAGAATCAGATGATGAACATGTAAAAGTAAATAAGAACTATGGTAAATAAATAAGGATAAAAAATAATAAAAGACTGTGTGTCTGGGAATTTTTTTTTCAGCAGTCGTTTAAAGAAATTGTTGATAAAGCTTTGCAATTACGATTTTAGCTTATTTAGTTTTCATGGGTCGTGTATAAGATAGAAAATAAGATAAGTCATCGTCTAGAGTTTTATTTTGAATTTTTAGAGAATCAGATGATGAACATGTAAAAGTAAATAAGAACTATGGTAAATAAATAAGGATAAAAAATAATAAAAGACTGTGTGTCTGGGAATTTTTTTTTCAGCAGTCGTTTAAAGAAATTGTTGATAAAGCTTTGCAATTACGATTAAAAACATGTTTTTAAGGTATCTGTCTACGTGCGAAGACAAATTTTTGAAAAAACTGTTTAATTTTCATTTTTAGTTTATTTTTTAGGTTATTGCAATTCAAAACAATGAATAATACCATTTAAAAAGTTTTATGTAATTTGCAACTCAGTCAAATGGGGAAATTTGGGTAAAAAACTGTGAAAATTGGTGTAAAACGCAAAACATCCTAACAAGAATTCTAATCAAAATTTTCAAATTCTTTTTCTACAAAATATAGTTAGAGCTTTAGTGAAGGCAATGAACTAGGATCTAAGAAATATTTGCATTTATAAGAAAGTTATAGCAGTTCGAGTATTTCCTAACTGAAAATTTATCAAAATTCTTATGCATAAACAACATTAATGAGCTCTAAATAAAAAACTATTCATCTCAAAACTATAATCCTAGTTCATTGCCTTTAGGATAGTATAAATAACATACATACAAAATTTCATTAAAAAATATTCATAATATTTTGAGATATCATGTTTTGCGTATCAAAATTTTTACAAAATTAAAGTTCCTCAAAAAATGCATTTAAAGTTTTTAATTGTGTTTTATGAAAAATATCTCTCTTTATTTTTATTAATATTCACCACATTTATATGATACACCTTCTTTGTTAACAATTTTATCTGTTTTCTTCTTTCTAACAGCTCTTAATTTTTTCCTGGCAACTTTTGTTGTACCCAATGACTGCCTTTTTGACGTGATGATTCTTTCTTTATCGAGAGAAAGGAAGTGTCTCAGGGTATAATCCCCAGGAGTTATTCCCAGTTCAAAAAAAAATTGCCAAGAGACCATAAAATCCATCATTGAAAATTATTGCAGTTATTGATGCTCCCAAACGTAAAGTCTGTAGCTCCACAAATGTGTTTTTGGGAATTATTGTCCACAAAAGATTATTGAAGCTTTCATTGGCATTTTGAGTCTTACCGTGTAAGCATTTTTTCAATAAGTTTTGATCGCATAGCTGCATATATTTTGGCTTAATGATTTTAATAATGTTCTTTGGAAGACCTGCATTTGTTTCTTTGAATTTTTTTCCACAGGAAATTGCACGTTGATATTTACACCAACTGTCCTTTCCTGTTGGGCACTGTCCATGCATGGGATGTTTATTATTAGAACATGTATGAGCAAATGCAGCAATGGTTGCACTCTGCATTTGCAATAAATTCCCTGCATTAGCTCTAATTGCTATCCCATAGTAATTTTGCAACTTATTTATGAAGGAGTCTGTTAATTTCCCTTTGCCACCAAGAGATTTATTCGATGACTTTAATTTTCTCAAACGAGTGCCTACTCGCTTCTGAATATGGCCAATGCATTCCAGTTTTGAAACAGAATCTTTCCCATAAATGTCTTTAACTGTATCATAGCCCTTAGAGTCACCATCTCCATAGTATTGTGAATAAATGAGTTTACGACAACTCTTGGAACGCTCAAATATTCTGTAAGCACCAAGCACTTCCATACTTCCAGATGAACCCTTATGATTTGCACACTGATGTTTTGATGCTCATGATAAATTCAGCTTTTTCGTGTGACACCATTGGCAAAACTGAGACATCACTTCAATATCCAGCACCTTACCACATGTCACAGAGATTGCACTCACTACTCCATTCAGTGTTGAAAACCCTCTCCGTTGCCATGTTCCATCAACAGATACACCACATTCAGTAATAGCAGCAGGGTTTTTATTGTCTTTTAACTCAGTAGCAGCAATATTCATTGAATTTTCTGCAACAGAACGAGCAGCACGAAGAAGCTTCAGTTCCTGCATTCTGAATGCTTGTTGGGAAAGAAAAGATGGAAAATTGAGGGTAGCAAAAAATTTCTTTCCAGCTGTATAACCCTTTCCAATGATTCTAAGTGCACACACAAGTCGAGTGTTTATTTCATTGGATGTGTTTTTCTTTTTAGATGAAGAAAAACCTTTGTAAAAGGAGCAATTCTTGCATTTGAGGCAGAAATTCGAACACAATCCAAAGGTAGAATCCTCTATCAAATACAAGTTGCTTTTGAAGCATAAAGGACAACATAAAAGAGTAAAAACACTTATTAATATCTCGATATCCATAATTCGAAATCCAGAAAGGTTATTTGTTTTCAAATCAGGAACATTATCTTCACATAACTGCGAATTCAGCAGTTTCTTTTCGATGCAAGTCTTTTGTTTTGAATCTGATACACCAACAGAGTCTGCAGCTTGCATGGAAGAAGAATGCCTATTTCCATGAAACTTTCGTTTCTTACTTCTGTTAATGCTTTTTCCACCCATTTAAAACACTTTTTAAACAAAAAGCAATAAATATTCAAATCAAACTAAGCTGTATTCACTCGAAAAAGCAAAGTAAATAAACATATAACACGAGACGAGCAGATGTTTTCAAACGTAAACAATGTTCGAGAAGCAGCTGTTGCCAATCTTTTCTGTATATAAAGAGCTGAAAATTAATTCAAATTTAGGTGGCTTGCACATAATTTTGTATAAATTTAAAAAAATAATTAATTTATGATTTTAGGAGCGTATGTTTGATGAAACGACGAAAAACATTCAACTTCCGGTAAGCACTTCCGGTTTCGTTTTCGACTCTTTTGAATTACATAAATCTTCATATCTCCATTTCTATCAATCGTAGGAGAAAAATAAATACAGATTTAGAAAGCTAAATAAATGCACTTTAAAATAAAAAAAATAAAAAAAATTGTGAATTTTGACCAAAAGTGGCCTTTTAGACGTAGACAGATACCTTAAGTTTTTTTGCTTGGTGATGCTTTCTCTTCCATCTTTATGGGAAAAAATTACATAAAATGTCTATATGTCATTCGTAAAATAAAATTTTAATATTAATTTTCTTTTAGAAATAAGTTGATGCGTTTTCTTAAAATGCTTAAATGCAATTAAATACACACTATTTTACTTTTACATTTGAGTACACAAAAATCATTAAAAAAAGATTAGCAGATTTTTGGAATGTATTTTCAGCTATTTAACTCTATTTGGATGATTAGAATCTGAGAGGGATTTGGAAAATTTAAATCCGATTAAAGTGATTTATTTAAAGTTTGTGTTTTATTCATGTTGCTTTTTTAGTTAAATATGCTGAATTGAAAATTTTTCTTATAAAATAGAGTGTTAAATTTGTAACAAAAATATAGTGAATTGCGAATAAAATTTAATTATTATGGACAAATTTTTCATTTTTCTGTCAAAATTTTATCAGTATTAATCTAAAATTATTTTAAAATGGAATACATTTAATATTTTGGTTATCGACAAGAAATTAATTATAAAGAACAAAATATATTTTATCTAATGTAATGTTTTATCTAATGTATCTTTATGTTGGAATATTTACTGCTGTTAATATTTTAAGAATTACATTTACTTGATCATACTTTATATGAATCATTATACTTTTGGAATTCACTTTAAGCATTACAATCTACTTGGAGAAATTTTACTTTTTAATAACAGATTTTTCTGAATTTTTCATTCTGCATTCGTCTTATTATTTAATACTTGAAGCGTATATAGAATGGAATAATTAATAAAATATATATGGAATTCGATAAAATTAACTTGTATTCAATTTCTATACATCTCAATTTAACATTGAAAACATTGGAATAGTAAGAAATTGTGAAATATTTCATCTGCTTTGATTTCTTTAAGTTACTAATAATTTTGAATTTCTAATTCTTCTATTTATAGCTTATTAATATACATTTCGGAAACAATAAAACAACAATATCATACAAAACTTAGCACATTGAGTTGTATAAAAGTTTAAACATAAAAATATATTAATGATTACAAAAAAAAATATTTCTTATATTTTTATTCGAATGGAAAACGATTTTCTTATTTGGACATGATCATATAAAGTAATTACAAAGTTAATAAACAAAACCATAAATTATAGTAATATTTTTTAAATAATAAAATTTATCTTGTCATTATATTCTTAAACATTCAGGTATAATATATTGTAGAGAATATTCATACATAAGTAAAGATGTGTGTAATAAAAAAAAATATATCATTTCTTTGTAATCGAAACAGGGAAATTGTGACAAAAAAGGAAAAAATGGTTTGAGAAATTAATTAAAGTTGTGTGCATTAAAAAATTTAAATCATCTCTTTGTAATCGAAACTATTGCAAATTTGGTATTGATACAATTATGTAGAGAAACAGTTAATAGAAATGAACTCTTTATGCCCTTATACAATTTTACATTCTAAGAACACGCGAAATTAAAAGCAGTTCTTTTAAAACACTGTGTGATGAAATTTCAATACAATTGAACTATCCACTAGTTTAATTAGGATCTTCCTACTTATTAATCCCGAAGGGGCATTTGTTTTGTCTTCGGGATTTTCGTTAATTAAGGCCAATCAATAGCGGCAGAGCAAACTAAAAGTCCAATTTACTCGATACTTCCTATTTAAAAGATATCCCCATTTCTCTTTACACACAGAACCATTTTTTCTCATAAGTTCTTTTTCTTAAGTCACGTAATTTATTTCAAGATATATTTTTTTATCCACTGGGAATATAGATTTTTTTCCTTTTGCTTTTGGGATATTTTTTCTTGCCGCATCTCGTCCACTACTGTAAGCCATTTTAGAGGTATTCCTTCCTACAGCACGAGATAAGGTTTATAAGCGTCATTTATGTGGAAAGGGATTGTTATTGACTCCTTGCCAATTACCCCGAGACGCAGCAAAATCTTAATTAGGTTTCCGCTCATCACAATCCTTAATGAACTTCCAATGTTTTAAAACACTTTAAGATAACCCTCTTAAAGAAAAGATGAGTAATTTGCATTGTTTGTGAGACATATCTGAAACACGCTAATTTGTTAACTCTTTAAAGGATTTTAAAAAGATACCATTTCAGAGGATTGAAACCAAACCTATTCTTTCGGAATTATTTTTACTATTCTTTATTATTATTATTATTAATATTATCTTACTATTCTTATTATTATTATTAATATTATCTTACTATTCTTATTATCTTAATACCTCACTATCTTACTATTCTTATTACCTTACCATCTTATTATTATTATCTTACTACCTTATTATTGTTATTATCTTACTATTATCTTATTATTCTTTTTATCTTACTACATTACTATCTTATTATTACTATCTTACTATTCTTATTATCTTACTACCTTACTCTCTTATTATTATTATATTACTATTATCTTATTATTCTTTTTATCTTACTGCATCACTATCCTATTATTATTATCTTACTATTCTTTATTATTCTTTATTGTTAATTCATTTTACTATTCTTTATTTTTACTATTTTTCTTATTATTCTTTCGATTCTATTCTACTTACGAAACTTTGTGGGATTTTGCAAAAATATCACGTGGATTGAAAAAATCCTCTTTAAAATTCTCATCGCCTAAATGACTTGATATATCGGAAAAAATAGTGTGCGTTAGGAGGCTATTTTGGAATCTTAGAATATTAGCCAATTTACGTATTATCAGCCTGACTGAATTAGAATAGGCGTGGCATGAACTTAACTTCGGGAGGAAAATAAACAAAATTCTTGACAAAATATTCACAAGCTGCTGTTTTCTCAACACAATTCAAGTTAAAGAATTTTATCATCTAATGATTTTGTTTACTGTTGTAATAAAAAAATATTATAAATATATTAAATATATTGAGTATAGTTATAAGGAAATAATATATAATTATAATAAAATAAGGTTATTTAATTGATTTATTAACACTGATAAATAATAACTTTTTTAATTTTCAAGCGCTACAATTAATTCATATTTATGTTAAATATATCAGAATATTCTATTGCCTATGTTTAACTAAAAAGGAGGAATATTATTTTATAGATAAAACAAGAAAAATAATAATCTTCGTAAAGAAATCACAAAGAAAACGTTTCGCAATTCACCACCGCTAATATTCTCTTGTTTCTGTAGTTGAATATTAAGTATATTATAGAATCATTAATCTAAGGTAAAAAAACTTTACTTTATTAAATGCTTAATTTTCTTTATATATTAAAATATAAAAATAAAAGTAAGCTTTGAAATTGTATAAAAAGATCTTTGTGCACATCGATTATTTATCTACTTAAGTATTAAACACTCTTTCATATGCAGAAGCACTATAAATAAGCATATTTACGCAAGAACTTTATGATAAAAATGAATTGATTGTAGGAAAGAATATTTCATAAAGAATAAAATTAAATGCGTGAATAATAATCATAAATAACTTAAATTTAAGTATTCAGTATTTACTAAAGTGTTTAATATTTCATTAACAAAACATTATTCATTTTACATGAGAAGAACTACTTTAAACTCTTTTTCTTAAATTTTTATTAGTTTTTAAATTAAATGCACATGGAAAAATTGACTTTCTTTATAATGTTCTTCTTTTACTTAACAATAAACTTAATTCAGTCAAACAAAAAAAATTGTTGATTTGCGCAGATTTAAAAATTCGGGAATTGTTTGTTGAATAAAATGGAATGAAGTATTGTTGATGAAATTCATAGGCGCTGCAGTTTAACCCTTTAAAGGGCCATTTTTTTCTAGTCATATTATGTTAAAATATTTTAGGCTTGAAATTAGAATAAGAAAAAGGATTCATTTAGCTTATTAGATAAATTTGATTAATTAATTAATTTGGTTAATTAATAATTAAGTAACAAATCAAGACACGTTATTTTGATTGAGATAAAGAACTGAAGCATCTAAATTTATGCCTTTCTAAAAAAATTTGTCAGAACATATTCCAACCTACAAAATTTCATACAAAGATTGATAAATTTGGTGAGAAGCATACTTCCCACGGCCCTAAAAAGAGTTAAAATAATTTATAAAAATTACTGCATAAAATATTAAGAGTTTCAAATCACACTTATATGGGATATATATGTACTCTGTGAATTCATTTTTTTTTCATAGCTAAAATATATTTTATTGGAAACTGAGAATCATTTAAATATATGGATATTGTCATTGCATTAATAAAAGATTTTTTATATATCGTTATAGGAGGACAAAGCTTTTTAAAAGAATTTGAAATATAAAATGGGAAATTTTTTATTATTTTGAATCAATGAGGTTTCTATTCAATAAATCAAGATTAAGAAAAGTTTTGTCTTATATTCTCATTATTAAAATATATTGACATTTCGTGAAAACTTTCATATAAAAAATATAGCAAAGTCCCATTTCTATTTGTGTTGTGCTTTTCTATTTCATACAAGATACCTTGGTGATTAGAAGGTTCCCTGGAAATATTGATTATGTATAATTCCAATTCAATAGCTTAGACGTTATTCCATATCCAAGATTCCATCAAAATATTAGATGTTAAAAACATATTATTTCCATAGTTTCATATACGTTCATTGTGCTTGTGAATTTGCTTAGTGCAGATTAATTCCATGATTGCACAGGGATAAAGAAAAAGCAATCATCTCTTTTACCTATCTTTCAATTTTTACGTTTTTGCAAATTCATTTTTTATTCGTTATGTAAACTACACAAATATTAAACAGAATTATTTTTCTTTAGCTTTCAATGATGGAAAATAATCGGGTGATTAAAAAATTGATGAAACTATAAAAGCTGTCAGAATTTCAGATAAACAATATAATCTATTGTTGGAAATGAGACAAAGACCATTTTTTAAAATTTCCAAAAATCAGAAAAATTTTACACTTCTATTAAATTAAATATTATTAAAAAGCTCATTTTTAAATTTCGTATGAAAGTTTAAAAACCTTTTTTGTGCAATAATGTAACGGAAATCAATTTTAGATGAATGATCATATTAAAATGAGGAAACAATGAATGAAAGTGTAAGAAAATGCTTTTTCTCTACGTTAGCTTGTATTGTTCTCAATGTTCTTTCAAAAATTTGCCCATAAAGAAAAGATTGTTAATCTGATGGTAAATATTTTGAACGGTTAGTTGCACTTACGTTCGCTTGTAATTGAATTCTTCAAAAATGCTTTTAAAAAGGCACATCATTTAATTTACTTTTAAAGTCTAACATTCCTTATTTTTACATTATATTATATTCTCCTTTTCCTTTCGAATACTTCGCCTTTTTTTTAAAAAAAAATTATTGCTTTATTCTACTGAGAAAATACTTCTTATATTTTTAAGAAATCAGAGGAGAATTTTTATTTTTAATTCTTGTTATCTCATAATTTTCGTTAAACTTTAACGAAATACGGAACAAAAACCTTTTGTAATTTTTTCTCATTTTTAAAGTGTTTAAATATTTTTTTCTTGAGAGAAATAATCTTAGAAAAATATATTAGAAAATTATAATGATAAGCTCTCAAAACTTTAAAAAAATTGGTCCCTTGTCTTTACCATATGTTGGTTTTATTCAAATCGTAACATAAAAAAATTTATCTTAATTTTCTCATTCATAATATTTTTATAAAAGAAAACTGTGAATTTAAAAATATGTCCTAGATTTAATAAATTTTTTCGTCAATGATCTTAGATTAATTAACACGGAAATTTAAAATTGAATTTTTTAACGAACATATTCTTTGGATTAAATACAATTAAAAAATAAACCCAGCAGAGCATCTATAAAATGCTAATTTTTTTTTTAAAAAGTTCAAAATTTCGATATTTAATTTTTGTTTTCAGTATTTTTCTATAAATGATGTATTGCTTTTCTAAATGTATCATTTATAATTCCGATGAGGAAAGGTGTAAAAAAATTATATTTTAAAAATAAAAAAAATTTGAATGATTTCTTAATAAAAGAGCAATATTTTATATAAATGTATAAAAACATGATTGATTTAGAATTACATCAGTGATTCACATTACTTAACGGACAATATTATAATTTCAAGTCATTGATAGGAAATATAAGTTCAAAGATTAATTGTTTTGACAATTTTTGTCTGACTAAGCCTGCATTGAATGATAGAGTTAAAAAAATATGATAGTTAAGCTTTTTTTGAGATTATAAACAAAAAATAATTCAGAAATCATTTTTATGTCCTTTTGGCTAGGCTATTCAAATAAGTATATTTTTGTTAGCATTGTTTATTATTAATAATTAACATTATTAATAATTAATTAAATAATTAATCTTAATAGTTAACACTATTTAATTTATTTGATTTATAACTAAGTACATTTATTTTTGTTTAACATTATAAATTGTATGTCATATACTAATTATTTTCTGGGAAAGTGCAGGTGTACGTACAGTGGTATTGCAACATCTATATTTTTGAAAATATAATTATATAAAGAAAACAATATAAAATGCAGACACAAAATGATTTTACTAAAATACAATAGAAAGAATGCCTTTATTAACATACAATCTAGATGTGAATTCCTTTGATAGCGATTAATTATTAAAGAGATAATCGATTTTTTTTACTTCATGTATGTGAGATAGATTTAGCTCCAAGCGATGGCAACACACATGGGAGTGACGTGATGGCGCTCGCTTTTCCCCGCTAGATGGAGAGAGTTGGAAGAACTTCACACAGTACGAAAAACGAATGTTTTATGATGTGATGTTTTAATTTGTGTAAAAGGCAGCTAGTCTTACTTTTTCATTATTTTAAGTGTTGTGCTCTTCTTAAATGTTGTGCCAGTCCCTTTAATTATTAATTAAAAATATTTTAAATGATCAAATTCTCGTTATTATTGGTTCTGAGATTAATAGTCAAACCCACATGTATTTGGAAGCATCTGAAGAATTGATGATCAAAAAGCAATCTTGAAATACTCCGACAATTCCTGCAAACTAGTACATAGCTTTTGAAATACATAATCTATCATATAACTTCAAATGAACATAAAAATTTGATTTACGAATCGAATGATATGAATATTGATCGAAATTTTTTTTATACAATGAAATCAAAACCACATTAGTACCATCTAATGGATTCAGTAGAAAAACAATGATGTGAAACAAAATTTTAGAAATCATGTTATTAATACGTGGCATCGAAAAAATTGCACAGTAATTTTAAGTTCTTTGGCCGTGTCTAATAATTCTTATACATGTGGGGCTGATGGTCAAGCAATAACAAGTTCGAGTTAGTTGATATTTGAGATTTTAATGAGTAACAATATAGTTACGTTAATGATGATGCAAAAATTATAATGAGCAAATTGAAGATGTCAAATTTAATGGATGAAACTGTGATAATCACGTTCAGATCTAGCATAAAAATTCGTCTTTTAAATAGCACGTTGTAATAATTCGTCTTCGTCTTTTAAGCAACACGTCGTAATATTTAAATTTTCAGACGTCTTGGCGTCAACTGCCAGCAATTCTCGTTTCCTCCGCCAGAGGCGCTGCTCAGTGGAGGGAATTGAGATAGCTGGCACCACATGAAGCCTATAAATAGTTCGTAAACAACACTTTTTAAGAAAAAAAAAGAAGTTAGAAGAAGAAGAAAGTTACCAAAGTAAAAATTGCATCTGAATTGAAATAATAATCTGTACGATTTATACTGGTGATTATGACCGTAGTTTGCGATGACTTGACAGAATAAATATCAAAGAGCTAATAGCAATACAATACTTGAAAGAATATCAGTAATTGTATTAATATTACAAAAAAAAATCATAAAAACAAAAATCATCAAAAATGTATAGATAACAGTTATAAACTGATAGATAGTTATATTCTGCATTTCTACTAATATTTGTATTAAATGACCAAACCCTTATGATTTAAAGACTTTATAACAAATGAACTTGTATTTAATATATATTAATATATAATTTAAAATTAAATTTTCTCAAACGGAATATAAATAGTTACTTATAAGACACTTTGTTTCTGGGAACTGTAATTTCAATCCCTCTGACGAAAAGATTTAGGATATACTTGAAATTGTCTTAAAATATCTCTGCTTAATGTAATCCTCAGATGTTTTAAGCAAACCTATTCTTATTATGATTCTAGAAACTAATATATATATATATATATATATATATATATATATATATATATATTATACTGGTGACTAAATTTCATTAGATTCTAAGTGATATCAGTAATTTCAGAGTTTTGTATATACTTACAACGACGAGCAGTGTCATTTAATAATTGCTTAAGAATTCGTATTTTTGAAAAAAATTAATAGTTTTTCATAAAAATAAACCGAATCGTACAAAAGTTTTAAAATTAATTAGTTCGTTGAAACTTTATACATGTCTCCCCAAAATGATTGACTTCAGACCTACTTTTTTAATACTTGATTAAAACTCCTTTCAAAACCAATGGCAGAAAGATGTATTTTTTCTAGTACACCATAGGAAAACCAATCAACTGAGTTGTATGAACTTAGTTCGACACCTAATAATTCTTGCCCTTTCACTTCGATAATGTCCCGAATGTTTCCTTATCAGGCTATTAACGTAACACGTAATCCTGGAGCAACATTTATTTGCTTTTCGTTACAAAAATGTAGGAGAAAAATTAAGTACTTAGAAGAAAAAAACGTATCATTATGAAAACTGATAACTGGATTTGCAAATTGGAGCCCCTTCAGATATGAGTAAATATACTACTACTTTTTGATAAGCTCAAGAGATTCAAAAAGAAAAAAAAACGTGGGATTTTATTACATAATTTTGGCTATTATAGATATGTTTTTAATAAAGAATGAAATTTTCTAGGCAAGGAATATCGTCTAATATTAAGTTAAGCAAGTGATATATTAAGTTAAGCAAAATTAAAATGGTTAGTGAAATTTGACATGTATCATGTTACTGCAATTAGGTTCCATAGTTAAGATCAGATGTTTATCTTTCAGCAATAGTCTCTATAATTGTAAAAGAGTTTCTATTTAAGGTAAATAAAATTATATGCATTTTAAAGATTTGAAATATTATCATAATTTCAAGAATGCAAACTCTGGACCTTTCTGTGATCAAAACTTTAAAATAAAGTGTGCGTAGAAAGAATAAAATTATCAGATTAACATAGTTATATACCAATAAGAAAGAAGAGAACATAAAAAAAACCCAAACTAATTAACAATTATGGCAATAGCAGAAACTTTCTATTAAATGTAGCCGATGATATCAAAACGAAATAATAACAGATAAGCTTTTCATAGAAGTATTGATGAAAAGAATTGGGATGACACAGAAAATAGAAGAAAAGATGCATCCAAGTAAGCCTTCTGTCAACAAGATGAGGACGTAATCAAAATTGTTTTCCGACGAAACATACTGCTTTGCTACAAATAAAACGGAGAGAAATAAAAAACATTTTATATCGCTGTGAAGTAAAAGACATAAGAAGTTAGAGTTTATCTTGCACTTTCTTAGAAATGAAGAATGTAACATGTTATCGTTATGTTAATGTTAGTGGAATGGAATCTCCAGCTTTTTCAGATAACTGTAGGGGGTGAATATTGTGCAAGTGACCATTTCTGTCACTGGTTGCAATAAGCTAAAAAATTTGAAACTTTGTGTTTAATACAAATATTAACTACTAGTTTAACTACTAACAGTTTAATTTATTACTGTTTTAATGAAATGCATATTTTAACGAATAAAAATTTATCTGATTTCCGTATTAAACATTTTGTTCTGTAGCATTTTTATACAATTAAGAAATCATATTTCCGTATGAATGGTAAAGACGATTAATACTCTTATTTTGTGAAAATTCTGAGTTTTCCATTCCAAAACAAAATAAGCTACAGATGTTTAAATGTGAAAATGAACCATGTACGTACTTTTGATCACAGTAGCACACCATTCAAAGCACAAAAGCATATGGGTAAAGGCAAGCATAAATAGTAGCAAAAAAGCACTACGTCAGAGGTACAATAATTCTTATTGAGATGAAACTAGAAATCATTTCTTTAAAGATTATTTTCTCAGATTGTGGGGAAGATGTACAATGTGTATTTGACCTTCGGTCTAAGGACTATCCACTTGATCTTGTGTCTATTTTCATTCCAAATTGACAAACATTTGTAATGGTGGGTAGGTAAATTTATTTTGGAAGCACAAAGAAATGTTTTGTTTCATTTCTCAGTAAATTTATTCTTGGAAAAAAAAACATTAAAACATTTATGGGAATTTTAAGCCTATTTAATACATAAATTGATATACAATTTTTCTCAATCTCTTAATTCTAAGTGGTTTAATCTTTAGATTATTTTTCGTTTACGTTTCTTTTCCTTTTAGATACTTTGTTACTCTTAGATTATCTTTTTCAATATTTATTATAATTCACAAGACGTTTTTCTTTAGTTATTTAAATACTTTATCAATAATTTCCGTGTCCTGAGATTCTGATCTGTTACTTTTTGAAAACGACGGAACTCATGTAATTATTCTTGTTATTTAAATGAAAAATGGTGTGATTATTCTGACAAGAATTATCGAAAGTATCCGTTAGATAGGGATCTCCATTCAAAAATTATTTAAGTTAACCAATGGATATTAACTTCAGGAAATATCATGGGAATATTATAGATTTTGTTCCTTTTAATAAAAATATTTTTATCAATGACTAGTTTCTGTTTACACTATAATTGATAGGCTAATAATTCATCCATTTTGCAGCTATTGTAATTTCTTTAAGATTGATTCTGACCCAAATTGCTATCGTTCTAAACATATCACTGACCTCCTCAGGGATATTCTCTAAAAATATGATGCCTTTCCCAAGACTCAGTGAAGAATTTGAACAAGCAAAAAAAAAAATGATATCAAAGATTATTACTGAAAGTCCTTAAAAACTAACCTTACAGGCACTGAGATCAAATGATGGCCAAAAAAAAAAAAAAAACATTTGTAACCCAACTTAGCAAGAGACTTAAAATAAACTTTGCTGCTTCGAGAAAAAAAGTAGGAAGAAAAAATGGGATTCTGAGAGTAGTGATATTTTTTTTCTTCAAATTATACAGATTTTTTTCTCCATTAAACGGTAGCATTAAGAATATATTTTTAAAGAATGATCCTTTTACGAACTCCTGTAAATAACTTGTTTTTATATGTAGAAATTTGAAATTTAAATTTAATCCAAAATAACTATCTTATTATTTAATGTAAGTAAATTCACCATCTTCCCATTTATAATTGTTTTTATAATAAGTACAGGCAAATAGGATAATAGGATATTAAAATAGGATAAAGGTACAACACTTCACGTCTTAAGAAATTAGAAATGAAAATATTATTTTTTCTAAATTATTTCGTTAGAAATTCCTATTTTGTAATCCTTAGAATCTTGTAGAATTAAAATGAAATCCATCAAGTGTTCATTTATACCTTATCATTTTACGATTTCAAAGCACCCAAAATGTTGAATCAAATGACAACTTAAAAGATTTTTAAAATGGGTTTACGGCAGAAATGCAAGGAATGACTGATTATGATCAAGAATGACTGACTTAATTTAGTATAATTAGAAATTTGAATTATACTGAACTTGCATTATTACACGTATTTAAGCAATTTGAAATTGATCTCTGATTTATAATCAGTAAATCGAAATAATATTTCATGACGAACAGACTGATCTCAGTAAACCTTTTTCAAATATAAATATGCAATAAATATCTTTCAAATATAAATATGCAATAATATATCTTTCAAATATAAATATTTAAAACTATTTGGAATAAAATATCCTTATCTCATGCTTTAAAATACGCGTACTTTTATGCATGAACTAATAAATCATTGCTTTTTAAAAAAACTGTCATTTTCACTGTTCTTATACAGTTATATTCAAATGCATACATATTTTGTTCGTAGAAAAAGAAATTTTATATCTATTATAATTTCATTTGTTACGCGCGTAATACAGTACTGTTACCATCTTATATCAGTTGAAATTAATTTATCACGTATTACAAATTCACGTTCCAACAGTTAATACCTAAAAGAAGTCTGTTTATTATATAAATGATTATAATTATCTTAGACTCTAGCAACGAAATTAGGCTTTTAAGTAATTCCGGTGCATTATTTCGTTATTTTTAATAAGCTTTTAAAAATGATTCAATTAATCTATTTCTTACAAAATCTAATTACAATAATAGAAAAAAAACCTATTTAAAATTTAATTAATAAATTGGCAAAAACAGAGTGTATATTAAAAACATTTTTTTCGTATATTTATATAAAAAAACTGATACCAATTTTAAACAAAATTTAAAATTATAAATTCTTTAAGCTTCTTTTTTTAAAAAAACTTCCTTGTTTTCCTTTCTAGATACATAAATAACAATTTTCTTTGAAAAAAGCGTCAAGAAAAAATTCAGCTGGCCGTATAAATGCGTTCGACTTAACTTAAATCTTGCAAAATTAATCTCCATTTACAAGTCTTTACTATACATTTCATGAATATAAACTAAATTTACCAAGTATAATCAATGTATAAAGCAAATTCCATCGTCTTACTTAATTGAAGCTATTCATTAATTTAAGTAGTTTCACTTGACCTACGAGAGTGCACATTTTTTTTATGAAAATAATTAATGGTTTGTGCTTATTTTTTTTCGCTGATATCAGATTTATTATCTAGCATCTTTCTCTTTATAAGCATTTTTAAAGATATAGCGCTAGTCTCTAAATAAAAATAACTGTACGTTTATAAGTTATTTGGCTTCTTTTTTTTTCTTAGTTAAAGCTTTTATGGCAAATTTACAGAATTTTTAGAAAGTCTTCTATTGCTTTTGCTTTTTTTTTTTTTTTTTTTTTTGCTATTGACTAAAGATTTTTTTTGATCTTTGGAAATATGACTATAATAATTTTTCAAGCACATAATATAAAATTTAAAAAATGGTTTATATTCTTTACTACTAATAAAAACTAATGTGCATGTATACTTACCACACATGCAGAACTCCACACACCAGACGGTTCGACTTACAACTATAATACCAAACTTGGCATATCATTTTCCACCTCGTAGCCATTGTTTCTAATCTTTAATTATAATTTTAATTAATTAAAAATGAAACTGAACCTTGGAGTTTTCTTCACGATAATTTTCGAAAATATTATTTCACAAAAAGGAATTTTACACCTTTTTTAAATATAATAGATTGTATTTTTAATCATAAAAATTTATTAGTAATGCAACTTTTGTTTTGAACTTTAGCTTTTCTTTGATTTTTCCTTAATTCCAATAATATATTACATTATCACCCTTAAATTCAAAGCCTTTTTATTGTTTCATCAAATATTTAATCGTATTATTTCCTTCCATTGTTGAAAGCTAAAGGAGGAGGATTCTGATTAATATTTATGTAGTTTACAAAACAAAATTTAAGTGATAGATGAACCGGATATTTACGTTTCTAATGGCGATATTATGTGACCTTTTTTTATAGTGTTTTTTGCTTTTTATTGTACTTTATACTTGGTGGTCATAAAATAACTTTCTCAAAATGAACGAATCCATATAAAACGAATGAACGAAATGAAATGACATTTCATATACATACTGTGGAAAACATGAGAATATGAATTCCGCAAAAAAAAAAAAAAACAAAAAAACAAAAAAAAAATGTACAAAAAGTTGCGGATAGGGGCGTTGTTGTCATGTACAAACGAGGAACGAGCTTAACTTTCATTATAATGTTTTTTTCCCTGAATGGAGATTGACATTGACTGACCTTGGAAAATATTGTGGGGAGATGAGAGTCATTTTTATTTTAATTGGTCTGTCAATACTCAGAACTGCGGTATTTGGGCATGTGAACATCCCAAAGTGATCAAAGAAATGCCATTGCATTCCCCAAATATGACCATGTGGTACGGTTTCATGGTCAATTTCATAATCGGAACGCCCTACTCACTCAAACAGATCCTGTTACCTGCACCATTAATGACGAAAAATATGGGCAAATGCTGTAAATTTTTATTATTCCGCAATTGCAGCAAAGACAATGCTTAGACTCAATAATTTTTCTACAAAATGGAGCGCGGCCACATATTCATCGTTCAGTAAGCCTTTTACAACAGCATTTCGGTACTGAGAGAGTTATCAGCCGCCATTTTTAGACGGAATGGCTACCCCATTCCCCGAACACTACCCCATGTGACTTTTGGTTGTGGGAATACCTGAAATCCGTAGTGTATGTTCGTGGGGTTCCGAACCTGCTTGACTTGAAAGAGAACATATAAGCATCTTCTATGAACATCGAAACTGACAGTTTACACGCAACACTCATACATCGTATGCGATATGTTGCACAAAGAAAAGGTCAGTATATTGAAAATGTTACACGGCGTCCATGGGACCTTAATGTTGATGAATAAAAGATTATTTTCTGTGAATTTCATAAATTTATTCATAACTGTACTCCTAAAATGCCAGTATTTCCCCTGTCGGCAACTTTTGTTGCTATTTTTTGCTGCGGAATTTGCCTTCCCAAATCTTCCTCAGTCTGTATATGAAATGTGTTTCATTTCGTTCATTCGTTTTAAATGCAGATAACAACAAACAGGAAAAGTGATTTTATGGCCACCCTGTATTTACGTTTTTAATAGCTATGAGATCATTTCGATTGGAAAGGTACATATACATAAAAAATAGAATTTAAGCAAAAAAAAAAATTAAATAACTGCTTTAATATATTTATCGACTTTAATTTCTGACTGTTTGGTGTAATCATAAACATGAAGTAATAAAGTAATATCTAAATGATTTATTTGAAATCAAATAACCAATACTCTTACGAACCAGTTGGTCTCCTAAAGAGAATTCTCATAATATTACCAACAATGATTCTTCATTTCAAAAAGTAATAAATTGGTCTACAAAAAGGCTTCCAAAACACGTATTCTCAAAATAGATTCAGTGAAAATTGTATATTCACGGCAAAGATCTGTTTCTTGTAACTATACCCATATCTGTAATTTGTAAGTATTCGTAGCCTTATCCAAGACCCACAATTGTAGGGAGGGATTAGTTGTAGAGTATGCGAGAAGGTTTCGAGAAGACCATTCTCGTTGGTTTTTCCTCTAAAGACTTTCGCCACAGAATATCCCCATTCCCTGTCGGTTGAAAGGATATATATACGTGGAAAGAATTACTAAGAAGAGAAAAAAAAATTAAGTTAACATACGACACATCCAAAAAAAAATAATAATAAATAATTATATACAATACTATGATGATAAAGGGAGTGTTCGGTAGGGGAGTATGAGTTAAGGAATTACGTTGAAGTTAATATTTCCTGTAGAAGGGCTTCATTGAGGTACGAGACGAAAATTTATTCAGGGCTTGGGTTTGGGGAGATCAATTCCTCGTTGTCTTGCAAGAACCGCGCAAGATTTCCAATTTTGACTGGGACATCTTGTTTTCCATAACGTTGATCCACCAGATTCGTTCGAGGTCATGGGCGGATTTGTTAAGATGAAAAGATGTGGTGAGAGGACATCGGAATTTGAAAATATTAACTTATATGAAAAGGAATCAGCCTTTGCCTTCCACCTTACCGAGAGGAATTTTTTTCATCCGGTTGAGACTAAAGTAAACAACTTTTAGAAGATTTCAATGAAAACATTGGAAAAATATTTATCTTTTTTCTCTAGATTGCTTTACTCAAAGAACATGTTTCCCAGAGCTTTCTAAGACATAATTTGTAAGGCAAGGAATAATTGTTTCAAATATTCCTTGTTCACAATTACTCGCACTGCATATGTATTGGAATAAAAATCTATACAAGGTATCCACTCAATGGTGGTCCAGTAACTAATTGTTATGTCATTGGCCTTGGATTTATTTTACTAATGTGTAGATGTTCTGAATGGAATCAAGAATTATATTTTATTTTGATTCAATATACTAATCTGCTTCCAAAAACATTGACTCCCTCAGATCATTTAAAGTTATTTTGCAAAATATACTTAATACACTAACAATTAAAAAAAAGTTCACTTTTTTATGACCAAAATGCTTACCCTCAGTTTGATTCATTGAATGCCAATATAACAGGTTAATCAACTCAATATCCTTACTCAAAGGATTTTCCCCAAGACTGAAATTACAATATCTAAAAATAGTGGTATTCATTTCATAATTATTTGCAAAAGTCTGGGATTTTCTTTCTTTCAGCAGCATTTTAGTACATATTATAGTGTAATACAATGTGCCAATAACAGTATTATAGTGTACCAACAATATTTTAGTGCGTATGAGTAACAGAGTGGAAGGAAGGTAAAAGAATTTAAACATTGCAAAATTTTTATAAATTAATTTATTTTTTCGAATAACATAAAATATCACTCTTCCAAATTTTTCAAACTGAAAATATATGATAAGAGTTTAATAATTATCTATTGGATCATGAAACCATGTAGCATCTACCTTTGTCCGGCCAATGCAATTAGAATAATTTAATAATGGTTGGTGTGGCAACTCAGAGAAGGAAACAAAGCCAGAATCTTAGTTGCCATTAATGGACACACTATAGTTCCCATGTTAGGTGTACGTACATTTTGGCCTGAAGGTAACTCGATCTCACAAATTTACTAAATCCACTAGGAAAATGGAAAACCAATGTACTGAAACAGAACATTATTATCTCTATAACTCGAGTAGTTGTGTAAGGTGCAGACCTTTTGTAAAATTGCCTACATATCTATAAAATAAATCTGCCATTTAGAAAGTTTAACAGATGAGAGAAAAAGTAAGTTCGAACTTAAATTTCCATTCTAATTTGTTGCAGGAAATAATGTGTGATACTTTTATGTTTTTAATATATAAGTGATAATATTTAGAACGAAAAAAAATCAATAATAGTGATCTATTCGAAGTCTTGAATTCGAACCCGAATAGTAGAGAGTTTGAGTTCCGACTCCAACAGAAATCCATCATGATATTGGATTTAGAGAATGTAAAATTCGTGCAAACGAATGTCTTATAAAACATATCCTATAAATTTTGGAGACAAGTAAACTGGCTTAAATTTCACACGACTAATTAATTCACAAGACTAAATTAAAAGTATTAGTTCATTTCCAAAATAAGCTTCGTATAACGCTTTATTAAATTTTGTAAATTGAATTAAACTAAACAATTTTAAAAATAATCTTTCATATCTATGAGTGCATATAAAACAAATAAATACAGAATTTAAAAACAATAAAACACTTTTTTAATAATTAAGGGAAAAAATAATTATAACAGACGTTTAAAATGGAACTAAGCAGACAGTATGCATGTCAAAACAGAAATATAAATTTTAAAATAGCTACAAAATACAACAGAACAAATAAACCGATAATTGAAACAATAGAAAATAACTAAATATTGTAAACGTGTAGTTTTGTGTCATCAAAAAATAGTTACGAATCAGCATATCTGAATCAATTATTTACTATTGAAATCTTTGCGAATGTGTTAACATAATATTTTGGCAAAATTGCTAATAGAAATGAACACTTTGATCTTAATACAATTTTATGCTTAAGTAAAAAAAGAGAATTAAAGGCACATTATACGGACTCAAATGTGTGATGAAATTTCAATACAATCAGAATAACCGCTAGTTTAATTAGGAACTGACTTCCAACTTATTAATCCCGACGGGACATTTGTTTTGACTTTGCCATTTTCGCTCATTAAGGCCGATCAATAACGACAGGGTAAATTGAAAGCCCAATTTACTCGATCCTTCCTATTTAAAAGTTATCTGTGCTTTTATTTTTATAAAGAACCATTTTTTTTTCTCACAATTTTCTTAAGTTGCTTAATTTATCTTCAATTTTTTTTCTCACTTCAGTTTAAGATAATTTTTTTTTGTTTTTGAGATTTGCATTTTTTGCTGTTGTTCCCTGACGTTCTTTCCTGAATTTTATTTTAAGAGATTGCTCGTCTTGTAACGCAGGATTATATACGTCATCTATATGCAAAAGAGATATTATCGACGCTTATCAATTACGAAAGATGATCAATCAAATTCTACGAAATTTATTGACTATTACAGTACTTTTTCTTTCAATACTTCATGAACAAGAAGGTAAAATATACAGGGTGTCCCAAAAAAATTTATACACACTTTAAATAATTGTAAATTTGGGGTTTATTATAATTCGAATAATTTTCAACATGTAAAAGATTCTACAAATATCATTCTATTATCTTGTTATCGCATGTTCTCAAACTGATGTCCGTTCTGCTCCAGACACTGCTGACAACGCGAAGCGATGGAATAGTACACATGATGGAACAATTCCCTTGGGATATTCGTACATTCATGTTCAATGGTTGCCCTCAATTGAACAACTGTTGCAGGTTTATGGACGTCCTGAACAGTTCCATCAGCTTCAAACTTATCTCTAATTCGAGTGATGGTAACTCGTGTAGGTGGGTCTTTGTTAAACTCCCTCTTAAATTGTCTTTGCACTTCTACTGCATTTTCATTCTTCCAGTAGCATTTTAGAATAAATTTCCTTTCTTCAAATTCAAGTCTGTCTGCCATCACTCGGTTCAATGGGTTCAGTTTATAAAGAAAGAAGAAATAACTTAGTTATCAGCTGCTAAAATGTGTATACATTTTTTTGGGACACCCTGTATTTTTTAGTTAAAGAGGTATAGTTGAATAGGGAAAAAAAGTGCGTACAAATTTATATTTTACCCTAAAACAGTTGCAGCAACTGATTTCTCATGTCTTCTTTTTCACTGAACACAAATTGATCATATTTTCAATGAAATGTACATTAGCAGTATATATTCGAAGTCTTGAAATAATAACAGGATATTTCAGGGCTTGAGCCTGAATTCCTCAAATATTTATCATGACATTGGGTCTATTAAAATGTATAATTCATCTGAGAAAATATCAAGGGCCTCGGTGACCTGGTGGTAAGGTCCCGGCTTCGGAACCGGAGGGTTTCGATTCGTGTCCCACTTCCACCGAAGAACCGTCGTGTAAGGGGGTCTGTTGCACGTTAAATTCGTCATGACCAAACGTCCTCTCGCTGGTGTGGCGTGGTGTGGAGAGGGGGGGGGGTGCCAGCTCAGGTGTCGTCCTCGTCATCTGACCGCGGTTCAAGATTACGAGGTCCTTCCCAAAATAGCTCTAGTGTTGCTTTAAACGGGACGTTAATATAACTAAACTAAACTGAGAAAATATCTTTCTTAAAATGTCGTATGGTAGGTAGTTTGATAACTTACTGCTTATTCAACTTATCTCAAAAGCAGAATAATATTCATCCCAAAATAGAGTTCCCAAAGCGGCTCATTATATGATGTAAACTGAATTGAGTGTAAGAATTTGAAAAATACTTTTTTATATCAATGAATATGAATACAAATAATAAAAAATTAATAATATCATTAAATTATTTTTTAATCATTGCATGAAAAGCAATTATAGTTAGAATTATATAACGTGTGTGATGTAAGTAAAGATTTCTAAAACTTAGACCTAGACTTTTAGAATAATTAAAGGAGAAATTTAGGTAAATAAAAATTACAAAAACAGAATAATAATAACATTTTATCTATTGTAAATGTACAGTTTCATTTTATCAAATAAATTGATACGATTTAGTAAATTTAAGTCAATTATTTCAATCAAATCATTGCAAATTTATTTGTTGAACTTTTTAGTCAGAAAGTTAAAAAAAAGGAAATAACTTACGTCATTATATGATTTCGTATCCTAACAAAAAGAAAAAAAATCTAAGCATATTTTGTGAAACTCAAACATGTGATGAAATTTGAAAACTATCGGAATAATCACTTGTATAATTAGGAACTGACTTCCAGCTTATTAATCCGGATAGAACAATTGTTTTATCTTTACCATTTTCGCTCATTAAGGCCGATCAATAGTAACAAAGTAAACTAAATCCCAATTTACTCTATTCTTTCTATTTCAAAATATCTCCACTTCTCTTTTTGTGCAGAACCAGTTCCTTAAGTCAATTAATTTATATCCAGAATTTTTTATCTACTCAGAATATGGATTATTTTTACCATTGAGGCATTTCTTTCTTGTCGCGTATCGTTCGCAATTGTAAGCCATTTTAAATGATTTCTTTCTTACAAAACGCGATAAGGATTATAAATGTCATTTATGAGGACAGGGATGTTATTGACGCCTTGGCAATTACTCAGCGACATAGCAAAAACTTAATTAGATTTCTACTCTTCACATCGTAATGGACTTACTTAGCCCACTTAAAGAAAAAAGTAAGTAATTTTCATCGTTGAGCTGCGTATTTCTCACAACGAATCTTTTAACATTTCAAGGATTTTTAAATGAAATCATGTAACAGGATTTCCGCCATTATTATTCTTTAGAGACAAATGTTGCACACTGTGAAAGAAAGGCGAAAATATTCATAAAAACTGAAAAATCTGTTTCAAATTTCAAATGTCTTAATTTAGTCTTATGCTAGTTTATATTCGAAGTTTCTTAAAAATCGAGGAATATCGGCTAAATCACATCGCCAGGCTGAATTAAATTAGGAATTTAAAAAAAAAATTAACTCAGAAGAAAAATATATTGCATAGATATTTGGTAAAATATTTCTATTTCTATTGATTTTTATAATTATTTCCTTAACAAGATCTAATGCAATGATGTACGATGGACATTGTCCAACAAATATTGGTGTTCTATTCTACAAAAAAATTCTAATACACGAGGAAAAAACAGACAAAGCGTACACAAGAACTACACTTGCAGTAAATAACATAACACAAGTAGCCAATCATTATAAATAACCATAATAGTACAAATCGTTCAAAGAGAACTTGCAGGAAAGAGGCTTCCTACGACTACTCACACCTACCGAATCGTTTGCTTCTCTCAACTATCTACTTGCTTGAGTTGAACTCAAATGCAGCTTCACTGCTGACTGATATGGATATTGACTCCTGCTTTGTCTTCTTATTTTTTATAGCTTTCGTGGCAGGGAAAGAAGGTTCTAGAAAACTATTCTTGTGAGCAGATCCAATTATTTTTGAAAAGAAAATATTATATTTGGCGACACTATAATACCTCTTAAAATTTAATGAATAAATTCCGATGCAAGTTCTTTCATGTCTGGAACATTAAAAATAAACATATTTTTTCATTAATTAAGCAAGCCGAAAAAATTTTTCTTCAAAATTGAATAGCTTTCTAATTTCACATCATCTTAAACATATCCACTGCTGAACCATTAAAAAAAGAAATCTGAAATGTAGTACCAAAAAACTCTAGTGAATTAGTTTTTAGTCTCTTCTGAGACTAAAAACAGTAAGAGTTATTCATCTAAGCTAAAAAGTATTTTTTAATAAATGAATATATTCGTCTAATAATGTTTAGATAAGGAAAACAGTCTATAGAATTATATAAAAAATTATTTGCGGAAGTCGATTATTTATCTACTTAATTATTGAAAAAAATTTTTTGAGTCCCGGCACTATCAATAGACATTTTACAAAGATATTTTATAATACTAATTAATTTTGAAAAAGAGTATTCTATAACAACTAAAATTAAAAGCTTTCTAATAACATAATTAAAGCATATCATTCTTTGCTAATGAACATAATATCTCAATATCTACGCCTGAAAATAGTATACCGTAAATATTCCTTTCAATTTTATATTATTAAAATAAGAATGAATGAATGGAAAAATTTCTTTTATAACAGCCAATAATCTCTTAGCTAGAGAACAAAAACAGACAAAGAAAAATAAATCGGTTTGTACAGATTTAAAAATTGTGCATTGAATAAAAGGGATTGTCAGTTTGTTATCAAAATTCCAAAGAAATTCTATAACACTCCAATTTTGCTTCAATTTATAAAGATCATTATCAAAAAATAAATAAGTTGATAAATTTCAATAAAAAATATATAAATTCTCATTTTCTAGTCTATATACTTATAATAAAGCTCAATGTGTGTGTGTGTGTGTGTGTGTGTGTGTGTGTGTGTGTGTGTGTGTGTGTGTGTGTTGGCGCTCTACAGGCCAGGTTATTTGACATACAGCTATCAAATTTGGTACATGTATACCTTAGAGGTCGGGAATGTGCACCTGGGGTCCCTTTTTTTGAAATTTTAATTAGAATTTTAATTATTAATTAAAAACTAACTTTCCCGCCAAAAAAAATCTTCCATTTTCCCCAACTCCAACTTTTCCGCCAAAAAAATCTTCCATTTTCGCCACCGCCAAATGAGTAAGGCTTTCGTTTTTTTTTTTTTTTTCTCACAACAGTAATGAGGCTAGGGTAAGTATTTTTTGGCGGATTATTTCAAACGATTCTGTTTATTTTCTTAATGTTTGATGCATTTAAAATGAAACATTGTTAATTAATCCATGTTTCAGATTCATTCTGAAGTACTTTTGAATTAAAATAAAACAGCATAAAGAAAATTAAAAATTTCTAATCCGCATAGCGTTACCCCAACTGGCGTAGAAAAAAAATCACGTATTTGCGTTACGTAACTGGCGTTGAAAATTCACGCATGCGCTTTGTGTTCTGAATTTCGCATTGTGTTGACGAATTATTATCAACGGATGCGGACTGGATTTAAATTCTTTTTAGGTTCGTTGCATGCTTTTGTAATTAAAATGTATATATGTTAGTTATATATTTTTTGTATATGCTTATAGTTTTAAGTGCATCGTTTTTTAAGTAGTTTTTTTATAACCTGTTTTAAACTGTCTATTTTAAACGATTCGTTTCATTTTCTTAGTGTTTAATGCATTTAAAAGTAAACATTGTTAATTAATCGATCTGCTCATGATGAATCTAAGAAAATTTTGTTGACAAATTCTTGAGATAATACGTAAATTGAAAAAGATATTCTTTAGTGCCCATAAAGTTTAAACGCTGAGTGACTCTATTTTCATTAATCAAATTATAAAAAAATTCTTTGTTTCAGTAAAAAATATTATTATATTAATTGCAGATTAATTCTTTCCACTTTAATTTAAAGCATAAATTCTACGGGTGCTAACAGAAAATTAGAGAGATACATATTACGTTATGACTGGAGGCCTTTATAATATTAGGAGTGAATTATATGACTATCAAAATTTGAAGTTTTAAAATATTTTGATAAAGAAGCTATTAAAGTAGGAATTGCATGAAATATTTAAATATAAAAATTTTAACGAACATTAAGATTGGCGAACCGGCTGGTCGACAAATTCTTGAGATATTACATAAATTAAGATATTTTTTAGTTGACATAAGGTTTAAATGCTCAGTGACTCTGTTTTCGTTAATCATGTTATTAAAAAAATTAACATTTATTGTAATGAGGATAGGCTTAAGATTTTTCGGCTGATTATTTCAAAGGATTCTGTTTATTTTCGTAATGTTTGATGCATTTAAAATTGAACATTGTTAATTAATTGATCTTTCAGATTAATTCTGAAATACTTTTGAATTAAAATAAAACAGAATAAAAGAAATAAAAATTTCTAATCTGCATAGCGTTACCCCAACTGGCTTAGAAAAACTCACGCATTTGCGTTACCGTAACTAGCGTTGTAAATTCACGCATGCGCATTGTGTTCTGATTGTTGACATGACAACCAATATCAACGGACGATTTAAATTATTTTTAGATTAGTTGCATGCTTTCGTAATTAAAGTGTATTTATTTTAGTTATATATTTTTTGTGTATGCTTATAGTTTTAAGTAGTTTTTTTTAACCTGTTTTCAACCGATTATTTTAAACGATTCGTTTTTTTTTTTTTAGTGTTTGATGCATTTAAAATTAAACATTGCTAATGAATCAATCTGGTCATGATGAATCTGAGAAAATTTTGTTGACAAATTTTTGAAATATTACATAAATTAAGAAAGATATTCTTTAGTGCCCACAAAGTGTAAACACTCAGTGACTGTTTTCAATAATCATATTACAAAAAAAAAAAAAAAATATTTTGTTTCAGTAAAAAATATTATTATATTAATTGCAGATTAATCCTTTCCACTTTAAGTTAAAGTATGAATTCTATGGGAGCCAACAGAAAATGAGAGAGATACATATTACGTTATGACTGAAGGCGTTTATAATATTATAAGTGAATTATATGCCTATCAAAATTTGAAGTTTTAAAATATTTTGATGAAGAAGCTATTAAAGTAGGAACTGCATAAAATATTTAATTATGAAAATTTTAGCGAACATTAAGATTGGCGAACCGGCTGGTCGCCAAAGGCGGCTAGTTAAAAATAAACTTTATTGAAATATACAAGCGAAATTATTGTATAACTGCTACCATATCATCAGAAAATTTGAATTCTTAATTAAAAAAAATTAATTTGGAAAAAATAATTTTATTGTAAAGGAAGAATGAAATTTCTTGAAATTCATTACACCGTGATTAAGAGAAAAATACTTTTTTCGTGCTATTATCAAACATTTACATTTCATTAAAAATTTAATTTTAAAATAATGTAATAACACTTCATTTCAAATTATGTTGCGTTATTTTATTTCTGGATTGATAATATTATAATTGTTTTTTCACAAAATATCACTTCATTACCTTAAACTGAAAATGAAATGTTTCATATTTTTTAAATAACATATCGAGTTTCAATTCAATATCTAGGAATCATGTCCTAGTATTATTTAAAGTCTATTGAATTGCACTTTGATATTTACGACATAATGCATATCTCTAATATTAAATTTAGTATATGTAATTTTATTTTACAAATCGTTCTGACATATTAAAGAAATACATATCGATTCCAAATGATGCTTTATTCTTTTGTAGTTTAAATTTCAGTCTCATGTTGGTAATGATTTTTTTTTTCATTTAATTATAAGTCTGGTTAAAATGCTTATCTGATTGCACACGATTAATTTAGTCTCTTACTTTGATTTATGTATAACTCGCTATTCAATATATTATTAAATTAAACTGATATGACTCTGTGATTATTTGACAACAATATTTCTGCCCATAACGATATATCATATATGCCATATGACGATATTTCTGCTCCATAATCAAATCATATCAATCTCATTAAAGGAATGTCTGAATTGGATAGAGAATTGAGTAGATATTTGTATTATTGTACGTTGTATCTGGCGGGGGTCATAAGCATTCTATCGTATATTTTGGGGTCATTAGAAGTATAGGGTCAGGTTTAATCCAAATTTTTAATTATACATCAAACTAGCTCTTTTGTAATCTTGTTTTGAGGAGCGAGTTTCCAACTCAGGTTTATTCCTTATCTTTTAAAAGCACCTCAAAAATTCAAAGTAGACTTCTAACAGCATTCTTAAAAGTTTTCGATACCGATTAAGATTTATTATTTGATAGAAAATCAGAAAAATGATCCAGCTTTCTAGTACATTTGACTTCCAAATGAAACGTTAATTAGAGTTACTTTCCAAAACGTATCAATAATTTTCTTTTCTCTATTTATGCACAATCTGAAAATCACATCTCTAAACAACTACATGGATATCAGCTAATTTTATATTTTTAGTTGGCCGGGATGGTAGTTTTTAGTTGGTTGGTAGAGCGTCGGATTCGCGTCCCTTAGTTTGCGAGTTCGAACCCCGCCGGCCGAAGATTTCTCGCGTTCTTGGTGGCTGACGCGCGTTAAATCTGTCGTGGTCACAAAGTCCTTCATGTCGAGAATAATACCACTGGGGGTACTGGATCAGGGGTGATCGTTCTCTGATTCAGGTCTAAATTACGATCTGTGGTTGAGTGAATGAAGTCCGCGCATTAAAAAGGGTTGTGACGTGTGTGTAGCTAAGTCATCCTCTTGGTCCTAGATGGCGCTACTATAGAAACAAGAGGCGCTCCCGCTCAGGCTTAAATCGGCTGTCTTCGAACAGCGGGCTTGACAAAGTGCCATAAGAAACAACAACAATATTTTTAGTAATCATGTGAGCAAAGAGTAATTTTAAAAAACAGATTTTTTTCAAAAGTCATCACTTGTATATACGCTTATATTATTTGAATACCTTTCAAAAATATTTTCCATAAAATAAATTTTATTTATCTGTGTGTTAAAAGTGTGAATTTTTATCAGTTTTGTAATTCAATTTTCTAACATTTCTTTTTAAAAAGGTGTAGAATTTAAGTTTTTTCTGGTGTCTGAAGTTAGTATCCTCTTTACTTTTTCATCTGGAAAAATTCGTCTTTTTTTATTGTTATTGCTTTATTCCACTTAGAAAACATTTTTTGTGTTTTCACAGTTTCAGGTAAAATGTTATTTCACTTGAAACATTTTTTTAAATATGCATCATCTTGTAATTACTCTCACATATTTTTCGCTAAACTTCTACTGTGCAAAAAAAGTATTTCGCAGTTTTTAAAGCCCTTTTAAATAAATTAAATATTTCTATATCAGAAGAATAACTTTAGGGATACACTGGAAAATTATAATACTGAAAAATTAAGAGTTACAAAATTCTGCTGCTTAATTACTATATGCTCGTTTTATTCAAAGTAAAATCATGAAAAGAAAAAAAAAGTCTTTTAATTTTTTTTTCGTTTATATATTTTCATAAAAGCGTGAGGACTTAAACCCCATTCCTTGATTATATTATTGCGCATTTTTTTCATAACCCATCTTAGAATATTTAACCAAATAATTTGTAATCAAATTTCTTAAAAACTATTTCTTTAAGGGCAAAATAAAAATTATAAATTGACTTTCAAAAACATCTTAAAAATGCTAACCTTTAAAAAAAAAATGTGTATTTTGATAAATGTGTTTCTAGACTTTGTATAAATATTTGATTATTCATTTCAAAACATTTTTTGTAAATATAACGTAGAAATTTCTAAAAATATGTCTTGTAAATAAAAATATATAATAAAAGTATATAATATTTAATTTAAGCATACAAAACATGATAGAAATATATAAGTGATTCACATTATATCACTGAAAATATCAGAATGTTAAGGCAAGGATATGAAACAAGACAATCTGAAATATGACTTCCATCGCAATTTTTGCAGGGCGAAACATTCATTTAGTTATAGAGTGGATATAACAACAAATGTTTCTATATTTTTTGAGATTAAAAAACAAACAAGAAAGTTAAATGATTAATTTTTTGAACATTTAAGGTAAATTAACCAAATTAATATACATGATATTTACGTTTACAAAATTTTTCTTGTAGCATTTTCAAAAACAGTAATAAAGACTACTATCGACTTTTCTTGATATATAAAATTACACATTAATTTATTTGATTTTCCACAAAACATTTCAATTCATCATTAACAAATTAATGAAGTTAATATATAATTAATCGATGCATGAAAATCTTTTGGTAATGTTGAAAAAATTATTTGGTAATTACAAAACAATATCTTTGTGATTGTAATATCCAATAATTTTTGGATGTACTGTACCTCAATTAATAAACATTGCTTAATGAAATAAAGTTAGATATATACGATTCTTAAAGTGAAACTTCGATCTTATTAAATTAGCATTCTGTATGATTCTATTGAGGTCACGACCGTAATTTAAAACGTCTAGACCCAAACACTCAAATGGCTTGGAGAAATCATATATCGAAGAGTATCGAAGCATTCTCACTTTGAAAACATTTGTTAATGACAGTCAGAAAAAAAAAAGATAATATTTGAGATGTGCATTCTAGTAAGACTTGTATATATTTATGTCAATTGATGAACTTTTTATACAAATAAGTTTGTATTTAATATTTTAATACCTATTTGGAGCCAAATTTAATTAAAAAAATTATTAAAAAAAATAATAAAACTTTTTTTTTAATTTAATCGTTAGATTCTTTTTTGTGTGTGGAATGGGTTATTCCTAATGATAACAAAATCGAAATTTATTACAATTAGGAATATACTTTTATTTTATGTGTGCTGGTAACCACTAATTTTAACAGTAAAATGATAAATTTCGTTCTAAATTTCAGAGTTTTGATGTAAAGTTTGACGTTGCTTAAGAATGACGATTTTGTTAAAATATCAGTTATTTTTCAAAATGTAAAACATAATATTTATCCTTACTTCATTTGTGAAAATAATTGTTTTGTTCATTAAAACGTTATCGTATCTCCAGGAACTGTTTGCTAATAAACCCAATTCTTTACTTCTTGGTTAAAACTTTATTAATAGCCATGGTGACAGGGAAAATTTATTCATTACTACTATAGGTTAACAGTCAAAGATTTGCTGGTTGAAAACAAAATTGATCAAAAATCACAAATGTTAGTTAACATTTATGATCCTTGATCAGTTCTTAATACGATTCTTATATTTTTGCTGCCGAAATACCCCGATTAATTCCTTATCGGGCCTTGCAGGTAACGCATTATCTGAAACTAACATTTATCTTTTCTCATTACCATTAGCAAGAAATATAAAAAAACAACATTTAATTAGAAATACTGCTAATGTTTGAATAGCATATTAGGATTTCTTTGCAAAAATTTGTATTATCGCTGGAGTTGTAATTTTTAGGGAGGTTTCAAAACAAAGAAGCAAATATAGTTTCATTAATTATTTTTGGTTATTATAGATATGTTTTAAATAAATAATAAAGTTCTCTGAGAATATGAAGCTGTCATTTAATCGGTGCAGAGATTGTTTTTCCACCAAAGAATTTGTCTTTTGAACCTAATTGTTGCAACTGGCAAAATGGTGCGTTTAAAAAACAATTTCCAAAGTGATAATGATTTTTTATTGATGTAGTTAAAAATGTAATTTTATAGAATTAAATTTTAATAGAGTTAAAAAATTTCGCATTTTAGTATTCAAAAACCAAAAAATATTTTTTTAACTAAATATTGAAACTTAAATTCATGCGAAGAATATAAGTTGTTGCGTTTTAGTTTTTAGATGAAGAAGAAATTGTGTTTTAATTACATTTTGGGTTCTTTTAGAAGGCCTAAAGTTTTAAAATCGGATGAAAAAGTGAGTTGTTTATCTCTTAATAAGTAGCCACCTAGAAATATTTTAAATTATGGAGACTCATCTTTCTTGATAATTTGCTTATGTGAGTGATTTAACTAATTATGCCTTGATAATAACACAACATTTTGAAGCACTTCGTTGCTTTCAAAATATTTTATGCAATGGCAAAAATTAATTATATGGAAGAATTTATCAGCAATTTGAACTCACACAATATCCAACAGATTAGGTGCGTTAAATTATGTTGATGTGGTCTAGGCTTTTCTTTATCATTAATTCAGATTTGTTATCAATTTTTCTATTGTGAATCCTGAGAACAAAATTGAACTAATAAATCTATGTGCCTTTGCCTGCGCATTTTTATTGCAGACTGACAACTTGAAACCATGTTTTACAACTACTGTATAGTATGAAAAAAAAATGTATATCAAACTTAAGTCGACTTTTATCTTCTAGAATTGACAAATAATATGTTTTTCAATTTTGATATACATGGACAGGACGGCAGCTTATATTTCGTCCTATTTATCAGCTCAGCATAGCCTTTGGCATAAAAATGTCTTGGAAAAAATCTAAAATCTTCGATCCAATCTTCGAATTTCTTTTAGTACCTTATTGTCACTCAACATTCGGATATATTGTTTTTAAATATGAATGTTGAATAATGGTGTAATTGTTTGGTTCTATCATAAAATATAATTATTTTCCCCTTTCGAGTATTTATTTAATTTATAAAATGACTATAGTATATCATGAAATTCCTGTGATTTTTCAAGCTGTAAGTGATTTCGAATTAATTAAAATTATCGTTTATAAAAGAATAAGTTTCTTCCAATTAGATTATAAGTTACCAATTATTATAAGATACCATGAGACATTGACAATTTATTACAAATATCTTTTGCAGGACCGTGAAGTAAATTCCATTACTTTTATCAACATTATAATTAGTTTCAGAAATATCTTTGCTATTTTTAGCAAATTAGACGACGCTTTTATTTAAGAAATATAATGTAATTCTACATATATTTAAGCTTAAGGTGTCTTTCCAATGTCTTCTTACATTGCTTTGCAATCTTGGAGCCATATATAATTACATTACTTAAGATGCTCTTGGGTTATGTGCAATTTTTGTATCTAATTATAGTTTATCTCAATGATTTAATCACAACATATGAATGTGAGAAGCGATAATTTGATGCTCGTATGACGCATGGGCACGGCGATTAATTCGTTATCAATATCCTCTAGACAAATATTTATCAATATTTGTTTAGAGGATAAGCCAAGTTAGAAATTATAATTATTTTTTATCTAATTTTTTACTGAAATAATACAGTGAGTGCTAAATATGCATTTTCAAGAACAAGTGCTCCTCCTAAATTATCTCCATACTCTGTTTCAATCTGTAAATCAAAGTAACATACATTGGCATTAAAAATAAATAAATAAAATGAAAAAAATTTAAAGAAAATGACACAATATAACCATAAAGAAACCAAATAAGCAACTATCTCATTACAACTATATCTATCGCTAGGACCGTTTTGCCCTAGCTTTCAGTGTAATTTGAATGACGAGTCGCTAGAAAAATTTAAATAGGATTTGTGGTGAAAGCCTATAATTCCCATTAGATCGAATTCATTCACTCGCTCTTTATACAAAGCTATGGTCCATCAGTGTAGAGATAGCTTGTCCTGCTCCAATATCATATTCATCAGGGAAGTGAGAATCAACCACCAAGCCGGAAGCTTCTCATCCCTATATCTGTGGTGTCCGCTTTCTGGACGGATAATTTCTTATTATACGAAAATTGGGTGTTCTAATTACATAACAAACGCAATTTCATGTTGTTAGATTCAAATATAACCCTTACCCTCTTACAAATTTCACAATAGTTTGCAAAAAGAAAATAAATAAATAGATGAATTTAACATGTATTATGTAATTTTAAATTATCTCCATTGCAAACAATACTAACTCGAAATGGAAGTTTCCCTAAAAAAGAATTGATGCTTAAATATTATAAAATGCATGTATATTTTGAATATCTACATTAATTCACTAATGTACAATATATAGACCTTTCTATCGTGATAACTTCAGAGCAAGTTTACAGAGAATGAATAAATCGATTAGATCAACGTATTTCTTCATACCTAAGTAATTATAATAAGAAAAAAATACTTGTTGGCAATTATGGCAAGGACAGAAATCTTCTATTATATATGGTTCTTGATATCAAAACGAAATGATAACTGTGAAGACAATAAGCTTGCATTAGAGGTATTAATGAAAAAAATGCAGAGATGACACACTGTTAAAGAAGAAAAATACTTCAAAATAAGCTTTCTGTCATCAGTAAAAGGAAGTAATTGAAATTGTTTTCGAATGAAACAGAAGATGGCAGATAAAATAGAAGTATATTTTATCTCGTTGCGTTGAATGAATTTTTCTTTATAATACTAAGTATAACAAAACAGAAAGTTGGTACTAATGCTGATGTTGCGGAATATGATTTCCGAGCATTTTTAGATTCATATTTTTATTAAACTTTTTTCAATATGAATTTTGTAAAAATTATCTTTGCCGTTCTCTAAAGAATTCATTTTGAAAGAAAATATCTTCGACTCGTTTCTTCTTTTAGATAGCAGTATAATATTTTTAAAGTTTAGGAAATAAAATAACAATGTTGGTTAATTTTACAAAAAATTCTTTGAACTTTTCTTAATCCATTTTATATCTACAACTGATTTTGTATCTATTGTACACCACTCATTAAATGCATTCGAGATTTAATTCTTTTCAAGAATACTTCAGTTTTTACATCTGCAGAAAGGAAAGTCTCTAATATCGTTTACGTTCAAAAAGAACGATACGTTTAAAGCTCTTGAATTCTGTTTATGAATTTACGCTAGTTATATGTTAATTCATAAACAAAAGTCATAAATAACATAATTATAGGTTATAATCTTATATACCTTATAACCTTATTTGTTATACCTTAACATAGTTATATGTTAGTAACACTATAACACATGATGATATAGAACAAACGACATAATAAACAAGAAATTTGTTATATGATGAAATTTGAAAGTCCCTTAATGAAAAAAATAAACGATAAAGACTTTATTTTATACGCATTCTTGATAAATAAATATCGATTTTAATTAAATTAACTAAGCTATAGTGCTGAAGTGAAAGTAGAAGAAGAAACATAACAAAACACACAGTTTGTTCTTAACAGAACAACAGAACAAAGGTCTATACATGAATTTATGTAATTCCATAATTATGCAAAACTGTCATATGATTTATAAAAATCCACTATTATATTTATTTATTATTAGCAAATAACTATAATTAAGGCTAAATCTTTTAAAACCAAAATTTTAAATGTTGGGTTACTGGTTAACATAAAAGCACCTTACTTCCTAAGCAACACATTTCATTTCCTTTCTTTTCTTTAAGGCTCCATGAAATTATTCAAACTTATCGTCGACTTTCTTATTCAAAGTTATTCTCTTTATCTTTCTTGATCTTTTCTTTTAAAATTTCTTATCGTACTTTCAAAATAATATCTTTGAAAAAGAGAACTAAAAACTAAAACACAAAATTAACAGCGATATTTTGTAGTTGTTGCAAAATGTCGAATGATTGAGGGTGTCGATCAATAAAAATAGATCTTTATTTGAGAAAGGGATGTTTTATATTGGGATCTTCCGAGTTCTATTGATGCATCCTGTGTCGTTATTAGTGGGACCTTACTACCAGCTGAACTTCAGAATAATAAATGTCTCTTTACAGTACAATTGTAGACTGATTAAAAATTCTGGCTGTTATCAAATATGAAGTTACTACTGATCGATCATTTTTAAAGCTCCTTGCATTCCATTGGAAAACAAAAGTAGCTTTTCAATTCACAAACTTCCCCCCAAAGTATAAGATTCTCCTTAGTTCTTCCTCGAAAAATTTATCCTTCACTTAAAAATTAAACTATTTGTAGATGTAAGAAAAATGAAAGTTATTTCCATTTTTGTTACACAATATTGAAAATAAAGGGTATCAGCAATAATCGTAACTTCGTAGCCTTTCTAAACCATTAGTAATGGGCATTTATTTCCACTTAAAAAATTCTTTAAATAGTGTTATTATAGAATATAGTTTTATTTCGTTTGAATTAAAAAATTTAATAACTAAAAACAATTAATTGTAAATTTTTCATAGTTACCCTTTTGTATTTGAATTATTTATTTCATTATTTCTGTTATTTTAGATGGAACACGATCGAATGCCATAGTCATGAACCCAAGTTGTCAACAAGACGTTGTGCAAGCTGGTGTTTTCTCCATAAAGGTGTATGCTGTTTTTACATAAAATGGCCCTATGATCCAATTGAGTCGATCATCGATTGGAAAAGGTCATGCTACTTGCAGAAACCTTGCAGCCATTCATGGACTTCATGGACTCAAACCAAACAGATGACAATGTACCCAAACCACATGTTTATGGATGAAAATGTTCCAAATCGCCGAGCAACAGTTGTTTGCGATTGGTTTAAAAACATTCTGGACAATTCCAGTGATTGATATGAATTTCTAGATCGCCTTACATGTATACCATCGAACATTTATTGAACATAATAACGAGGTCAGTGTATGTACAATATACTGCACCAGCAACATTTTGGCAATTATATACATTATAGAGGCAGCATGGATCAATATTTACGCAGGGGACTTCCAATAACTTGTTGAGTCTAAATTGCGAAATTGCTGCATTTTGCCAGGAAAAAGAAGACTCACATATTATTAGAAATTACCTCGTGACTTTTGTCACCTCAATATAAATCGTAATATTTTTAAAGTGTTATCTTGACTATTGCTAACAAATAACAAGTCTGTATATATATTTGATTTTCTTTACAAAAATTAATTAAAATCCTTTGGAAAATATTGTTAGCTTTTTCTTAATATCTCGTAATGTTTATCATCATCAATCTCGTAATGTTTATCATCATCATAAGAATTAGAACATTTTCGTCACGTAATTCGAATTCATAATTATAGGAATCCATCTGCATCTAATACATAATTCTTAACTCATCCTATAAATGATTATAGTAGTACTAGGTACTGCATCAGAATTTAAAATATTAAATTATTAAATTCTGATACACATAATACTAATTAATATTCAAATATTTTATTTGATGCTGTACAAAGTTTCCACATTATTTTTTTCTTGAAGGATCCAACAAAAATAATAAGAAATCTCTTTAAAATTAAACTAATAAATATATAAAAAGAGAAAATGCAATCGAAATTAGTTTTAGCTCCTCTATTAATTAATTTTAGAAGCATAAAATTTAAAACTATCTTTTTAAACGTACAATATTTTTAATAATAGAGATATGCGAACAGTAACTGACAATGAAAATGCATCTTTGGATGTAAATTGGCCTTATTTTACACATTCTTTTTTACCTCAAATCTTGCTTAATAAATCTCCATTTACTCGTTTCTAATAGATCAAGAATAAATTGAAACTAAATGAAGCAAGTAAAGCCATTGTGCAAAGGAAAAAAAATCGTATTACTTAATTAAAACTATTTTTGAATTAATCTGATTCCGCTTGACCCGCCGAAGTACACTTTTCCTTCATAAAAATAATTAATACTTTGTTCTTCTTCTTTTATCCCTTTATTCAAGATTTATTATTTAACGAATTCTACTTTTCTAGTACTTTCAACTTCTAATATAGTAATAAGAGTCTTCAAATAAAAAGTATTCGTTTAAATTGATGCGGTTTCATTTTTCTTCTAATAACTAAAACATTTGTAGTAAATGCACATAATTTTAAATGAATATGCTTTTATTCATTAATGGCATTTAATTAAAATCTTTTAAAATAAGAACAAAACTTTTGGAAATAAAAAAAACATGCAAATAGCACAAAATTGATGAATTAAAACTATTATTTTCATAAAGAATAATTTTAAAATCTAGACGATAAAATTCCATTATATATTTCATTTCAAAAACAACATTGATTATCATATTATTTTCACAATAATAAAAAGCAAATATTTTTTGGTCTTTATGATTCAATTATGTATCATGGTTGGAGAAAATTATTAAAATTCAAAAATTAGATTCAATAGATATACTTTTTAGAAAAGATTCTTTTAGTTCCATGTGCAAAGAGAAGAAGAAAAGAAATTATGTAATCAAAAGGAAACTTAATTAATAATTAAGTTTAACTTATTATGTATTTTTGATTCAAAATTCATGTGCGACATTTTCAGACTTTTAAATTGTTGATAGATTAAATTTAAATGTGAATCATTGCATCGGTAATTGAACTACTTGCAATTCGAGAATTTCGTAGCTTGAAATATTTGCTTGAATTTTATTTTAAATATGAAACCATAATTTAGTTAAATTTACTTTCGGCTTAGTTGAATTGCACAAATTGTGTCTGTTTGTCTAAAATTAAAAAAATGGATTGACATTTTTAAAAGCAACAAATATGGGACAGTATTTGTATCAGGAATACACATTAATTCTTTGCATGCAAATCTGATGATGGGGGGAAAAAACACCTTTAGATTCCGAATTTTCAATATTTTAATTTCGATACCATATTTTCCATATTTGTGCTTTAATCAAACATCATCTGTTAGAAAAATTTTGCATTTAGACCACTATGACATTGAGTTAAACCCTATCTATATCATTTATTAAACATTAATCACATATGAATCATTATTTCAACTGAAAGCAGCATAATAAAACTAATATGTACGCTGCAATCGAAAAGAATGAAAGTCAGCATTTTTCAGTTTTTCAGGAATTTGTTAGAGTGCTAATTGACAATTGGTAGAGGTTCATTTTCTCTCGAAATGGACTGAAAACTCATCCAACAGAAGAAATTTTAAACTGAGTTTGATCTAGAAAATTCAGATTAATTTGAACTCGCATATAATTTTTTATCGGATATTTTTCTAAATTAAAACAACCAGCTTTTGGTAATTTTCATAGCAGATTAGCAGGCAGTATTAGTTATGTTTATTTACAGTTAAATTCCTAATATATAACTTGATGTTCATGATTCTATCATCAATGTTTTAAGCGCTAAATTTTAAGCGCATTAAAACAATGCTATTTTAATAACTTCATATTTTTAACATAACACATAACATTCACTTCATATGAGCCTTTCATATGAAGTAAATATAACATTGAAGTAATTTAAGAGCCTGGATAATCTATTTAAAGTTGCAAAGTTTTTTTTTTTTTATTTGTCAATCATATTTTGGCTTCCTATGGAAACTACCTAGATAATTAATAGAATAATTCATTTTTAACTTTTAAAAAAATTAAAGAAAATAGTTTTTTTCTCTCCATTTACGTTGAAAAAAACTAGCATAAGTAGGTTTTCCAAAACTTTCTCGTAAGCTCTAATAAAGGAGTTATTTCAGAGAACGCCTTTCATGCCATTGGTGTACAGCAATTTTAATATAAACTTTTGGTGTGGATATAGCACTTTTACTGAATCTGTCACGTGATCATTCGCGATTAACGGCTGACATGAGGTTAATAGTATCCGAAGATCGAATTTGTAATCGAGACGCGTTTTTCCCAACCTATTGAAGCAAAAATTTACAATTGTAGCCGCAACATCGTACACAAAATTTGATATATTTAAATCATTGCTTCTTTCATTTATCACGTTTATATTTTTCTGAAAATACAGAAGGACAGACGTTTAATCCCTTGTTGGATTTGGTTCAAAATTTAAAAGGCGTGTAGAGCATCGATGTTAAACTATATTCGAACAGCGGGACAGACTGACTTCCTCTGAACAGATTTTGCTCAAAATTTGATAGAAATCTACGAGTTTGGTGTAAAGACCATATGCCAAATTTCAACCGTCTAGCTCAAAGCGTTTTTGAGTTATCTTTGTCACAGACAAACAAGCAGCTTTTCAAAAAATGTGTTTTTCAAATTCAGGGAAGTGGAAAACATGAAAATTTGTTAAAAGCTTGAATTTTTCTTTTTTGACGATTGCTATACTTTCTCTGTACTAAGAATATAAGAAAGTGAAAATAGGATAAATTTAGCATTCTGTTTCATTTTTTTCGAGCAAATAAAAAAAATTGGTGCAACAGAAAATGTGAATTTGTACACACATATTTCAAATTTATATGCAGTAATGCATTCAAATAACAATTACATAAAACTTAGTCGTTTAATATGTCATACAAGAATAGCAGAGCTTCAATTCTATAACATTTTTTCCTAAATTTTCCTTCATATCATATAAAAGAAATAGCTCGCTAGATATTACCAAAAAGCACTATATAAATGAAAAAGCAAACGTCTTCCATTAAAGCAATGGTAGTAGTCTTTTACTGCCATTTGTTCTTACCCAAAATATCCGTGTTTCTTTCAAATGTACTAGACAATGTACTCTCTTTTAGTGCCGAAAACAAAACAGTAACATCAGGTAACGCAACTCCTTGCGAAGTTTTAGAATAAAAGCAATTTCGAAGATTTCTCGAGGAAGTATTAGCGTATCTACTTAGTCGTTGTTTTGAATTCCAAATTGCTCTTCAGATAGAACATTTTGAGGAAACCAATGTTCTTTCTTTTTCGAAAATGGGCTCGTTTATAAAAATTGAGAGTTAATAATTCAAAATATATAGATGTAAATACAAAATGTATTTGGAAAAAAAAATTGAGCAAATGCCTGAAACAGAAATCGGTGCACTTTGAAAAAGTTATGTTTGCAAAGCTAAGCCTTTCTAGCTTCCTCCAAGTGGGGATTAAAAAAAAAGAAAGAAAGAAAGATAAATCATCACCTAGAGTTTTCTTTTCAGCTCTTTCAAACGTTGGGCATGCGAAAAAAAAACAAATGTTTGTCTTACTTTTTATATTTTTTAGTTGTCGCTTCAAAGAAAGGTACTTGTTGACAAAACTTGCCAAATAGGATTAAAAGAAAGCTCCCAAGTCTTAAAGTGATGTCTTTTCTTCTGCCTTTCTACACGTGAAAAAGCAGGTATATGAAGGTTCAGGTGTATATTTAGACGAATTTTTTTTTTTTATTTAGAAATCTTTAAACTATTCTGTGTGTATATATATATATATATATATATATATATATATATATATACTTTTTCTTTAATATTTAAAAAAAGGTGATATCTTAAATTAATTTTATTGAAATAGCAATAAATTAACTAAAATAATGTGAAATTTTAAGGACAATATGCTATCTACTGGTTGATCAAAGCTCAAAAGCAAAATTAACCATCAATAAGGTGTTAACAAAAAGAAACCACTTTATATTAAACCACTTTCTGCAGAAATAAAAAGTGAGTAAACAGAAATTTTTTCATTAAATTGAAATTAAATCGCTATATAGCATATTCCTGGAATATATCTTGTGGGAATAAAACAATAACCCTAATAGCCATTTTCAAATCTTCAAAATGTTGTCCTTTAATTATCCTAGTGGTAAGATCTAGACTTCGATGAGGAATGTCCTATATTTGTACCAATCCCACTAAATCCCAATTATATAAGGTACTACAAAGTACATATATTTTTGAAACGTGCATATTTAATCTGATTTGGGGGATCAAACATAATCCATCTATTGTAGCGGGGAATTCGGAGTGAGTGGAAATCAACTCAAGTGCAGTCCTCGTCATCTGACCGTGATTCAGTATTAATATATTTGTCCATACATTTTCGCGTTGCTTCAAAAAGTGAATGGTGAATATAATTCATCATTCACGAATACGACTTTGGAAGAAGGCAATACTTTTAATTCTCTAAAGAAATGTTGTTTTATGATGCATAAATGCACAAATCTTTGTATAAGCTATAAGTTCTCAAAGTAGTTATCAGATAAACTTTCAACTTAAAAATATGACTTTTTTAATCTTTTTTAGTAATAATTAATGTTTAGCTAACTTAATTTGAAATAACATTACATTAAAAAGTTCACAAGGTTATAAAATTTTCAGTATTTTTCATTTAAAAAATTCCAGAATTTTTACCCACATTTTTTTTCAAAGCAATTTTTTTTAATTTATTATATGCAAATAGATAAGTCGCATACAGTAAAATTTTTCTCTGGGAAATGAAAGGAAAAGGAAATTTGACCCTATGAGACGTGTGGTTTCTCACTTCTCATGGGAGTTCAGACTCCAGTTACCTCTATTTAGATGACGGTCGTATCTCTCTTTTGGAAAAGTTAGGCGTAGCTCCTTAAAGAAATTCATAAAACTAAAATTTGAATTCCCAAGTAACTGTCATTATGACATTTATTTAATTAAACTCTGGATGCTTAGGCAAGGCGTGAGTATTTTTTTAATTATTTTAAGCGTTTTAAAACGCTAGTAGAAATGATGAGTTTTATTGTACTTTTATTGACGTAAACTCTTTCCTAATATTTTTATATCCATCATATTACTTTAAGAAATTAGCTATTATTTTAAAAACTCATATTAATTTCAATAATAACGCATTTTTAAAGTTTATGAAAAGATTAATGATTTTTAAGAAAATTGAAAATAATACAATAAGATGATATTACTAAAGAAATGAAAGTCCTTCATAATTTACACCAGTATGATAAGAAATAAACTGTAAATGCTACATTTATCGCTGTTAAAATTATTTCCTACATTTTGGTTTGATACTTGCTATCAGAAAAGCTGTCGGAAGCTTTTCAGCGCTATAAAAAGTTTAGTTTCGAAAGATAACTTGTTACTTGTCTTGTTCAAACAAAAAAAAAAATATCCTGAGACAGTTTAATGGAATACTTTTTGCTTTTCTCGTTACATTTAAAGAAAATCTCTGCTCTGGACGGCCGTTTTTTAAATCTGCTTTATCTTTTCCTTAAAATCCGAAGTTAATTCATAACTTTTTCATTCGAGTATGAATAAAAAAAATCTATCGTTCACTTCAAGTAGAGATAACGTTCCAACTCTGAGTCAAACTTTTTGTTTTTTAAAAAGAATATAAAACATTATTTTATAAAATTTATAGAATAAATTTACTTCTTTTAAATATTAGTACTACTTGGAAAACTCCAAATGTTTTTTTTTCCTTTACCGTATACGTAGTAGAAAAAAAATATAGTAAACGTTAAAAAATTCAAACTCGAGATTTTGATGAACCTCCATGTTTCAGACCTCCTTCAGTTCGAAAAACACATTTTTTGGAAACTCTCCATCCATCTGTCTGTCTGTGACAAAGATAGCACAAATAAGCTTTGATATAGAATGCTTCAAATTTTGTAAAAGGTTTCTTTATGCCAAATTTGAATATTCTATTAAATTTTGAGCAAAATCTGCTCAAACGAAGTTTGTCCGTCTTGCTGTTCGAATATAACTATACACAACTACAAAATTATCAGAGCCAGTTTAGATAAAATTCAATACGCAAAATTAACATCCATATTCTAGACACCATTCAAATTTTGAGCCAAATCCAAATAGGGATTGACTGTCTCCCGATCTTTACTTTCAGAAACATATAAACGTGATAAATCAAAGACACAATGACTTAAATATATCACATTTGTTATGGGCATTTGTGACTACACTTGTAGTAACAAAAACGTATCAAATGTAGTCACAAATACGTCACGAAAATTGTAGTCACAAATACGTCACGAAAATTGTAGTCACAAATACGTCACGAAAATTGTAGTCACAAATACGTCACGAAAAACGTATCAAATTTTTGTTTTAGTCGGGTGAGAAAAACATGTCTAAAACACTGTCTTCAGTTCAGATGCTATTAACGCATGACAGTGATTAATCGCCAAAACACTCACCAAAAGTTACATGATAGATATAATAAAAATGCTATATTCACGCCAAAGGTTAACATTTCGTAATTTTTATACGCCTATGCCATTCAAGGCGTTCTCTCGGATAACACCTTTATTAGAGAGCATGCGAGAAAGTTTTGGGTAGACCAATCTCACTAATTTAAATAAACACTGTAGAAAAAATCGGGGATAATTATTAAAATAATTTTAACAAGTGTGTTAAAAGAAAAATTATAGATGCATTTATGAAGCACGCTTTAAAATTTAATCTAATTCGTGATGTGTAAAAATATGTTTTTTAAAAAACAGATGATAATAATTTAAAAGAATTAATCTTTTATACGCTTAATAAATTTTTCAGCTTGCCTACAATTGGATATTTTGTTATACTGCATTAGATCATTTTTATGTGTATTTTTTTTTTTTTTTTTTTTTGTATTTTCTACAGAATAACATTTTGAATAAAATTCAGAATCCACTTAATTTCAAAAACTTATGTCAATCACCATTTTATTGTCTGAAAATTGTATTTTCTACTACTATGTTATTTGTGAAGAGTAGCGATATAGTCATAAGCCCATGCTAATCGTGATATTGTAACCAACCTACATTTGAAAATTTAGAAAACTTTATGCATTATCAATTCATACAATTTGATTCATACAAAGACATCTGTTATGAAGCATTTTCTCTTTTTATATTTATCTTTGTTGATGTTATTTTTCTTTCAGTACGAGCTAGTTTTCTTTTCGTATTTTTTCATTTTGCAACTTCAGTTTGCAAAACGGTTTTATATATGTTAAAACAGCATTTACTACTACTTTCCCCTTACAAACCACTTTACCATTTGGAAATGTTGCTATGTACGGAGGACTGACATGAAACTTTCCTTATTCAAAGTCATTTTATTGGAGATTACCCATACCATTTCCTATAAATTGGGAAATTAAAAAAGTTATAAAGTTTGTACACAAAAATGAATATGAAGGATGAATTAACAGATGTGAGAAATTGTGTGATAGATATGCAGATATGTTGGTTCATATTGAAGGAATCTAAATCACATAACAGAATAAAGACTAAGCTGTGGAAACGAGGTAAAAGCATGAGCCGTTTTTTATGAAATTCTTTCTAAAACTCTCTAAAGAAATATCATTTCCTCCCCCCCATACATATTAAATTAGAAGAATGAGAGTTTTAATGTAATGTAAACGCAAACAAATGTACGTGATTTTTTGTTCAAAGTACCACACATGAGCATTTCATGGTTTGTTTGTAATGTTACGCATCCAAAATTTGATAGAAATCTGCAAATAGGGTATAGAAACTATATATCAAATTTCACTTGTCTAGCTTACAGTCTTTTTTAGTTATCTTGTCCACAACCAGACAGACGAGCAAATTCCAAAAATGCGTTTTACAAATTCAAGGAGGTCTAAAACTTGAAGATTGATAATAATCATCAAAATTGTTTGTTTCTAGTGAATCCCAACTAAAATAATAAGGAAACTGCAAAATTAAAATGATAAATTGATTTCAAAAGAGAATATACATTCTAACTTATTTTTGTTGTTACATAAATGTTTGGCTTTTACTATTAATTAATTTTAGAATCGTAAATTTTAAACGCTACTATTTAATAATATTTTTATAACAATGCAATTAGAAAAATATTATCAAAATAAATTCGGAATTTAAATTCGAATTTTTACTAAATTATTCTTAATTCGAAACTTAATGAATTTCTATTTACTCGCCGTTAATAGATCTTTTGTAAATTTAAGCTAAATAATCCAGTGCAGCCAATATAAAAAGCAAAAATCATCGTCTTACTTAATTAAAGCTATTCTTAAATTAATCTAACTCCACTTGAACTACTAAAATATTCTTTTTTCTTGTTTAAATAATTAATGTTCTCCTAGTGCTTCTCCTTTTCTTCCAGGTTTATTATCTAGCCACTTTCTCATTATAAGCCCTTTCAATTTTCAGTAAATTAACGCTAGGTTTTAAATAAAAACTTCGCCTAGAGAGGATTTGGTTTCCTTTCTCCCAATATCTAGAGCATTTGTGGTAAAAGCAGAAATATTTAAAAAATATATTATTTGTCTTCACTATTGAGAAAGGACATTTAAATCTTTTGAAACAGGAAAAAAATTGTCAGAAATTGTCAAGATTTTTCATGCAGATAGTGCAAAATTGATTATAGCATATTATAATCAATGACCTAAAATTCATTTTTCATTTCAAAAACATTGTTATTTTCTCATATCATTATTCACAAAATAAGTGAAAATATTTTTCTTATTATGAAATATAAGAATATATACTGATTATAGGTCTGTTGTGACAAGATTACTGAAGCTTGCAATATTTCTGGGAGTTTTTGCTTCGTTTTTTTTTTTAATTTCAGAGATATCACAGAGTTTCAGATATATTTTAAAATTAATTGTATGTATGCGCATGCAATTAAATTTGGTATGAATTGAAATATTTCTCGTAAGGTATGGATTGTAATTCCATATTCGAATATTTTTACAGAAATCATTTTTTATGCATATATATGTTATTTTTCTTTATTCCTTCACTCTTGGAATTTTGTTAAATTTTGTTAAGGATAAGTTATCTATCAGTTAATTATAGTATTGAAATCTTATTATTAATTAAAATATTATTATTGTTCACAATGGAAACAAATCACTGAAAGCTTAATTTTCAGGTCTAAATTATTTATAGTTATATTTTTTTTTATTAAGATATGCAAGAAAAAACAATAATTTAAGTATTTAAAACACGAACAAGAAATTCAAGAAATTTTTCACCCAAATCTTGAAAAAAATTGTGAGTAGTAGAATTAAAAATCAATTAAGAAATCATATGAATTTTCAGTACCCGGAAATATTCAAGATCTTTCCGCTTATAAAACTAATTTTTCAATTTTATCGAGAAATACTTATTAAGTTTCACCAATGCCTTGATTGAAAATACAAGTTATTTTATTTAACACTTTTTCTAATATATTTTTGCTATAATTCATTTTCTTCTTTAAATTAAATCTTTTGGAGACTAAATTTAATTATTTAAATCATGGTGAAAAATTAACTTTATTTATTACATTTCTGGAGATGTTATTTCAAATGAGGCAAAAAAATTTACTCCTCAGAACTTCTTGCTTGTAAACATTAGTGTTCTATTTCTCTTAATATGAATTAATGCTTGATTAATTCTCATTGGGAATCTGTAGTTTCAAAATAACAACAAGCATTTATAGTAGGATTATTAAATAATAATATATAATACTTTATATAGCAGACCTTACAATATGAATTGACCTTTCTTTGGGGCCAGTCATATTTTTGTTTCGAAATTACAACGCATAGCTGCATCGAATTCAAAAGAAAGGATAAGAATTATTTCGTCTTGAAAAAGTAGGGAAAACTAAAAGAATTAACTGTATCATTCAATTCCCTAATGTTGAAGGGCCTAATGTTGAAAACATAAATAGCCAAAATAATAATAATAATGTGATAAAACAAAAGTTTAAAGTAAAAAATAAATACAATTGTAAACACAAAAATGAGTTTTTCATAAAACACAAAATATTATAAAAGAGAACTCTAAAAAGATAATTAACAATGATAATGGTCATTGATCATATCATTCTTAATGCTTTCATTGTTAATAATCATATCATTAGCTTTTTACATTGATCATTCAATAATAATGATCATTGAAAAAAGCATGAACAGTATAAAAACAAAATTTAAAAAGCATAAACAGAATAAAAACAATATTTAAAAAATTCTGATAATAAATTTCTAAGCTTTTTATATAGAATACAAAGTTGGCTATTATCATGTGTAACCCAAAAACATTATCTCTAAAATAAGAAGAAATTTTGAACATAATTAATAAAAAGATAAATTTATATGTTCGCAGCATATGTGAAGCAGTAAGTTGTAGGATTCTGCTTATATATATATATATATATATATATATATATATATATATATATATATATATATATATATATATATATATATATATATATATATATATATATATATATATATATATATACTGAAAATTTCAGAAAAGTTAACCCAGAACTTCAAAAACAGTAAAAAAATAATACAGTTCCCTAAAACACAAGAAAATATAACATTTTAAAACTAAAACATTTGTCGTTGGATTAGATTTATGGGCTGGCTTTCGAAGGAGAAACAGACAGATTTTCAATCAATGCTCTACCAACAGAGCCATTACATAGACATAATTTTCTAGCAGTATCTTATATATTAGTCCTTGAAAAATGGATTATTTGCAACCGTTTTTGGAATTTTGCTAATTGTGTTTGAACCTCTAACACTCTTTTCTGTGTTTTAACCTGCTTTTAGTACAACTTCTTGTACTAAAAGGACTTATGAATGTTATTTGATATAAATTGAATCTTGGGAAAAGTTCTTCCATGACTGCAACTCGATTTCTGGACTAGGATAAATGATTATATAGTATTAATTCAATGAAACATTATATGCTTCAATAAGACTGCAATCCCGCTTGAAGATATATAAGGGATAATTTGGTATAGGTCTCATAATTTTAATATGTTATTAGATAATTAGACCAAAACTTTCCATGCTATATTATATAGTATTATGTTCCATAATTTATTTAATCCTACATTATTTAGCGCTTATCAAGCCAGTTGGTACGATTATTTTTCCCCAAATCGGATTTTGAACAAGAACTCTTCTGGTCTCGAAATCGAACCACTAGGCCACTATACCTCCCTATACTATTGAGCATGTTATTAAATGAAGCATCATCATATCCTGCGTTCTTTTGTTTCGAATGAAAGACGACCGAGTTATTTCTTTCTCTAAATTTGTCAAATCACTGATACGTGTCAAATATTCCTTATTATATTTTTTTTCATAAAGAAATAAGACAATAAAGATGTTCTTCCCTACAATCCCAGATGAATCTTCTGATTGTAATTCAATTATATAATCTTCTTATATTTTTTTTTAACTTCTATGCCTCTTGAGCAACTACTCACTACAAATCTTGGGAAGAACAGAAAAAGATTTATTTTTTTTAAAGTTATCTTTAAATTCTTCAGCAGGGTTCAAACGAGACCAATTATTGCTCGCAATAGAAGGTCAAGCCGACATCAGGAACATCACCTCATCTTAGTAGCGTAATGGCAAATGGTTGTCTCATCGGGACAACTATTCGCCATTTTTTCATTGCGGTCACGTGATCTTCCTGAAGTAGGCGTAACCTTCTATTGGGCGCAACAATTGGTCTCATGTGAACCTTGCTTTACTTATCCACGTTATTCACAGTTTTTCTAGTTTTCATACTTTCTTTACACCCAAAAAATATCACACAAATCCTTTGGACTTGCAACACTTATTAATATGCCTTCATGATATTCTATTTAATGTGATTCCATGTGGATTGTTTGGTAGTTTCTTCTTTGCAATATTGGATAATGTCCTACTTTATGGAGATAGCAGCATTCAAATAAGGAATGCTGAAATTTTGGATAACGAAATGGTAAGTTATTTTGTTGCTTTTTATTTATTTGTATCTAGGTGTGAAATTTTATTAATGAAATCTTTTTTGTTAATTAAATGATAACTTTTCAATGAACACTTTTGTCTGATAAAAATTACTCATTTTTGAAAATGTGTTTTTACTATTAACATTCGCATTTAGAAGTTTTTCATTTTTTGGTAAGCTGAAACTAAGAGTGACATATTAATTGCGTTACAAAAATATAATTTTAAGATTAGAATAGAAAGTATGTTTCTTTAATTTATGAACTAATTTTTTTTATTTGCTTTAGGGAATAATAAAATAATTCGGAACGTAAACTTCAATGATTATGTTAATTAGGAAGCAAAACTTTGTTTGAGATTATGTATATTAAATTATGCTTATTACAGTATACACAAGTTTGTTACATTAGAGATAACCTGACCCGAAAAGGATTCCATTTGTGGTGGTTTTATTAAGAAATATATAATTAATGGGACAGGAAATAATTCTTAATTTTAATTTGTTTTGATTGAAATTAAATGATTTGATAAGGAGAGAAATAATAACTACTGATAAATTGAAAACTCAAATTTTATATTATACCAAATAAGCTTACTATTTATCTGCAATGAAGAGACATATAAAATTTGTTGTATGAATTTTTTAGAGGGGACATCCAAGTGTTGAAATTTAATTTTGGAATTAAAGTTGGAATTTAAACAAGATGCACAAATTGGTAAAAATTCATGATATTTAATCATTTTTTTTGTTTTATATCGTATTTAAATATTGTTTAAGCATTAAGAAAAGTGTTCTCAAAATAAGTATATTTCTGAAACAAAATATTCTTTCGATGAGAAAAAAAAATATTAGATTTAAGAGTAGAAAATGATAGAACTAATTGACATGGCAAGATACTTGGAGTTCCTAAATTGCAAAATGCTATCACAAATCTTGCTACATTCATATTAAAGTCATGAAAATAATATCAACTATATAAATGAGAATTAATAATCAACATGGATAAAGATGAATTGAAGCAAAAAAGGCAGAAGCAATATGGGCCACTAATCATGTTATGTTAAACTTTTAATGTTCGTCAAATAACTTAATTCACATCTCACAATTTCCATGGGACACAGTGATTTGTTATGCTATTGTGGTGCCGAATTATGTTGCATTATAATTATAATACATAGGAATCGAAAATAGCTTTCAAAGAGTAAACATTTGCAGAGTTGCATCTAAATAGCAGCTAAAAAGATTCATTTTGGAGAAGAGGTAATGTTTTAACATTTTACGGATTTATCCGTACAGCATAAATGCATTGAATTACAATAATAAAAGGTAAAGTCGAATTTAAGTCATTTATAAAAAATTTTATTTAGTTTTAAAAAATTATTTGGATTTCATGTACATTTCGAATTCTATGTAATCTCAGTTGAATTTTAAAAAAAGAGAAACTTTTCCAAAGCAATGAAGAGAAAGGAAATTTGGCTGTTAAAGAAAAGTTAAGTTTGTCCTTCACTAATTAGATATATCCGAGTACATATATAGAGGTGCATAAAGCACACTAATTTCTCATTAATAAATTAATTTATTTGATATGAAATAGTATAGAAATAAATCAAAATTCGAGAAAGCATGATTATCGATTATATAAAATCGTAATATCACATGTCTCTTGAAGGAACTTGCTAGTTGGTTTTAGAGAAATGTCATGTCAAATTTTTGCTCAAAATTTTACGAATGCTATTTTGGAATTCGGAAACCCAACTAACATGAGATTTAAGATATTCTTTTAATTCAACTAGTATCTTCGAATATATGAGCCAAATAACTCGCTTCCTTTGAACTGAAAATTATGAATTTCATGGAAAAATGCAAATAATCTCTCAAAATAAACAGAAAAAATAATGATCTCTTATTTCTGAAATTAAACCATTGCCCTAAAATTTGTCTTTGAAAGCATTTAAAATGTAAATTTTAATAGTTTAATGGTTTGAATGTAATTTCATGCTCATCAAATTTCGTTCTTATACTGTGTTGGTAGGATTCATTGGAAAATCCCAATTTGTCTTAAGATTAAAAACGGTACTATACTATTTAATTCCCTTGCCTCTAAATAACATTAAGGAATATTATGTATTTCGTTTGCTTTCATGTTCTTACTGTGGATTTCGCTGAATTTTCCCAAATTTAAAACAAATGTATCGATTATTGGAAGCTTCCCAAAATTTTTTGACCTTTAAGTGCTTTATATTTGTATTTGATAATTCTGCTCTGTAGAAATTATACTGTTTCACCAAATATTCATATGAATAACAAGTTGCTAATTTCCCGGTAGCACTTTAAAAATATTTAAATTCTGGTAGCAAACAAGTAGAATGCTCATTTTCCCGCTTTCTAAATTTACCATACAAAATGCTTTTTATAATGCCTCTTGGTATTTTAATTTTAATTATTTGCGACCCATGTCATAGTTAACACCGCAAATAGAATTGTGATTTAATTTTTTTTTATTTGAATAGAAATTTAGTCCCAAATAATGCAATAGTATCTATTCAGATTAGCTATTAAGTAATCCAAAAAGATGCTTTATCTTTCTCGAATGATCGAGAGAATCTTCACTTAAAAAAATTATGGATATTTAATCCTTCGCTACTATTATCACATTAGAACTACTTACCGCTAACTTTTTCATGTCGGTAATTTTCAAATACAATTATGAACTCTTCAATGGATTTAGATAAACAGAATCTGATTTCCAATCACAATATATATAGATTTTGATTATGAATGTCATTATGATTCAGTCTCGATATGATTCAAAAGTGCGCCATGAATGAGAAAAATTTATTTAAAAACTATACCTGACAGAATTATTTTCCAAAAAATTGTTTTTCAATCCCATATACGTAAAGGAAAATGTAACATTTATTTAAAAAACTTATTGGAAGACTTTAATTCTAATCCATAATATAATTTTGTTCAAAATTCGTTTATAGCTTTTAAAGAATAATTTAAATTATCCATAAGTAAAGTGAGTAGCACTGCAAATAATTTGAATTTCAGAGCAATAATACAATCTATTGTTGAAAAATATGCAAAAAGGGATTTGAAAAAATCTCAAGATTAAAAAAAAATCTAATAAACTGGTATAGTTAAATAAAGCAAAATGGAAAGTAAAGAAACAAACTGGAATAAAAACAAAGCTTGAGCTATGATATTTTTGATAATTATCGTAGATAAAACTGCTAAATATAGCAAAATTTATAATTAAGATTTCAAATCTGTTGCTCCTGGGAAATATGTTCATGCTTGACAAAATATATTTGTCAAATTTGGTGATTTTACGTCAGACATTCTATATTGCTCAGCTCCAACTTACTGACATACTTATTTTTTTAAAAGCAGATATAAGAAAATTATGGGGAAAGTAAATAACTAAGATTAAGTAAATTAAACGAATACATTATTAGAAGATAAAGATTTCATCGAATATTCTCACACTTACTGAAAATAGTTCTTATTCAAGCCATGCTTTATATCTTTCTGTCAAAACTTATTTCTGAATAAGAATATATTGTATGTTTTGGAGTGCTACTTTTACAATTTCATGTTAAAGACTTCTAATTGACATTTTTGTCATATGCATATACAAAATTGTTTTATGCCAAATCATGCCACCATATTATATCTCTACTGTATTACACGCTACCATATTATATATTATAAAATATTTAAAAGTCAATACTTTCGGTAAATCTCTTCTTATCGGGGCATTAAGTAAGTGGTTTCTGTCCAGGAAAAATTCTTATCCAGTTTTGTTTTGTTAAAACTGCACTTTCATGTCATTTTTCTAATTAAATTGGTGACATCTGTTTTACAATGTAAATATCTTTTACTAAGATGCATTGTCATTTTATTGAAATTAAATAATTCAGAATATTCAATGATAGCAAAAAGTTTGAATCGACTGATAAAAAAGACTAATCTGTCCAAAAAATGTTCTGTTAAAGAAAAATCATTATTAATTCACGGACTAAAAATGTTTATTAATGTAAAGTAATAAACATTTTATCTGTTCACATTGGCAAAAACAAGGAAATATTTCCCATTTAATGTTTGATTTATTTAAGCAATTTAAATACATGTAATTAATGAATTCCAAATACAGTACACTCTCGATTATCCGCGGATAACAAAAATCGCGGATAATCCGAAAAAAGCTAAAAACGGGTATAGCAAAAAAGGAAAGTCATTCCAACTTTGAAACATCGTTTTATGTACAATAAAACATAAAATAAACAGCAGGAAATGTTTCACTAACGCTTAATGTTTTAGTATATCACTCAAAACTAACCTAAAATGCATTGTGTTAATGAAAACAGAAAAGTGTTTTAGATTATGTATTTACGAGAGGCGTCAAGGATGCACAGAAAAATGAATACATATGTACTGTTTTAATACTGTAATATATTATGTAATTACAAAAGCATAACTGTAAAACCACACCTTTTTGAAAAAATCAGCCAAAAAAAAAACTTTGTGTGGCAGGCGCGGATAACCCGCCCGCGGATAATCGGGAGTCTACTGTACAATAAACGATGTGAATTTATGCACACATAATTGTTTGTAGATAAGTTAGCAATCAAGATTATAGGTATTTTACTAATTTAACTTGGAATTCATACTTAAATCATAAAGCTTGAATTACTCCTCTATTCATTTTTTATTTGTAAGATAAAAGTCCAAATATAAATGTTTTCTTTCATGCTAAAAATTATAGCCAGGTTTTTTCAGATATAAAAGAAAAGGCACCCTAGCTATTTAGAATGGCAAAAAACGATTCAAACGAAAATCAAGCAACTTCGATGCAAGCATTGGTATTAGTCTTTTACTACCAATGTTCTTACCCAAAATATCCATGTCTCTTCCAAATGTACTAGACAATGACTACATGTCACAGTTTAACAAAACAAACGAAACAACGAAAACAAAACAGAAGCTTCATATAACCCAACTCTGTACGAAGTTTTAGAATAAAAGCAATTTCGAAGATGTCTGTTGGAAGTATTAGCGCATCTACTCAGTCGTTCTTTTGAATTCCAAATTGCTCTTCAGGAAGAACATTTTGAGAAGCACAGTGCTTTTTCCATTCCGAAATGGGCTCGTTTTTGAAAATTGAGTGTTAATAATTCAAAATATACGAAGGTAAATAGGAAATGTAAGTGGGATAGAAAATCTGAGCAAATGGCTGGAGCAGAAATTATTGCGCTTTGGAAAATTTATGCTTACTACCCTAAGCCTGTTCTAGCTTTTTCTAAATGTGGAAGAGAAAGAAAACAAGATAATTCATCGCTACCAGTTTCCTTTTAAACTTTTCCAGGCTCAGATGTTGGGCATGTATTTCCATATTCAGAATGAAAGTATTCAAAAGCAAATGTTTGCTCTATATTTTTTTTAGTTTTTATAGTAGTTGCTTAAAAAAAGCTATTATTGACAAATCTTGAAAAATAGATTAAGAGAAGCTTTTAAAGTTCAAAAATTGCTCTTTTTATTTATGCGTATTGGAGAGACCCCCAGGGGGCACCTCGAAATGAGGATGAGATGCCTCCGGCATGGTGGTTGGATCTCGCCACCCTGGAGGGTACACTAATAGGTGGGGGATCTGACTTCTCCCATCGACGACGGGACGTACTGCCTGTGGGGAGGGTTGTACCGTGACCGGTGATGACCCTTAGGACTCAACCACAGTTCCCGCCAATGTTGTTGTTGCGGCGGTCCGGTCATTCAGTTTTTATGGTTTAAATCCGTATGCCATCGTGGAGGGTCGGAGAGTTAGATGGTTGACTTATGCGTATTGGAGAAAGCACATATATGAATGAAAATAAATCAAATGTATAGTAAATGAATGATGAATTATAAGTTAATGCAATAATTGAATCAATAAATGAATGGTCTAACATTTTAAAGCATAAATCTTCCTTTTATTTTTTTAATATAGTTCTATATAGATATTATGATTCTGGACTGCGTATTCTTTCATTCAAGTATACTACTTAAGAAATAAGTCATATTTTTGTTCTGTTTAATGAAAAATTAAACTTTACAATAAAATAATGTAACAAAAGGAATGAAATCTTGTGTAATTTACAATAAGAAAAAAAAAGTACAAAATTTCTCACTGTTAAAATAATTTCCTGCCCTTTGTCTGCTTACTCTTTATCGGAAAAGCTGTCGGATGCTTTTCACTGGTATAAAAAATTTAGTTTAGAGAGATAACTTGTAACTTGTCTTGTTCAGATAAAAAGTATCATGTGAGTTTTATGGAACATATTTTGTTTTTCTCATCACATTTAAAGAAATTCTCTGAATGTCGTTCAAGAAACTTTATCTTTTTTCTTTAAAATACGAGGTTATCCAAAACTTTTCCTTTTATAATATGAATTAAAAAAAGGGTTATGTTTAACTTCTAGTTCAGATAAAGCTTCAACTCTATGAACTTTTTGTTTTCAATAAACGAATGTAAAATAATAAAATTAATTGAATGCATATAATTTAATTATTAATAGACTAATCCAGAAAGCAGTATTTTTTTAAAATAATTAATATATTTTAGGCACATTATTAGAGAATGTTTTTATTGGTAACCATGAATTAAGGAACAAATAAAGTTCTAATTTTTGTTTTTAAAAATGAATTGTGAGTGGTCAAAGAAAAACGATATAATAATTAAAAACAAAATTGACTTTATTAATTTGTTTATAGTTATTAAATCAGTTGATTTTACTAATTGGTAAAAGGGGATCAGAAGCTTCCGGTATGATCATCGGTTCTTCCCCTCTCCCCCCGATTGATATAAAAGGATGAGGAGCTCTGCTAATGACGGGAAGTGTCTTCTACTGGAGGGATTATATCGTGGAACATGAAAGTTTTTGAACTCATAAAAGTAATATGCAAATCATACAAATTTTCTACATGCCTTAGAACATGGAAGGAATAGATAGTTTGAAGTCGCAAATTAACTTATGCCCCACCAAAATTACAAAAATTAAATTTTTATGCAACTTTTGTACAGAAAATTGCCAAGGAAAAAAACGTTTCCCTCATTTTATAACATTAAATGAGCAATTCTTTCATGTATATATCTTTCAATATTTCGTGTATCTCGGAAACTGCTCTGACGATTTGGATTAAATTTTATATTTAGATAAGATTTTTGTTTTTTAATTAAATAGGTGTCTTTCCTGAAAAAACGGGATTTTATACGCACGCACGCGCGCACACACACACACACACACACACACACACACACACACACACACACACACAAATATAACTGTTAATCTTTTCATATCTGCTGTCATGCTGACAATACCCTATAGCGCCATCTCGTCATTTTTTTTGTGTGTGTTGCTTGCTTCGTTGCCATTGGATGACAAGTTATTGGTACCTCAAAATTTTGTAAGATGGCGCTGATGAATGCGAGAGGAGGTAAGATTGAAAAATATTCATGTGTAATCAGTAATATTTTAATTATCAGTAATATTTTAATTTTATTATTTATTAATTGTAATATTTTAATTATCGATTTCTAAAGAATTCAAAGCACTCTCATACTTTTTGGTGTATTATTTGATGAAAACTTTATATTGGAAATATATGTAGTTAAAGAAATGAACACTTCTTTTTTTTTGGCAATATCATATATATAAAATCACTTTCCTCGTTATCTTAACTAGAATAATTTTGATTGAATTTGAATAGATGAGGTACAAGCTGTACTGAGGGTGGAAATCTCGGATGCATTCGCAGAAGTGTTATCCAGCTCGAAGGGGAAGGTTAATATTACGGGAGGGGGTAAATTTTTATTTAAGGATTGAAAATTAAAAAAAAAAATAAGCGAATAATTACCTCATTGTCATGAAAAACTTTCATACTTTATTTTAAATGTACCTGAAAAAAACTTTTCAGAAATTAAAATAAAATTTCTTGGAATCTCAAGAGAACTTTATCAATTATTGGTGAAAAATTCAGATTGAAATAGACTTCTCGTCTACAGTTATTTTATCCAGTCTAAAAGTTTCCCTGTCTGGGTGTTCCTGAAAAAATATTAAAATTTTATTTTCTTAAAATTTATAATTTAAGCTAAATCTGGGAACCTAATTTCAACATGCGTTATGAAGATGATATTAAGGAAATAAATTTATCTTATAAATTTATAAACATAGAACCCACAACTTAATATATCTTTGACATGTTATGTAAGGCATCAGTTCAGCTAATTGATAAATGAGCCCCATAATATAAATTTACTCGTACTCCTACATTAAAAATGAAATATTTTAAGAAAACGTTTCAACAATTCGAAGTATCTAAAATTAGACAACGGAAAATCTGCTAGGATATATGTATTTGTTTGAGAGGAAAGGAATAAGATATCACGATTATAGAACAAATCTCATCAACCCTTCTCAAAGCAGTGCCCGAGGAAGATTGTCCATCCAGACTGGCGAAGAGATTACATTCCTACAATAATATCATACGGCTTCAAAGCAAATTCAATTCATCCAGACTTAAAACCATTAATACTAGATATCAGATCCCTTTGGGGGTGACACACTTCGTTGATCATCCAGCAGATAAGCGATGCTCTCGTGAAGGACTACTTCAACGCATATTGAATAGATCAGATCTCAGTACCTACTAAAGAATTTTTAATTAAAGAAGGTCCTGGCATCTTTCAATTTATTCTCAGCCGTGGTACTGGATTCATTGTATTAAAACCCTTTAACTTTATTCCAACTTGTAATGAATTTTGGCAAGTTCGCATATTTGCATTCTCTAAAAGTAATAACATACTTGTCCAAGCAAAATTCAATAAAATAATACACATAATCAAAATTACTTTTGGTGTTTCATAAGCCAATCAACCCTTCTCTTAAAATCAAGAACTCATTGTTTAAAAACGGCGATGCCTTAAAATACTTGGCCTTCAGTCAAAATCGATACCAATATTTGACAAGCTCAAAGAAGAAACTTTCTTCTGTGTTAAATTCTCCCGTTCAGATATATTTGTAATTAATATTAATGTTCGAAAGGTACTCTTAGGTCGGTCTGGAGAGTTGGAGGCAAGATAAACAAGGCATAAAAAAAGGAGTGCATTTACAGAAGGATATACCAAAAATAAAAAAAAGCCAAACCCTTCCTTCCAAAATGGATTTTTTGATCGATGATGGTGCTCATCGTTAAGTGACGTTTGACAGTCCTAGCGTTTTTCCCGATGCTCAAGAACTATCGATCATTAGATCCTCTTCTTTTTTCGTATTTGTGTTGTTTCCTATTTCAGTTCTCGCTTTCTGAGATGCGCCATGGATATTGGAATTGTCGTTTACTCTCAACTTCTATTAATACCTCTTCGGGAGTAGAAACAAAAATAAAAGATGTGCACCTGATGAGGAAAAACAAATGGAGGATTTATTGTTTTTGCCGGCTGAAAAGATGGGTATTCTTTTCTCTTTGTATTGGCTGCGCTGGTTTTTGTTATTGATGATAATGTCTCTGCGTTGCATCGTAGTGTAGGCATCCGATGATAATTGTCAGCAGGAAAAAAAAGAATATTAGATCCGAATTGAAAGGAAAACAAGCTTTTTTCTGTTGTGATAGATGCATATATTTATCTACATGTATAAATATAATTGTTATTTATAGGAATTCCAATAAAAGTTGCATCAAAATACATATTATCATTCTTATTGATTCACCTAGTTATATCAAGAAATATGAAGTAAGTTGTTACCATTTAAATTATTATAAGATGATATTTATCAATATCTTTGTGCATTATTTAATTGTAGAAACTCTCTACTTATATTTTACTAAAATTACTAGCCGTCTTTGCGACCAGTTTGCCTATCTGGACAATAAATTTTAGGTCTGTTGAATATTAATTTGGAATATATATATATTTTTTAAATTTCACTTTATCTGATAAGGGGAAAAAACACGAATTTTATTGAATGAGTCGCAACAATTTATAAAACGCATGTAATTTATATATTATTACGGAATAAAAGTGGTATGGAAATCCTACTTTGGAATTAAGTCCCATAAAGACATTTTTTAAAATTTTAATATTGGCAAAAGTACACGATTGTATGTTTTCATGAATGAATTTGAATTTTATAATATTAAAAATTGTTATAGGTTATTTATATATAAAAACCATTTTCGTGGGACAATAGTTTTGGAAGATATTATCAGTTTCCATAGATCATTCATATGATATTCCAAGTCATAGATTACCAATCTGGAAATGGTTATTTTTCACCTCCGATTAAACTTTGAGACCTACTTCTGGAATTTTTTTTCATCTTCTTTCCTCTAAGTGAATAGAGATTTTGATGAATCTTATCCAGAGCATTTCTAATATTTTTTCAGCTCCATTAATTAGCGAAACATTGAATTAAGTACAGCTATAACGACATTCAAAAAAGCAGTTTGAAATGCTCGCGTAGTGATTTATTTACATTTAACTGTTGCCATTCGGCAATATGTAATGAGAACGAGTTCTGTGTTTCTTACGTTAGTATTTCCTATAGCGAGTTCGCAAATTGTACAGACTAACTCTATGGCAAAGGATACCGACGTGCTCTGATTGGTCGATATCTTTCGCACAGACTTTCTATGCTGTAGCTGCTGCAACCCTGTTGCATTGTTAATTTCTACGTACTTTTTTGCCTGCAATTTTTCAAAATGGAGAAATTAAATCTTCCAGAAAAATACAATTATAAAATAATTGAGATTGATGAGAATAGAGCTATTTTTCGTATTTCAGACCTTGTAAATAAAGAATTAGCTCAGGTAGCAATTTTTCTGTGAAGTATTATTAAAATAAGACTTGAAAATTAAGCTTTCATTTTACGGGAAATAATCGGCCAATTTTTTAGTTAAATTTTCCCGTTAAAATCATTACCACAAAATATTTATAGGCAAATATGCTATATTTATTAAGATATTTAGATGACATTAAACGGAATAGAAATAATTATAATTCTTATTGAATATTCATGCAAAATAAAATAACACAAGGAGATATTTATTAATTTCGTATTCAAATTATTACCATAAGATGTCTATCTGCAAATGTGCTATATTTGTTAAGATATTTAAATTCATATAGTTATTAACAATCTAGTTATTAATCTTGATATTTGTTATTAACTTAATATTAAGATTTATAAATATATAAATAGTTTATACATTTCTTTTAAAAACTTATTTCTTTCATTTCTGCAACACATATTTTAGGAATAGATTCAAGAAGATCAACAAACAGTTTGGCACAGTTTTGCAAGGTTTGAGCCAAATAAGCGATAACTACACTATTATGAGTGCAAAACATTGCCAAAAAGATGCCAAGACTTAAACCAATCAGAGCACCTCGGTATCCTTTGCCATAGAGTTAGTCTGTACAATTTGCGAACTCGCTTTCCTATATACAGATTCAGCATAATAGTTAGAATTATGGCTTAATTAGAAATTATTTCTAAAGGGAAAAAAACTTACTTTATGGATTTGAAATAGTGAATTTTAAGAGGTAAAGGATTCGACAGTATTCATAAACAGTAAGTTTACCTTCACAATGTTATGTCAATAAAACTTAACTATGCTTCACAAAAGATAAAAAATGTATAAAAAAATTATTTTTAATACATTTCTTATTTAGAGAAACTAAAATAGGTGAAAAGCTAAAGACTAATTGCAGAAACGGATTGTAGTCGTATTTAAAGTATCATCATGCAATACGTACATATATAATAGCTAACCTGTTTTAGAAAAATCAGTGAATGTTAGTTAAAAATTTGGAGAATTGGTTTGCAAAATATCGGAAATAATCAATGCTTTAACATTCTACATCGTTAAAACATTAAAAATTTACACATTTAATCATATTTGTATAAATGGATGCAATTCTTCATCAGACGTCGAGTAAAATGTGATGCATTTAAAAAATATTTGAAATTTCCACAAAACATCCAGGAAATTAACAACAAATATACTTAAAAATTGCATTCGCATGATTTCGCTTTACCATTGTATATGTTTGAATTGATAAATAAAAAAAATCAAGATTACATATTTAAAAAAGACAAGTTCAAACATCATTTCTTTTAGCATTTTGAAAACTTGATTTTTTTTTAATACTAAACTTTTTTAAAGATTCTTCGAAATTCGGCTAGTTTTTATTCACTTATTTATTTTCCATATTTAGCAGACGATTATCGAATTCTAGCATGATCTTACGATTCTAGTAGAAGTACGAAAATCAGGTTAATACAGTATTTCTTCTAGGAATTTCGATGCATGAATTTATTAATTTAATTCAATGCTACTTGATGCATATGTAGTTCTTCAATTAAAAAAAAACATTAAACTTCATTTAAGAAGTAAGGAACCTCGTAAATACCCCACTGTATTTTGATGACATATCGATAATGCTTCGTTCAGTGGTGGGAGGATGATCGGTTGTATTTGGATGAAGAAATCAAAGTTTGAATATCATCCCAAAATCTCCTTCATGACTATCCTAATATGAACGCGCCTGAGCCTACAGATATTTAATGTGCTTATATATGAAAACAAAATATTTTGAAATATTCAGGATAGCATTAAAACAAATATTCTAAGTTTAAAAAAATCGGTATAATGATTTCTTTCAGTAATCAAAATTTCAATGTTAGAAATTTTAACAAAATGTCTCTAAAAATTTTAAGAATACAACATTCAATTTTGTCTATAGCTTTCGAACACTTTTAACAAACTGGAAAATTCGGCGTTTCTTATTTTATATAGATTTGGTAATAAAGATTCCAGTGAGAAATAACCTCAATTTTCCATTAAGAAATAAATTCAGTTCAGAAAACTGAACGAAAATTTGATTTTGTTTATTTTGAAGATGCTGAAAGACGAAATAAAATTAAAGCAACTGTAAAGTATTAATTTTTCGTCTTATTAATGTAATAATTCGGATTATTAATTTAATAATTCGTCTTTAAGGAAAATGAAAATTTTGAATATATTTTGCTATTTTGTAATTGTTTCTTAAATGAATCTCAAGAAATGTAGCTAATTCTCAAACATAAACACCTTGGAAAAGAAATTGATTTTTTGTTTACTGATAAAAACAATTCATGCTTTATTTTTAGTCAAACGTGCTATTTGAAGCTACACGAGATCTACTTCGGAATTTTGATCCGAATGGGATAAATTTGCACTCATCACAGGTACACGATAGATATTTGTTGGAATCGAATCGTGTTTAAAGCTATGTGAGGGTTGTTTGAAGATGAACCTCATTAATTTGAACGGTAGTCAAATGATGAGGACGGAAATAAAAGGTGTATTCTGGTATCGAATCTTTGTAGTTCAACAGCAAAAATGGTCATAAAAAGAAAATCACTGAACCAAGTGTTACTAAACTTGGTAATAGTTTAAAGAAAGTCATGGAATTTCTTTTCCGTCAAAAAAAAGTTCCAAGACTCACCACCAGAAGGGAAATGGCACTGGGTGCAATATTGTTCAACAAAATAAGAAATAAAGGCATCCGTTTAAAATGTGTTTAATCGTTTCTGAAACGGAGCTGTTCCTGGGATTAGACAAAACTGCAATGGCTTGTAATTGGCTTACGGCAAGAAGCAAATAATTTATGCAGATGCGCTTTACACGTCATTTGATTTTCCAGATAAAAGTAAGCCTCTTTATCAGAATTCTCATTGTTACGGATCGACAATGTGTCTAATCATGCAAGATTTTGCTTTTCTCGATAAATGTAATGGCAATGAATGGTGTGCATTGTTTACCAATGCGTAACATCACTCCTGATATGCTAAGAGCTACTGTTGAGAATGCAGTAATTCGATTTAACTTGCTTTCAGAATATGGTGGATGACACATTGAACAAGCTTTGTAACATGTTTCAGAAACAAATACATTTTAAATCGATGTCTTCATGTCCTATTTTGTTTAACAATATTGCATACAGCCCATTTCCCCGTCTGGTGGTGAGTATTTGAACTTTTTATTTTTTGACGGAAAAGAAATTTTCACGATCTGCTTTAAACTATTGCCAAGTTTGATAACATTTGGTCCAGTAGTTTCCTTTTTTGCGCATTTAAAAATGGATTTTTAATTATAACCACCCTGTATATCAAAGCTAAAAGGGACTTTAATATTATTTTGATCATATAGTAATTGCAAGATTTAAGAGTATTATTAATGATTAGTTCAGATAAAAGAATATGAAATAATAGATCCCGAAGCCTAAAATATAAGGGTTATTCCGAAATTAAAGATAAACATTTATTTGTATGCTTAGATTCTATCATTGACTAGCCATTTGTTAAACTATAAACGTCTGTATCCTGGTTAAAGAACTCTTCCTATGGCTGCCGAAAACGTATTTCAATTTCATTTCCTAAAGATTTATCTTGGGCACCTCTAATATGCTTTCATGCAATCATCAAGTTGTGATTTCCTCAAACTGTTAGTACGTTCTCTGCAAGAATTTATTAAAGAGCACAAATAGTCAACCTCTTCTATATTTACCATGAGCAATAATCTTACAACCAAAGATTTCACAGAATTATTTCTTAATTTTATCGATTCGTGTTAATGATATATGCATGAAATAATTGTAAAGTGACTATCCATTTGTGAGTCACTATTTGCATAAAAAATTTAGTATCAAAGACACTCCACATTTTGTTAAGTATTAAATCGATTCAGCCACTGTAAACACTTGCTATAAGATTTCAATTTAAATCTTTAACATTAAAAGGGCTTTTCTCATCGTCGCATGATAATCATCACACTACTCGATTGCGCCCAAGCCGTCGCTAGAGGGTTAGTTCAGAAATAGACAAACTCTAAAACAGAATCAAAGACCAAATATATTTTAACCAATAGTGATGTGACAATGATGGGTTTTAGAGGTATCTCAGGCACCTCTCATGGAGGTATCCATGGGATGTTAGTTTGCTGGCCAAACATGAAGAGGAGCATGCTGCTAACACCACTTACACTTGCTAATACGCTGGTGACAAATGAGGTTAAAATAAATATTATGACTCGGAAACCTGTAACATTCTTTATGCACTACCAACAAACATATTCAAATATCTTCCCCATATATGAAATGCGTTTTTATTTCTCGGACATGCATCGTCAATGCAAAGCTGGCATTTAAAAATATAAAAAATTTTCACACATGTTGCATAAATATGGATATGAGTTGCTACAAGCTTATATGCGTTAGTAGTATTTTTCAATTTACATTAATAATTTGAATATTATATAAAAGCAACCACCTTCAATCATTCACGTAAAAATTCATTTCATTTTTACATTTATTTATTTTTTATTTAATACAATAATCCTTGTTACAGGTATAAGTAAATTTTTTCAAATTACATCGATAATTTGAGTATAAATCCCACAATTGCTTCATAAAAATTCTTGATGCTTATATTTGAGAATTTTTACTCACTTATTTAAAGCATATAATCCTGTATTAAGACCTTTACAGAAATATGTTGAATTCAAAAAGAAAAACCAAATTCATTGTATATTCGTCAAAATTCCACTAAACTCGCAATATCCGAAATTAACTTTCTTTTAATATTATTTTGTTATTGCAAGAAAAAAAAAAGTTAAATACCATTTATTAAAAAAAATACAAACGACTCTAAATCGGAATTCCAAATCAAAAATGAAAAACAAGATTGTCGCCAAACAAATTACCCTTTCTTTCTTTTTCTTTGCGTACGATTAATAAAACAAATATGTTTAAGAATGTTTCTTTAATGACTTATTTGGTATTTTTTTTCTTTTGCGCGTCAGTCCAAAGAGTCTTTTTCATTTATAATTAGCATTTGAAATTTAAAGAAAGCTTTCAGAGCTATTGAATTTCTCCTAGTCTTAATCGTTCTGTGGATCTAATTAAAAAAATGTAAAAATGATTATTTAACAAAATATTTTATGAGCATTTTATGGGAACTCTATAACTATTTTTGGTACTTTAGGATACGTTGCATTAAAAGCAATTAAATTCCTTTGAGTGTTTTTTTATAAAAGACTGTCGTATAATTTTCTTTCTTTTGAAATCGGGTATGCTACGAAGGAGTTTTATTTATTAATTTTTTTAACGAATATAATTCTTAATTTTGTTTTTGTGTTAAGCAGTTATAAAATTATGTTCATGCTAATCATTGCATATATATATATTATTTTTTTAATTAGCCATAAATTTGGTGATTTTCTTTTCTGAAAAAATATAAAATTGCTTATAATCATTAAAATCAGTTTTAAAACATCTTTCTTAAATTCAATCATATAATCATGAAATGATTTGTTAGTGCTGACTTCCTAAAATATAATTTAATTTTACTTAGGCAAAGAATAAAATTTTTCTGTCCTCTTCCATTTAGCTTTTAAAAATTCCACAGTATTGAACTAAACTGATTAAAAAGCAATTTTCTCTTACATTTAATGAAATTAATTGATATTTGTGATATAAGCCTTGTAACTTACGCAAATTGAATCCGTAGGATAATCGAATACTTTGTATAGGGTAGGTATGCGATAGTATAATGCAAGAACAATACGCAATCTTTGATGGCATGAACAGTTACGTTTGTCATAAGATTATAATGTCCTCGTCTGTCTTTTGGAACTAATCAGGACAATGAAAAGGATAATTTGCTCATCCCTTACAAGGCTCTTTATTTTTTAAGATATTAGAAACGATGCATAAGTCAGAGACAAATATGTTGTCAAAAATCATTCATAAAGTTTTACAAGAAATGATTTATAAATGTAAACAACTATGGACCATCGGGAAATTTATTCATTTTTTCAATGTACAAGATGCCCTTTGAAGTCACTTTCTAACTTCATAACAACAACAGTTAGTCATAAAAGTGATGTCTAGTTATAGTAAAGAAGCTATTAACAATGCAATAAGACCATGAAAACCGCATCTAACTCAGAAATTTAGTTACCCCTATATCTCTAAAATAGTAAAAAATGCAAAAAAAAAAAAAAATTGCGAAGTTGAAGAGCATCACATTTTATAAAAATATATACATTTCGCCAATTAATTTAACAATTAAAATAATAGAATATTTCTTTAGCCACGATTTTAAAAATTGTGATACGACAAAGCACTAGAAAGCGCAGCATTTACTTATTATTAAGCTGATTTATCTTTCATTCAATCCAAAAGAACATTTGGAAGGAATCGATTGCGATCTGTTCAGTGTATTGTGCAACATAAGTTATACGCTATTTTCAAGCATCAATAATGCGTCGATCAAAATTCTACAGCATTGTCAAAAAATATTTTTTCCCACACTAATTAAAGTTTAACTTATCACATATGATAAAGTTGCATTATCCTTGCCTTTTCTCAACATTTCATTCAAGCAATGAATATAAAGATACTGGTCGATATCGAATGAGCTCTTAATTCCGAATTATCAGTTTCTTTGAACAGCGTGCAGTCTAATTGTGACATCATAAATTCTGAAACGTGGCCAAATGTATGTTTGTCTTATGATTTTTATTGTTTGCATTTATATGTTCAAGGTATTTTTTTCGTATTAAATCGACGATATCATACAACTTTATAATTGGCTTATTTCTCTTGTTTCATTATTTTGAAGATAATATGCTTTGAGAATTTTTGAATTGGGTAGCTCTCTAAGTAATCTCATCGTGTCACGTATAACCATTTTACTACAATTAGACATCACTTTCAAGAATATGACTCACTATTCTGAAGTTGAGGAAGTATTTCCCAGGATTTAATTGAGTAACTTGAGTATTAAAAAAAATTTTGAACATAAAATAAATTCTTTGAAACTGGAATGAGGATTGATATCTAAGTTTAGGTGTCAAGCTGTTTAGAAATTGAATACAGTAAAAATGAAAAATCAATGATAGTCTTTTATTCTACATTTATCTGATAGTATCCAATATTTTTGGCATTCGGATTGTAGAATTTAATAGCGCAAAGGCAACACTTCATTACTTGATGTCAAACAAGTTCAGTATCAACTATAAGATATTAATAGGCCTGAATAAGTTCAACAAAAAGATTAGTAAGTTTATTTGAAAAGTTAATGCAGAACCAAAACTTTCGTTGATTATCAAAGTTTTCGGTTCATTTAAAGTATAGAAAAAAATGTATTCATAAGATAATCCTAGTATTGTTTTATTGCTTTCTCTAAATTGAATTAGATATCCAATCAGCTGACATCATTTAAGCTCCCAGAACTTCTTTATATCATAAACTATTCTACTGTCGATAATTAATCCATTTTAGGGCCTTGGGAAATAGTTATTTTTTAAATATCTATGGAAAGCTATTTTATCACTTCCATTTGGAACTTTTAACTCTTAGTAACGTCAAACACAAATAAATGATATTGATAACATTTTGACAATATTAGAATATGGTATTGATAGTGAAATTTAATATTAAATAAAAAAAAAGTGACATTAGAAGTTTTTTTCCTACTTTTAACTCTTGATTAACTGAAAGAAGGATCTCCCTCTGACCCTTCATTTTCTGCAGTTAACCCTTATTATTTTTTATTTTATCGTATCTGTGGTTTTGATTTATAAGCACTAAAGTTCAAATATATGTGCGATAAAAAAAAGTTATCTTCTGTAGTTTTGAGAATTTCATTTTCAGTGGAAATCTCGAATTCCTCTCAGTTCCTCCACTTTTGCCAAGCAGAATGTGTGAAAAAAAAATAATACAGTACAGGAAGTTGCTTATAAATTAAAAATTAAAAGGCATCTGAATCCATCCCCGAGTTCGGAAACATCATACCAGGATTCTTTCATAGCCTTCGTTCGCCAATTTTTCTTGTTTTCAAGATTTTCTCTTGCTCATAAGTAGCGATAATGTCAATAAAATTTTAATTTCGTCGCGCTCTGCTTAAAAAATATTCAATAAAGTAATGTTGCAAAATATACTTAAACATAGTTTTTAAACTAAAAAAAAAACGTTTGAAATAAGATTCATGTCACAGAAAAGCTTATTTTTTAAATTTTAAAGTACAATAAAAATATTTTGGTTAAATAATAAGCCTCTGAATTATTGAGAAAAAACTTTAACATTGCAATTCATTCTTAATTAAAATCCAATTAAAGTTATATGAAACATTCATTCTTAGTAAACATCTGAAAATCTCGAATTAATTGTTTGCAAATTTCGCAATCCCATGTCTGTTATACCCTCAAATTTTAAACATTTTTTTCGTACAAAAAGTAAACAAAGATCTGTCTGCCAAGCTATAAATTTGTATATATGTGAATATGATGATATAAAAATTCTAAGAGGTAGATTTATTTTGGTTAAGATGCAATATTTTAAATTAAATTAAGTATATCATATGATATATAAGTGAAATTTAGTATGAAACTTTTATGTACATTACATTTTAAAGGAAATTTGAGGCATCAAGTCATATACCAAATTTCATTTAGTGAATTATATAAAAAGAAATTGTAATTGTCAAAACATTTTCACACTCTAACATATGACAGATATCCACCTTTCAAACCTCTTTAAGACAAACAGACGTAGTTCCGAAGATCCGTTTCCGAACTACGCCTGTCTATGCATCTGTCTGAGAGCTTAATATCTCAAAACTGCTTTAGACTTGAAACGAATGAAATTTGGTATGTAGTATTATGTACCAAATGTTTAGATATCAAATTTTGAACGAAATACATTCACAGAATTTTCTGTGTAATATTCAATGTATAGATCCCATCATATTTTTATCCAATTCGTCAAGGGAACCAACCAACTGTCGGTATGTACCTTTGCTTGCATATAAAAGTGAAAACTCAAAATTACAACTAAAATAAATACACCATTGCTCCCAGTTTTGAAATCTAAAGTGTAGATACTTATGAATAAAATCTATCAAAATGCAGACCATCTGTCTACCTATACTTTCGAATACATTTAATTGCTATAGTTCAAACGCGCAACAATTTAGATTGAAAAAATTTTGTAGGTAATGTTATAACTAAAACGATAGCTTTGAGTCAAATTTTGGTTATAATTGAGAAAGGATATTCAACATCCATATTTTGTTTTCTTTATTACATTACGAAGCATAAAACTCTCTGGATCTGGTGCGAAATCTGGAGCTGAACACTTGCCCAAGAGCCAATTTTATGCAAACTTTTTCTCAAACTATGCGAGAAAGTTTCAGTGAGACCATTCTTGCTATTTTCATCATATTGTTGCGAATCTGTAATGCTGCTTCCCAGCATAGTGGGTTCCATAGGAGATCCCAGAGCCTGGCGACAAACTTGGCGACCACTTGGCGACGAAATAGATTAAACCCGAAACATCGAGAATTTTCCCAATCCGTCCAGTAGGAACGCGCCTCAAACGTTCCTGATTGGTTGAGAGGCTTCTAGCCCCGCCGCCTGAGACCTATAAAAAGAGGCGGCCGCGGCTGCCAGGTCGTAGTCGGGATCGACGGTAAAGAACTTGCCTTCCAGAGATAAGCGGAGCAGCGACGGAGTGAAGCTAGTGCTGGACTAAGTTGTGCGCTACTGTCTGCATTAGAGACTGTTGTATGCTGCTGTTTTGTATGCTGTTGTATGCTGCACGTCTCGGCTGAAGATAATCGTCTTCTGTGCTGTATATAGTTGTCGTCTTTGTGCTGTCCTGTGTGTCTTCGTGTAAATAAACGTCGTTGTTTCATTTTCTACTGCCGCCTGCTGATTGAGTGTTCTCCACACCATATAATTCCCACTATCCAAACAAACCCCGGAAATTTCGTAACAATATGTATGTCACATGATATAATTTACAGGCAGAATGTCAACTTATAAACATTAACATTTAAAAGAATCTTGCTTAAGGAAAAGAAGTTATTAAGTAAAGTTCGGATAAACGAGTTCGGTGAAACTTATTTTGTAATGGCACCACTGATTATAATTTTGTGTACGCTGTCTGGTAAGTAAAAGAGAAAAGACAATATATTTGATTCACATTTTAATATAGTTTACTTTTTACATGTGAAATATGTATACAAATTTTTTATACGGGTTCTTTCAGTTTTCATCTATCGTTCTACTTGCATTCGGACAATCGGACAGAAAGATTTTCTCGGAATCGATTTCATTTAAAATTTTTTTTAAAATCTACAAATATGCTGTAAAATCCACATAAAATTCGTTCGCTCCAAATTTCTTCCCTTTAGCTATAGTAGCATTTTTGAATTGTCCAGTTCAAAAACAGACATAATTCCAAAACAGACATAATTTTTTCGGAGTAGTTGATCTACAAAGTGGACATTCGTTAGAATCTCGAGTTTGGATTTTTTTTTTTATTGCAATACATTTGTATACTTGAAATTAAGGCAGAACCTAAAAACTGAAATTAGAGACTTTATATTCAGAAACTTGCCAAATTCATAATGCATTTTGTTATTTTATTCAAGTACCATAAAATTGCATTTGCAAATTAAATGAAGAGGGACGAATTAGAAACTTACATAAAATATTAGAATAGATATTTAACAATTTATAATAAAAAGTAATGTCTTCAACAGAAATTTGTTCATCAACCTTAAGTTTTATATATTTTCCGTAAATATTTAATTCCAGCTTCGTCTTTTATATCAGAGCAAATGCTTTGGCCGAAACGAAACAAAGCTCAAATTTAATAACATTCGGTTATCGGAACTTTTTATCGGCTCCAAAGTCAAATAAATATATTTACAATCCATCACAATGTTTCAATTCTTCTGGAATATTGTATTCCCGTTTCAATTTTAAATCAAACAGATACGTATGAATGAATTCACTTTTGTAAAACAGATTGAAAAAAATGGCTTCGAAATAAGAGGCTTATTTCGCTTCGGTTACAGATTTAAATCCGAAATTTCGTCAGCTATTTTATTCGCAAATGCCACTTCAGATTTTAAAAAAGCAGAATCTGGTTTTGTTTAAGTCAACCATTCGAGATTCCATCAAATCTTTTTATGTTTTGACAAAGAAATTGTGCAATTATCTTTCCATTGTCTGCACTTCTGTCATATTTTTTTTCCCCTTTTCGTGAAATCCAATTTTAGGTTTCTTTTGTTTCGTTTTCTTTTACAGAAACCTTTCGATTCCTGAAATAATGTTATTTTGTTTCTTGAAGATCTTAGTAAAGCGATGGTAAATAAATTATTTTATGTAAGCTTTGTGTTTTTTCTATTAAAAATGATTTTTCCAGTGTAGCATCAAAATTGTTTTCTAGCCTTATTATATGAATCATATTAGTGTAATACGGTGGAAAAAATCAGTTCTTCATTTTTAGCCAATTTGTGAAAATCGATTCTTCCGCCTTGAAAGATATTCTTGCATGCGTTAATCGAAAAATTGGATCATAAGATTTTGACAGATTTCCTTGATTTTAGACTTCTTTGAATAGAAAAGCAGATTCTTGAAGTTTATATTTTTATTAATTTTTTAGCTAAAGTTAAGTGGCATTAGTTTCACTTAAATTTATAATTGAATATTAATATAATTATTTAGGTTTGGTTTGGTGAAGTTTATTGGCGCTAAAATCCATATATGGAGCAATATCATCACATGTGACCATATTGCGCCATGCGTACGGCGAAACATGATCAAAATGTCAAATCATTAGTCTTTGGAAAAAGATCAAAAGAACAAGCAAGAAAACAAATGGTAATAATAAAATAAACTCAGCTAATTTGAAAGAAAAAACAGTTATTTATACAAATCTGGAATGGGATTGTAGCTATTTAGGGAAAGCCATCGTAAATTTGAACTGTAATCAGATGACGGGGTCAACTATTGAGCTGAATAACTCCCCTTTTTCGAATTTTGTTTGGTTACATTAACGTCGCATTTGAAAGAAACGCAGACTATTTTGGTATAGTCATCTTAACTTTGAACCCTAGTTGAATGGCATTCTCCTCTCCAGTCTTCCACTCCAGACCAACTGGAAGACGTTTGGTCCACATCAGTTTTAAAATACACCAGACACACCTAACGGATCGTTAGCGAAATCAGTTTTTGAGCCTTTTGACCTTCGCTCCAAGACCCTAACACTAGGCAACCACATCCCCTCTAATCTTCTGCCAAACACCAGCAGGAAAAATTCTTCCAACAGATACGAGGACTCAAAAAACGCAAACGATAAAATTTTATTTGCTATCTCTTTGCATCAAGATATCAAATGTGAGAGAAATTTTAAACAGCACTCGTGTAAGAGAAATCTCTTTATGCGCCCATGCTCATGTGAGTATTATAACTTAACAATTCAATGGGCAACACAAATGAGTTTGGCATATGGCTTTATTGTTAGAATCGAAGATTTATTAAAGAACTTGGTCCAAAATTTGTTATAATTTGTCTATCTGTCCGTTTGTATATTCTTAAGTATATCAACATAACTCAAATTCAACGAGCTAGACTTATTTTGGTGTTGATATCGTATACCGAATTTTAATTGAGAATTCATCACATCTTAAATGAAATTTGGTGCATTAAATCACATAGAAAATTTCATTTGGGGATTTATAACTGAAAAGAAATAAGTATTTGAAGTTGAGGGAAAAAATGCATTTGGAGACTTCTACTTGTAAATAAATCTTCTGAATCAGCGTAACAAGATGTTCTAATGCATACAGATTTAAATTCTGGAGCATGAATTTCAATATTTTGAAGGCTCCCACTTACTAATTGAAATTGTTTTTAAAATACATCTATAGAAGTTATGAGGTGCATCGAAAAACTGGAATTCAGTTCATATCGAAAAAATTAGCTAAAATATTATGACTAAGATAAGTAAAACACAAATTATATATGGTAGGATGAAGTTGCAAATGGCAAGTGACACAGAACCTTGGCTTCAAATCCAGAAAGCTGCGAGTTCGAAACTCATTTCAACAACAAACTATCGTGAGTCTAGTTTACTTGAAATCCATGAAAGGGAAACATCCTTTCTCTTGAACAATGTGAAATTTCATATAAATAAATGCCAACCGAAGGGCAGTTCATCATTTCAACGAGATTCAAAGTTACGATGATGCCAAATGGACTCTCCTAGATTGAAAGATTTTACCGAATGGATTCTTGCAAATGGAAATTACTGAGATTGCCAAACGAATTATCCGTGATGTTATTAAATATAATTATACTAAACCAAATTAGAATATTCTAATACAGAGTAGAAGACACATTCCAACTTAGGTACAATGTATTTGAAACTAGTTCACTTAAAATCCGAAGCATTGAAGTATCCTTCTATCTGTATGATATGAAAGTTCATATACCATATGGTTGTAAATGTAAATTCCATTTCAAGAGTAGTTTCCATTTCATAAGGTTCAATATTCCATTATCGCCAAATGGACGCTCAGAAATCTAGCAGCTACTATATAAACATAAGTTTGATCTAAAATTCTCTAATGGAATACAATGCACTAAAACATTGTAATAAAAGCACACTAATGCACTATAGAAGGCTGGACACATCCTAAAAAAAAGTTACGTCTGCATTTGAAATGAGTTCACTAGAAATCCAACGGAGAAATGCATCCTCCTATCTGTGTGGTTGAAAATTTATATATACTGTTGTAAATGTCATTTCAAGTGCAGTCTATTTTCATTAAGCTCAAAATTGTGATATCACCAAATGGATGCCAAAGATCTAGTATCTACTATATAAACATAAGGTTGATCTAATTAAAATTTTCTAATGGAATATGTTAATGCACTGAAATATTATAATGAAAACATCCTAATACACTGTAGAACGTAGACGCATCCCAACAAAAGTAATCCTTTGAGATCAATTCACTTGAAATCTGTTTCAGTGAACCATCCTCCAATTATGCTGTGAAAATTCGTCGATATAGAGGCCGACTAAAGTATACTTCTCGTCTTATCGATTAATTTCCAAATGATAATATTCACCTAATAAATCTCCTGAAGTCGCTAATCTACATAATTAAAGTTAAGTAAACTACACCAAATGAGCGAAAGCTAATGCATTGTATGAATTATGATGAAAGAGCAACTGAAAGTCTAGGCTCTTGATTTAGTTAGTTGCTTAATGTTTGCAACGGAAGAAAATTTTTGCTGTGTTGCATAACTAGACTATTAAACTGTGTGAATATTTTTACTTTATCCTATACAAAGTAATCACTGAAGAATTTAAACTCAGGATTTTGAGGAATCTACACTTTTCAGAACGTCTACAGTTCGAAAAGTACAGTTTTGGGATTATGCCTGTGAATATAAATATTCAAAAATACTGCTAGATGAATGACATTTAGTACATAGTTCTTAACACCAAATTTGTATGCTTGTAGCAAAATTTAAACGGAATCCATGAAGTAGTTTATCTGGCAGTCCTAATATAAGTGAACGAAACTTCAAAACAATAAGTTCTAAATAGAAAAAAAAATGATACATATATTTTAACATCTAAAGTGTAGATGTACATTGAATTTAGAGCCATATCTCGCCTGGAGTTGAACGTCTATCGGCTTGTATTTTCACAAGTATGTATTTCAATAACTCAAAAACGCAATGACTTAAATATGTGAAATTTGGTCTGGGCTCTCATGACTACAGTTATACTTTGTCAAATTTTTGTTATAATCGGTTGGGAAAAAAAAACCCAAATTACAAATTCGGTTTTCAGATATTTCTGTATTAAGCGTATTCTAATCATTAACTGCCAAAGATTCCATACTTATAGGTTCTTTCGGAGCTATTATTTGCCATGGACATGTATGTCAATAATATCTAAGAGTATGTGAGAAAATTTATTAAAGAGTGAGTAATTTCAGAGTATGTGAGAAAATTTATTAAAGAGTGAGTAATTTCAGAGTATGTGAGAAAATTTATTAAAGAGTGAGTAATTTCAGAGTATGTGAGAATTTATTAAACAGTATGTGAGAAAATTTCAGAGATTACTCCTGCTGGTTTATGTATTTAAATATGAAGCAAATTTAAAATATATTTCGGGGTCTAAAAAACAACTCAACTTAAATTCATAGAATCCACACAGATTATAAATGATAGTTATATATTCTGAAATATTTCTATGCACGTTGGTTAGAATATTATAACTGAGAAACACTTTATTGGAATCGCGAAAATGATAAACACTTTATTTTTAAGTAAATAAAATCATTCTTTTTATTACGTGATATAGTTCGAAGTAGTTCTGAGACCACAAACATCATCATACTCAGTTCTACCATCGCAACTTCCACTCGCTATAAAAGCCTCTAAAAATTCCACTGAAAACGTACTTTCATCTTTCGAGTCATAAAAACGCTTCAGTACAAAATGTGCCCCCATTTGCATAAAACGCTACTCTGGCTTTCCATGTCAAAACATCCCGTCTGCGAAACATAGGATTCCAAATCAAAATGTGCAATGTTCGAGAAGTCCCACAGGGACCCATAAAATATCACGTGCAACTGATATTCAAATACATGGCTTCAAATAATATTTCATGGAAATTTCCAGATATACAGCCTATCTAGCTCCCCTGAATAATTTTAAAGTCAAATATATTCCCTGCAAGAACTGAGAGGAGCACTGCATTGCTCGCCGAGTTTTCAATGGTGATATTTTATTTCTTCTATTCGGCACTTGAAGCCTGAAATCTATTCGCGGAGAATTTCTATTCGCATATTATCGTCGCTATTTTTATTTGGATTCATTCTCTGCTTGTGCCAAAGGGTGATTTGGGGGCCAGAGAGGGAAAAAAATAGTTTTCTGCCGCGGTTCAAAGGAAGATGATGATGAAGGAAAAAATTATTAGACTTCTTATATTTGACTTTTTACGATATGTCTGGACGAAATCGAATTACCACCTACTAACATTCTAATATTTGTTTTTAAGTGACAAAAAGTTTGTAGAAGAGAGAGTGGTAAAATTGAAAATTCTCTTGATGTTTTTTTTGTCGGGCGTAAAGGGTGGATTTAATATTTGTTCTCTTTAAAGGTTTCAGGAGAAATATTTTAGGGCATAATTTACATCAATAAGTCTCCGAACGGAAGATATTTGTTATGGTAACTGATTTTTGTTCAATCAGAAATAATTTATATGGAAGAGAACATCAATTTATTCCATTTCTACATCAATTATGAATTTGCTTCAAGTTATGGTAATTATTCATTTATAATTATAAAATGTTTAATAGAAAATTCATTTTTACTCATATTAAAAAGATTGAAATTATGTCATAAAAACAATATGTGAGACAATGTTTTCTGTAGTATGTAACAAAATACTAAGATGCATCATAATTCATGAATTCGTAGAAGCGCAAGTGATAAATTTGAAAATTCTTTTTACTTTCTCGTATACGTATATGTCTAATATTTCAAAAACTTTCTTCCAAAATATCGTATTTTCAATTTATAATAATATTCACCTCTACAATTCTGTGCAATTTATTTCCAGTTCAACTTTTGATTTTTTTTTTTAAGTTTATTAAGTCATTTGAATAAAATTTCTTTGAAAAAAATCCGTTAAATAGATAAATTTCGATCGTTTGCACACTATTTTAGACTTTAATTTTTTTATATTTCATTTTTAAACTTAGAATATAAGACAAATCTTTCTTCGTAAACTCCTTAAGAATTTTGCTTTTCTCTTACCCTTTTGACTTTACAGACACCAAATGTATTAAAAATACCAATCGGAAAAAGTTTAAAGAGATTTGAGAATGTACTCTTACTATTAAAGCTAATCTACTTTTCCATATGTGTAAAGATTAATGTTTTTTTGTTTTTTTTTTGTACGTCTTTTATACAAATCTATCGTTTTTGGTTCGAAATTGATGAAATTTATCGAAAGTGTTTTTCAAGACAAAAGGTATATTTCTATCAACTTTTCAAAACTCCAAAATTAATTAAAAAATTGAGCAAGTGTTTGGTATCTATTAACGTTATCTGTCGAGAATGTACTATCATTAAAATATTTTTACGCTACTTAAAAATTGAAAAATTAATTTTTTAATACCAATTTCATTTATGTACAATTTTAATAACTGCGACAATATTTTGATTAAGTTCAAAAGAATGTAAGGGTTCATCAAGCTATTCAACGCGTGCTTTTATCAGTGAATAAAATTAAAAATTGCTTTCTTTTCACATTTTTTTCTAGAATCTTCATTTCGTTTTTTTTTTCAGTAGTATGAACAATTTTTAATTTGCTCACGAAATAATCTGCTGTACATTGATCCCATTAAATTCATATTTTTTCAATCTTATCAAATAATAATCTAACAATTTAATTAATGAGGCCTATATTAATAGCATAGGTTAAGATTAGGTTCTAAGGTTAATATTCATTGTGAACAAACGGATCGCCAAAGACGGCACTTGCAATAAAATTTATCAAATACAATTTCCATAATAAAGCCCCAATTCAAAAGTTAGAGGAAGAATTCAATTACTTGTATTTTCTTTTTAACTAATTCAAAAAATTCCAGAATTTATACAAAAAGTTAATCTTAAAAAATTTCAATGCCCATGATGTCCTGATGGTAAAATATCCACTTCGAAACCGAGGGATTTCAGGTTAGAGACCCGATTCCACCGAAGAACCGTCGTGGTCCACGTTAAATCCGTCAGGGCCAAACGTCCTCCCTCTAGTGTGGTGTGGAAGTTTGGAGAAGGGGTGCCAACACAGGCGCCGTCATCGTTACCTGACCACGGTTAAAAATTACTAGGTAAAAATAGCCCTAGTTTTGCTTGAAAACGGGACGTTAATATAACTTCATTTAAAAAATTTCATATTATAGAAATTAGCAAAGCTCGTAAATAAAAAATTCTGAAAGATACTATCTAATGTATGTATACAAACAATTATGTATATATAATATTGTATCAAAGACAAATTTTTTTTCAATGAATTAGCAAATGCCCTCGCTCCATTCGCCTGATCTTAGTACATTGTTATTTAATTTAACTTCCGGAACATTTAGACAGAGTTGGAGATGGGGTCAGCAAAAGAAGGAAACAATTAGTGTTATACATCAATGCCTGGCGTTGTAAACCCTCTTTTGTCCCTGTCTTTTGCAGAGAGTCCTGTGGGGGCGGATCAAACTGTCACCGGACATTTTCTTCGAGAGAGATGAATGATCGGAGGGTGGAAACGACCATCCAAGAGTCGGTAATCACGTTTCGGGATCAGTGCCCTTCGTCGGTAACTGTCCACAAAGAGAAGGGCCCGATGAAAATACTTTGACACCTCTCGAATGTCGAGAGTTCTCCAACAACGCGCATCAGTTAAAGTTCAGGTTTCCCTCTCAGAAGTGAAGATTGAAGGATGGAATTCGGTGTCAAAATGTATTGCTTTTGGAAGGACAGGCAATCTTGTTGGAGGAATTGGGACGAAATTTTAGAAGGTAATTTTGGGTGGTAATTTAACAGTGAGATCATTAATTTTCAATACATAATTTTGCATATATATGCAATAATATCTCAATCTAATTTCCTAATTTGTATCTTCATTCATTAAATGTTCTCTTATTTCTTGATCCAATTCTACATTTATTTAATTATTATTTAATCAGTAAAATTTCTGAAATCGACAAATTGCCACACTCAGAATCAAGGTATAAAAATGTGTATCTAAACAAATTCTTTTGAAAGATCCCTATAATTCTCTTACCTAAATCAACACGTGTAAAGAAATCCCTATCGGAATCTCATAATATATAATAATGGGTATAAATATTTCATTCGCTCTTTTCTCTTTTCAATCTTGTGTTTTGATGTTGAGGTATCTCGTTGTTTCTTGCTTCCATTTAAATTATGCCTCCCGGGATGGTGTAAAGCTAAGTTTTAAAATTACAAAAGTGTCTCTTAGACGTAAAATTAAAGTCTCTTCGGCCGCGAAACTGCACAAAAATGTGTGTGTTACATTACAAACATCTTTTAGCTGTTGTGTAGCCTAATAGAAGAAACTTTTGAAATTTTAAAACTTCTATATATTTCATCCCGGGAGGCATAATTTATACAATTAACGATCATAAAAGATGCGTCAATCTACATCGCGACACAAGAGCAGAAGAGATGAAAATTTTCCCTTCAGTGATTTTACTATGAGATTTTGATAGGGAATTCTTTGACACGCGTCGATTTAGAAAAGAGAATCTCGGGTAGCTTTTTAAAGAATGCTGTAAGCGTTACTGATTTTTACCCCTTTACTCGGAGAAAATATTGAAGGGAGCAGTTTTATAAAGCTTGTGCCGAATTTTTAAAAAATGGAAATTTGATCAGGATACAAGAGATTAATTTCCTAAATAAGATAAAATTTTGGAAATCAAATAGAATTTAAACTAGATCTTAAAATATCATTACACACAGAGACAGACAGACACAGACACACAGAGAGAAAGAAAGAGAGAGATACAGAGAAATACGTTTTCTATCATAGGTATATTCTAGGCTCCTGCAAAAAATTATTAAATTAAATGTTTAGAGAATGATTATAACAGCAAGAATAAAGATAATTGATTTGGAATTTAAACCGGAAACATCAGAAGGTGTAAGAGATTTCAAAAGAAAGCAATTGGGAAAATTTATCGAAAGCAAATAAACAATGAATACCGTTTGGATACACTGACTCATCTCAGAAGACATATTTTAAGATTAAGAGTGATGCATTTTTATTAGCACAAAATGGTCAAAATTATTATTACGATATCTTTATGGCATGATACAAAACCCTGGAAATTTCAGATACTAAAATATCGAACAGCGTCAGGAAGATATCGGATACTAAAATATCGAACAGCGTCAGGAAGATATCGGATACTAAAATATCGAACAGCGTCAGGGAGATATCGGATACTAAAATATCGAACAGCGTCAGGAAGATATCGGATACTAAAATATCGAACAGCGTCAGGGAGATATCGGATACTAAAATATCGAACAGCGTCAGGGAGATATCGGATACTAAAATATCGAACAGCGTCAGGGAGATATCGGATACTAAAATATCGAACAGCGTCAGGGAGATATCGGATACTAAAATATCGAACAGCGTCAGGGAGATATCGGATACTAAAATATCGAACAGCGTCAGGGAGATATCGGATACTAAAATATCGAACAGCGTCAGGGAGATATCGGATACTAAAATATCGAACAGCGTCAGGGAGATATCGGATACTAAAATATCGAACAGCGTCAGGGAGATATCGGATACTAAAATATCGAACAGCGTCAGGGAGATATCGGATACTAAAATATCGAACAGCGTCAGGGAGATATCGGATACTAAAATATCGAACAGCGTCAGGAAGATATCGGATACTAAAATATCGAACAGCGTCAGGAAGATATCAGGTACTAATATGGATTTCTGATACCAACAATGGATTAGTTGTTAAACATTGTCGTATACATCTGAAGAATCTTCGATTTTGCCGAAATAAATATATTGAGGGTCTTACCTATTTCCCTCAACTAATCTATTAAGAGCATATCGGTTTGTTTCAAATTTATACACTGATGTAAATTTTCGTGCAATAATTTCAGCTTGAAGCAAGTATAAAAAAAAAGTTTTGCTAGGAAACTTACGAATATTCTAATTTTTGTCGTCTTACTATAATTTCTGTAGCATGTTTTAAACAATTAGAATTTCTTTTAACGGTTCAGTATACTTGCACTAATGATTTTAGGTACGCTGTATAATGCAGATTCTAAATTTTGCTTTTTTTTTGTTTCTATGCTAATTTTCTGTTCATTTCCTATACATTATTTTGTTTGCTATTGTACTTTTATATGTACTGTTACAAAAGGTTTACAATTCAGATAGAAATTGTATATGGATGGAAAAAAAAAGATTAAAGTTTTTGCACTTTGAATTTTGCTTTCGAATTTTGTTACTTGAAATACCCATTTAACTATGCCCTTTTAATAGAAATGGGTTTTCTTTTTATGGAAACTGAAATAGAGTACATTCATGGTGATAAGCGTTTCATAAAAGAAGTTTTTACAGATCAATAAAAGTGCCATATCTTGAAGAAAAAATCAAGCTGTCTCAGAATATATTAAAGCAATATTTTGCAAACAAATTTACAAGAAAACCAAAAAACATTGTTGCAAACATGAAAATACGTGATACGTTTTCCCTATTTGCGAATCAAGCAGCGCCTAATTAAATCCATTTGGCAGATAATCTAATCATTGATATATGAATTAAGAGTAATTTAATTATCATGCGTAATTTAATGATTATAAGAGATGGAACAAATTAAATTACCTACCGTGCTGCGATTGGAATCTTGCTAACTTCTTAATTAATCTGTCATTTAATCCAGGGGATGTCACCTATGAAACAGGCTTATCGTAATTATATTTGAATAATGAAAAGATTGATTTATTTGTCTCTCTTTGTGAAAGGTAAATAGCAACCTTTCAGGGGCAGAATTATTATAATCTTATACTACTATTTTGAAAAATATAGACAACAGTTTAAGAAATTGAGATAAGTTTTCCTGCATGGTTAAAAGAATCTTAAATAATTTCTTTCAAACTTATATTAACAATTTAACTCTTTGTACTCGGAAAAGTAATTCGATGATTAATTATTCACCTAATACAAAGATCTGTTTATTGCTCTGAAAAATAAATCTAACATTTTTTTTAAAGTCGAGTTTCTTTGAAAAATTAATCCACATCTTTTTACAATTCTGTAGGTGTTTTTAACTATCAAAATTGAAAAATAAATAAAGCGTTAAAATGATGCACCGTCTTGAATGGCGAGTGAGATTCACCAGCCGAATGCAAAAGGTTAATAAAAAGTCAATTTTTGTCTTAGTAAAGCATGAAATATCCCATGTTTTACGCTAATTAGTAAATCATATTATTAAAATCATATCGAATAATACTGTATGCTTTCAGATTTGCCCATGGTAAACAACAAAAAATGTCTTTTAAAAATCTGAAAGTTTTAAGATTAGTTTTTCTCTTAAATAAACGTTTTATATTTAGCCAAACAATGAGTGCATTGCAAATTGTATTATATATAGTTACGAAATTTTCCGGGGTTCGTTTGGATAGTGGGAGTTATATGGTGTGGAGAACGCTCAATCAGCAGTCGGCAGTAGAAAATAAAACAACAACGTTTATTTACCCGAAGACACATAGGACAGCACAAAGACGACAACTATATACAGCACAGAAGACGATTATCTTCAGCCGAGACGTACAGCATACAAAACAGCAGCATACAACAGTCTCTAATGCAGACAGTAGCGCACAACTTAGTTCAGCACTAGCTTCACTCCATCGCTGCTCCGCTTATCTCTGGAAGGCCAGTTCTTTACCCTCGATCCCGACTACTCTTCGACTCCACTGGTCCACCACCTTTCGGCAGCTGCGGGCCGCTCCTTCTATAGGTCTCAGGAGGCGGGGCTAGAAACCTCTAAACCAATCAGGAACGTTCGAGGCGTATCTCGGTTCCTACTGGACGGATCGGGGAAATTCTCGATGTTTCGGGTATAATCTATTTTGGAGCCAAAGTCGCCAAATTCGTCTCCAAGCTCTGGGACCTCCTATGGAACCCACTATGCTGGGAAGCCGCATCACAGATTCGTAACAATATAATTAGCATTAACTCAAATGGCTCAATTTTTTTTCTTCTAAAGTGCAACTCTTATAAATCAAAATAACAAACTCATATAAAATCTAAATGTTATATAAATAGGGTATGAAATCTAAATCACCTCTAAAATTAAACTGATAAATTTAAATTGGAAATAACGTTCATTGGGCTATATAAAATATGACTGACACCTAGATTGACTGATGCATAAAACGTTTTTATTTTTAATCTTTTTATAAGTTTATTATAATTACCTTCTATTTACTCACCGGCAATGTTCCATGTTCTTCCTTTCAGTAATTTAAACTTCCAATGGCAGTCATTTTCGACTATCTTATTATTGGGTGACCATTTGGATTTTAAAAAAAAAATGTCGTTTGATGTGAGATAGGGTAAAAAAAGGTTATTTGAGATGGAGACTCCGTACTGAGCTAGACATTTGTTGACACTGAATGATAGCCTCTGGTATCGTGTTGAATAATTAAGAAATGATTATGCAGCAAGCTTGAATTATGGTGAGAAAACCATAATTCAATTTCCTACAGATCTGGTCGTCACCCATTCAGGTAGAGAAATGACGACGTTTGATTATTTAATCTTCAGATATCTAACAATTATGCGCAATCCATCTGGTGTAAAAAAGGATAGTCAAACTTGTTCAGCTAGGCCACCAATTTTATCATATCAGGTCCGCATCATGTCTTCCCATGTCTCTTTCGATCTTTCAGATAACTCAAATTCATTCTCGCAATGAGCACAAATCTTTACTACAAAGGTGAATTTTCCAGTTAAAAATTAATTTCACGTTGACCACTGTTCTTTTTGATGTCTTTTTTTTCTTAACAAAGTGTGGGTTTGGTTATAACCCTACTAATGTCGAGACGTGCCTCCTATGGGACTGATTGTTTAAACCAGAGCTGTCGCGATGTTCCAGCCAGATTTTTTCGAATATCTATAAGACAGATATTTGAAAACAAAGTAGCTGTTAGTGGTTAAATTTAATTTTTAAAAACAATAGTTTTTTTATAGTTTAATTGATTTTTAAAATATTTTCTTGTCTGTAAAAGCAAATATTGCGCTATTATGTATAATTTTCATAGCTATGTATTGTTTTGACTTCTAATTACAATATCGGTTTTCAGCTCTCTAAATATTTAGAATTAAATATAGCACAACTGATAACTTTTTGAGAATTATCAATGTAGATCACCATATTTTATTATGCAGAATTGTCAATTAGTACGAAACATTTTATTTCATATCTTTTATTCAGTCTATAGGACAGGATATAAAAAAATTCAAACAAAATGTTTAAAAATATTTTTACATGTTAATAGAAAAAAAATTTCGAACTGAGCATTTTTAGACATATACCAAACATTCATATTTTATCAAAGCTTCTTGATTTTTGTTACTTGTAAATTCCAACTTTCCCATAAATTCTGTCTCTCTATAAAATAATTTTGAAATTCAAGCTGATTATTATGCAGTTGCATTTTTAAAAAAAATCCTTAGGAATGAAAAAAAATTAAATGAGGAAAATAGAAATTTTGTTTGAATAAATTTTCAAGTAAAATGTTATTTCTTTTAGCCGTATTCCATCATTTTTAAATAATTTATTTCCACATTTTTAATTGAATATAAATTAGAACTTCTTATAAAAATTTATATGCCTTTTAATAATAATAACAATAACAAGAATGTGTGTTCTTGTGTGATATGTTGAAGCTCTATCGGAAGATTGAATCAGAACTCTGAAATTTGATAAAACTATACAATAAATATTAAAAATGTATAATTAAAAAAAAATCCAATATTTAAATATATTAAACTTTGGATTTTAAATAAAATTTGCAGTAATTTGAAATTTAATAAATTTTGGAATTTTGGTGAACTTTTTCGTGTAAAATCGCTTATAAACATTTAAGACGTAATTAGACATTTACATTGTCTTAAAGGGCGAAAAATATTTTCTCAATTCAACTCTGGCACAATATTTTCTAATTTTGGTATATTTTGAAATCACAAAATACATATTTTACAATAAAATTTTTCATAATTAAAGCCGTTTTTATTTACATAAATAGTTAATTTTATGTTTCTCTTCTGTTGTTTAAAGATAAGGAGGGAGGATTCTAAATACTCTTTGCTAATAGTATAATGAATTTTATATTCTTTTTTTTAATTAACTTTATTTTATTGAATTTGTAACTAAAGCCTTTATAGATAAGTATATTAGGAAATATATATGGTGAGCTGAATTATTTTTAAACATTTGAAATCTTTTCAATAAAATTATAAATCTCTCACTTTTATAAAAACTTGAAATTTTAAGAAAAATATAAATTAATATTATATATTGAATTTAAATTGAAAATGATTGTTGAATTCTTGAGAAATAAATTTCTATCAAAATTAAAATAGTGTATTTCCCATTCAACCAAAAAATATGAACAGATCCGCGCATTTAACTAAAATCCTTTTAGATTTAAATATACCTCCTAGATGGCAGCACTATACCATGATGTCTGATCATCTAAAATAATTTTGAATACCAGCACTTTTTAAAATGCATATAAATGTATATTATAGATAACATACAAAAACAGCCTTCTATGTAGATCAGTTCCAACGATTTTCGCAAGTATTAATTATGTTTCTATTGTATTTTTGGCAGCATTCTTTTCGCGGAGATATAAAAAGTATAGCCTTTAATTTTAAATTAATATATCAAATATGCATTGATTTTTTTATTTAAATTCATAGTTCTTTAACGATTGTACACTTTTTATTTTTATCATCCAAAAAAGTTATAGACTAAAAATATTTTGTAAATGTCTATTAATTTATGCATAAAATTTCAGCAAAAATTGTTGATATTCGTCTTTTTATTATCTCCTCCCATTCTGCAAATATTTAAAATACAATTCCATAAATTCTAAGCTACTTCCTCTCTACTGCATGATATCTTTCTTTTTTAATCATGTTTATTCTCCAAATTAATTATCAACACTTCTGCCTCTAAAAATAAATTACTAATTTGTGCGAGAGATGGCGCCATGAAACTTGCTGTATCGTCAGTTTTTTAAATTGCTTTTTATAAATTAAAGGAATTGTTTTGAATACTGTTCAGAAAGTTCGTTCTTTGCTGAATAAGATATAACATATTTGAAATCATATGCTATATTTTTTGAATATGTTTAAAGTTTCAAATTCATGTAATATATTTAATTTATTGCGAAAGGATTTATTTTATGTGATCTATGTGCAACATATACGAATGAATTTGCAGAATTGTATTTATCACTTAGGAATCAAATGAGAAATTATAATTAGGAAATATATTTAATAATATAACCTTTAATGGGAAATATTCATTTTAACTCTGATTATTTTATATCATTTATTTTAATTTGAAAGAGGAATTAAGATAGTATTATCGCTTAAAACTTAGCATGTTAACGCCAACAAAATTATTTTTACAAAAAACGTAACATTTCTAGAACATTTTCAACAAAATTTAAAAAGCGAAGAAAAGGGTAAAATGAAAGAAAGAAAATAGGAGTAATGAAAGTCTTGAAAGTTTGGCGTAAATAGTGTCCACATTTTTTTTATGCTCTGATAAAAAGTATTGTTCGATAGATTTAATTAATTTATCTAAATCACTTTTAATTTAGTTACATTTTATCTCTGCAAAACGTAATGACGAGATAAAGTTGAAATCATTCAATTACAAAATTCCATTAAGGAAAATAATTATGAAAAGTTGCGGGTAATACATCTGTTATTATTCCAAGTGCTTTTGAAATGCATTAAGAACGAAAACTGCAGTAAAAAAAACTCAAAAGTGAATGATTAGGGAATATAAAAAAAATCGTATCATTAATGAGCTACTCGCTTTCATCAACATTGTATGAACGTATGGGGAACTTTCTGGAACGCTGGAAAATTTTAGAAAATTGTTCAGGAAAAATAGCCCAGCCGGTGATAGTTGTTTTCCTGCAAGTGATATGTCCCTACTAGTTATGAGAGAACATTGCTTGGCAGTTGCTTTAGGAAAGTGCACATCAAATATTGTGGTTCACTGTATCTGAATGTCATCATGGAGATAAGATATTCGCTCATTATTGCAAAAGGTAACCAGTGACTGTCTTCGAAGTTTTTTCATGTACTCTCTAATGAAAGTATTATTCCGAGTAAAAATGAGGACACTGAGCAAGATTATAAGCGCCAGAAGCGCTCAGATTATTATTTTTTTTTTGAGTCCCATGCTTGAAAGTTCAGTGCTTTGTATAGTAAAAATAATCAGTAATGTTAATTCCATGTGACTGGGCTAGCAATAATTAAAAAATCGATTTTTGCGATGAATCTAGTAATTTTAATTTATCTAGTTTGCCATTCTTGACGATTTTTTCAGCGATTCATCTCTGTGTGGTTAACACATTAAGTACAAAAAAAAACGGATATATACTTTGGTATTTTTTAATTAAATACTTTGAAACCAATTTTGACATATATATTAAATATTTCGTATGTTTGATTTCATATATTTAAAATTCCGTATGTTTGATTTATTATGTTTGCATCCATGCGAAAGAACAGATGATCAACCTTTCAACCAATTTGATTCTAAATTTGGTAAAATTCTTCATTTTAGAAGCTAAAACTAAAATCCAAATTTCATTTAACTGAATTATTTTTTTAAAAAAAATTATAGCGTTTATATGCATGCAAAAGTACAGACTGGCAGATAGTAAGCAGTTAAAGAAATTTTATATGGATCTACATTTTAGATACAGAACTGGTTTACCATATTTTTATCTGTTTAGTTTTTTATAATCTCTATGTATCATATTCAATTGTATACAAATAGCTAGATAGAAATTTCCTTTGGAAGGATTTTGTTCAAAATTTGATAAAGGAAAATTTTTGGTGTTAAGTCAATATCTCAAATTTCATTAATCTAGCTCCAACAGATTTTGAGTCATCATATTCAGTAACAGAGACTCACACAATTACAATAATGTAATTTTTCAGATTGAGGAAGGTTCTAAACATGGAGATGCCTCAAAATCGCGAATTCTAATTTCTTGGTTCTTTAAATAATTCATCTCTGTATTCTTCGTATACAAAAAAAGTAAAGGGTGGATTCTAAGAGGGGAATAAGAGGAGGGATTCAATACCATCGACATTGACGGAAGTGTAAAGATTATAAAAATACGACGGATCAAGACTCGTCCGAACAGAAGCGAGTCGTGGTGCAAAGTTGACTTGAGAGATTTGGAAACATTTTTTTATTCACAAATATTTTACATTGCCATTTATGATAAGGCACACATTAATACAATAAAAACTCCAGGAATTCATGCAAAAATAAAATTTATTTTATAGAGCTAATATCTAATCATCGAAATCATTTTTAAGCATTTAATAAAGATAATTATATCATGAATTTATAGATCATAATTTGATATGCAAATTTTTTAGAATAAGGTTGCGATATGCGATTTTTGTTTCATTTTCTCGCAGGTACATAATAAATTCGTTAATATTGTCTTAATTTAGTTTCCTGGCTCGTTTAGATCTAAAATAGGAAATGTCCAAAATGGTAATTCATCTTTGAATCATGCTGGATCTGAAACAATTTTTATTTACTTCAGAAAAGTTTTTTTCGTGCAGAAGCGATGGTAATTGGTAAGGTCAAGATTTATTTTTAGAAAAGTAACAAAATTTAGAAACAATTCATGTAAATTATTTATAATTAATTTTTGCGAAATGTATAACGAATCATTAAACAAATCAATGCAAACTCTTCATTTCTTCCATCTACAATACATTTAAATTTATTGTAATATTTGAGAAGATCATCAATCCTCTGAGATTATTATTTTGATTATCTAAGAAAATTATCTAATTTCTCACGTTGGAAATAATTTTCTAATATTTTATTATATGAAATTACATTTGACATTTTTAATTATGACAAAAACTCTTTAAGAAATCTAAGAAATAAACTTAGAAAACTGTCTAATTTCTCACTTTCGTGATAATTTTAGAATATTTTATTATATGAAATTGTATTTACGACATTTTGAATTGTAACAAAAACTACAGAGGCAGCGCATATAGATGGATTTCATGCGCTGTGATAACAAACGTATCCAACCTTGCATTTTGTTGGTGGACGTCAGATGTGTGCAAACTTGGTCAGAATATTCGAAAGCATATATGTGTATTTAGATTAAACAAAATAAATAAAGCTTTTTTGCAAAATCAACTACACAGGGCCTTAGGAATCCTTGGCCCTTTTTCTCTCGCATTGTTCTTGATACCCTCGTAGTCGCCTCTGGGGTGAACAATGTAGTCGCACTTTTGATATTTTTAAGAATGATTATTTTTTGATATTAAATAATATAAATAGGCGCTGGGAACAATGTTTTTACATTCATTTGATGCGAGTACCAATATGTTAAATCGTGTTCCTGATGCACCATCATAAGCACTATTGTCAGAAATAATCCTGCTCATTTGGACATTTAGATTTCAAACAGCGGGAACTTAATTCAGAAATTTTATGTAATTCAATAAAACTAACAAAAATATATTAAATTTCAGATAAACTTTACACATCTGTGGAATAAAATCTTTTTAATAATCTTTAAAAAAATATTTATTGAATTCGATTTAAACGAGTTGTATAAGTAAACTTTAAAATTAATTTAATCCTAATTACACAGTTTCATGTGACTTGGTTTGTTTCATGTCTGCAAAGATGGAATTTTTACACGATTTTTCTAATACATTTCCTTATGCGCTAGAATTTCAATTTTTTTTTTCAATAAAATAAAATAAAATATTATAAAATTTCAGTTTTTGTTATCCAGTTTTGAATTATTTTATAAACATTGTATTCCTCATTATCATCAACATAATAAGATTGAAGAAACAAAAATGATTTTAGAATTATATAATATTTATAATAATGAATTATAAAATAAAAACTAAAAATTAAATAAAATTTTAATAAATTACTCTTGAAATAAAAGTAGGTTTAAAAAATCATTTTTGTTGATTTTAATTATGACTGACTTAATGTTTAAAAATATGCAAGCCAACGCGATATATCGAAAAACATTCGATGCAGCCGAGCAGGTGTTATTCGACATGAAACAAGCCTATTATAGCTTAAGTGATTTCGCTTCTCAATCCATAGGGGGACTTCCCGCAAACATCATTAGGAATACGTTAACCCGCGCAACCTCTGTTAAAGACCTGTTACAACCTTCTGAAAGTGACGTCATATGGGCACATTTTTTTTTTCTGCCCATTCAGTTCTGCATGTTCTGATACAAAAAGTAACCGCCCACCACCCTCTCGGAACTGTATGATTTGGGGGCATCCCGCAATGACGGATGACCAAGGATTTGGGAAATATCCACGTGATCAACCGAGATCAGTTATACACATCGTTTGGTCCCATCCCCAGATATCGTGACGTCACGCTGTTATTTATAAGGCACCCTCGATCACGCCCTGGGAGCCGGGATCAAGTGATTTTTTTTTTTTGAAATTATTCTTCTCATTATGCATAAATGCTCATCGGGCTTGTTAGGATGTGATAGCCTTTGTTGAATTAATCTTCCTTTTTCACTCGTTTTCGACTTTTCCACTTGATAATCAAGTAATATTTAATCGATTGCATTGTTGTAATGATGAAGCTTTTTCGGATTTCGCATATCCCTGTAACAAAAGTTGGATGTCTCATTGCACATTTGAATATCACGCGAAAAATAGGCAGAGTTACCAAACTTGGCACATAGGGTCAGTAAAGCTAACTTTTATTGCTTTAAATTTAAAAGAAATGAGAAAAAAAAACGTGATTTATTTGAGTGCATAGTCTTGTTCTGGTGAGCTCATTACTAAATGTCTTTTTTTTTTCGAATAATTTTATTAATTATCCAGTTTTAGATACAGAAACTTCCATAATTAACCTGTTATGTTCCCTTATGTTTGGGGACATCCATCTATTTTGGCTTCTGTACAATACAATAATGAACCGAATTCTATTCTATTTCTGAATGAACTCTATTCATACAATAATAAACTGAATTGAAAAAAAATATATCAGCAATAAAAATAGCTGCTTATGGTCTCAAAATTTATTTTATCGCTCCTTCCCAAGTACTCCAAAGTACAGTTTTGTTTTTACTGATTTTTTAAAAAATAAATGTATTCAATTTCATTAAATAATCGCATATAAACTGTCATAGCTATTTGATACTTTCGATTTTTAATAATTTATAACCTTCTATCCCCAATTTTCTTGAAAAATTAAACTCTATAAAGCTAGAAATGGCTGAACACTTTGAGACACAAAAATGAGATATATATGATTTAGATACTTATTTTAAGATGAATAAGCACTAGTAGCTCAATTTTGTAAAAGAAAATAGCATTCTCATTTTAAGTAGAATTTTGAAGCTTTACTTCAACTCATTTTTCTGTGACATCTACGCTTCCTGAAAAGATTTATTCAGTTATAAGATCTGATATTATAACGATAATTCTCGGTAATCGTAAATTATTATTAATCATTCTCTTAAATTTTAATTGGTCAAATTGGTGTTCCTCAGGCTTGTCACATTCAACTGACAATTCCATGAATCCTTCGGACGAAAATATAACGCACGAGTGCATTCAAAATAATCGATCAATATTTTTTTCTGCCTTGACAACAGTTTTCCTTCTTACTTGATTTCAATCGGCATTAGATAATTATTAATTAACCATACGTTAAACTTAGCATGTAACGTTAAAAGTTACGTTTGCAACTCATGTGAATATTCTAACTTAAGTGTAAATCATATGAACAGATTCTTTAAAAATATCAATTGTTCATTTGGCATAAAATAAACATTATTGGCGGTATTGATATTTCCTATCATGTAATAAATAATTCAATGTAGGAAAAATAAAGATTTTATTACATTAAAAATCTGTTCCTAACTACACTACAATAGAAACTGTCAGGGAAAAAGGGAATCTTATCATGTTTCTCAGGATAAAAATCTAAAAAGGAAAAGGAAATCGTAGTCGAAACCGCTATATCCTGTACATCCATATAATATATAAATTGGCAACTTACCGTGGAAATAATCGGTATAGGGATTGAATAATGATATTTAGAGAACTTTTGGTTTCATTCTTTTTAACTACTGTTGCAACCAAAGAAAAGAAACTATCAAACATCTTACCTAAAACACACACACACACACACACACACACACACACACACACACACACACACACACACACACACACACACACAGAGAGAGAGAGAGGGGGGGGGAATGTTTATTCCCTACTATTAGAGAGTTTAAATGGAGACACACTTCCCAAGATTCACCTAAGCGTAGTGAAATCATTAGTCCTAATTACCCTTACTTCTTCTATACAATTTAAAATGTGGAAATGCACCTATGATAAGTTTTAATTTTAATTAAAAATTATGAGACATTTTGGGGCTTTTATAACTTCGAAAATCCTGCAGCACAAAACTAATTTTAACATTATAACAAAATTTTAAATATCATCGTTTCATTGATCCCAAATTTTGACATTTAATTTTAAGAATGTTGTTAAATGTTTTTTTCAATAAATTTCCTTTTAAACCTATTTTATATATCATTCTGGGTTTTTTTTTTCTTTTCATTTTTGATGATCAAGATATAAGAATTTGGCATAAAATTTTAAATCATTTTAATTTCGAACCATTTTTAAAGGTTTAAATTAGTTGAATATTTTTTTAATTTGTTAGCAGATAAAATGATTTGTTGACTGACTGATCTGCAAATCAAGAATCTCAACAAACTTTGTAAATGAGTGCTTAAGTCGTAATATTTTTACAAATTTTAAATTATTTTAAAATTTAGTTTTACATTTTTTATACACGATATACTGAAACTAGCTGTGAGCGAAATCCTTACTTTTAAATGATTCATTTTACTTTTTCTTGATATTCGTTAGTGAAATTGATTATTTTATGTATGTTCAAAATAATGTAAATAATGAAATATTTTGCCAAAAGCCGTTTCATAAATTTTTCCGAGCTCATAAATTTCGACAGAAATTTATGCGGAATAAAAAAAATAAAATATTATTACGTAAAGGAAATAACAAACGGTTTTTAACAAAGTTTTAAAGCTCAGTTTTTAAGGTAAATATGAAACCTCTTAACTTAAATAACAAATTATTTATTTTAAACGATTAAGAATCGGCTTGTAAAAGGGTTTCCTGTAATTTAAGGCATATTTATTAGTTAATATTACAAAAAAAAAAAAAAATCTTTCTGTAATTTAAGGAATTTTTATTGGTTAATATTACAGAAAAATAAATTATCTTTTGCTGTAATTTAAAGAATATTTATCGGTTAATTTTACAGAAAAATAAATTTTTCCTATCTTTTAGATTTCAATAACATCGATGGATAAAAATTATGCAGTATATACATATACATATGCAATATATACAATACATATCAAATTATTATTAAAAATAGATAGCCGTTTTCTGTTTGTTTCAATTATGAGGTTGAAATCGTATAAATCGAATGAAACAAAATAAATGTAATGACATAATTTTAAACACATTTTTAGATATGGCAGTTATAAATATTTTCGTCTGTTTGAATGAACAGTCGAAAATTCTTTTTAAACAAAAAATAATTTTAAAATTTTCTAATGTTTCTTTCTCTAAAAAACTTCATCTACGACATTAATCTCTCTCTGTTATACTTTTTAAAAACATCTCTTCTGTTCATACTTCATCAAATAATAGTCAAAACATAAAAAAAAAACAAGACAAAAAGAACGCTATATCTGACAAGCAACCATTCTGTAATTGACGATCCCACTCAAACCGCATGTCCTTATCAATGAATTTAAATAAACAGCCTTAACAGCTCTTATTCACAGAGAAATATTCCAGAGAGCAAGGGAGAAGAAAAACAAACAGAAAAACGTTAACGAAATCCGATACCAGTCCACGGCCGCAAAAAAATGAAAATATCAGCAAGAAAAAAAACCGACCATAAATCACTGAACAATGGCAAGTCGTCGAGAGGGCAGAGATATGGGGGGAGGAATGGAAAGATTGTTGTGTGCTCAGCTCTTCAATACTTGCCGGAAACTGTTAGATGATGCATAGGAAGGAGCCTAGATAAAAGCCCCTTTCCTGCCTATCTTGCCTTTGGAAAATGACCCTCCCTCCTTCACAGGAGCCACGTAATTTTGCAAACTTGGAATGGAAATCATAATTCCGGGGGCGGTTGCTTACTGCTAGCCGGTGGATGATTCTGAAACAGCAAGTAGAAACTTGATTCAGCAGTACTCAAAAGGGAAGTCGTAGACCTTTTAAATAATGCAAAAGAGGTGGAGCATTTCTTGGAAATAATTTGAATAAAGCCAAGTCAATATTTATAATTGATAAAACTTAAAAGCTTGAAGAAACCTTAATTTTTAAATTTTATTGCAAAAATGGATCATACATTAGGTTATGCCTACAAATCTATAGCATTCCATGCAATTAGTTTAAAAGTGTTATTCTTTTTTTTTTTTTTTTTCCTTTTCCTTTATATTTTTAGCTTTTCCTAACAAATTTTGTAAATAAAAAAATTTGATAATCACTTTGTATAATAACAAAATTTAAGAAAATATATTGTCTTTTTATGACATCGAAGTTGAAATTGTAAAATTAGCCAAATTTCTCATTACTGCTCAAAATAGCTCAGATTTATGTTGAAAAGTATCTGAAGCCCATCGTAAAATGTAGTATATATTGTGGAAAATGGTATTTCTCATGCTTCTGCCATGGCTACTAGAGAAAACAATATATCTAACTACAATCAGGATTCCACTCTAATAGTGACAATAGCTAATTTCCAAACTGCTAGAGATTGGTATATATTTTCAATTTGAAGAATGCTTAAATGTCATAAAGAATTCTGTTTTATTTTCTTCTAATCAATAAACGCACTTCTGAAAAAAATGCGAAATCTAAATTTTTATATAGTTCGCCGATCGTATTAGCGATATTTAATAAAATGTTTTTTTGCATACTATCGTTTTAAACAAAAAAAAATGTTTTGCACTTCAGAAATAAAACTGTTAATGTTATGGAGTTCTGAATTTCTCTATTTAAGAGGATATTAATGAGCGTTTCGTGGAAGACCCGATTAACACTTGGAGCTTTCCCGAGAGGGTAGCTACTTTATTTTGTTTGCAGAAGAATGAGGCGTATATTTTTAATGTTAAAGTATCACGAGTATTTATTACATGACATATGGTTAAGGAAATAACCAGATAACACAAGACTTTAGACTTAATTATTACGGAAGAGCATTTAGTGATTCAGACAAGATAAAATACAATTCTTTATATCATTTAGACCTTTTTCCCATTAGGACTATATGTCTGTCCTTTAGAGAGAGGGGAAGGGGGAGAGAGTATTTAGAACTTATATCCTTTTGGAGAAGAATTTTCTGACTCAACATTCAGATTTTGTGGGACAAATAATAGTTGCTCAACTCAGAAGTTTAAGTTACAGCAATTAGGAAATTATTTGTGGAGTGTATATTAATTAAAAAGTAGCTAGTATACTAAAAGATTCAACTTTTAATGCTAGTCATCTTCTGTTTTTTAGTCGTTAATGCATACTTTATTTTTACAAAATATTATAGAATTCTAAAAAGGTTTCTTATGAGATTACTATTTGGTACCAAGCTTATATAATAAGATTTCAAAGGAATAAATCCATTAAATGATAAGTAATATTTGCAAATATTAAAATAGTGTTTGATATTAAAGGATATAAATATTGCAAATTCCAGAACTGGACTACTTCAGAAAGAGAGTGAAAACTTGATTACAGTAGTCCATCTTTACAAGCAGGAATTGTTTAAACTTCATACTCCCGGTTTTTCCGCATGAAATGTCGGTTTTGCAATATAAATTTTAAGTATTTACTTAAACAATAATCAATAAAAGTATTTACGTCCATATACATATGAAAAAATCCTTTATTATACGCACTACAAACCAATTATCTAATTTAAAATTACTTTTATTATTCAAAATTATCCAAAAAGCACAATTTTGAAGCAGAATATTAAATTTGCTAGAATTTTAAAATGTTATACTTTTGTGTGTTTTTGACACTTATTTTGTTATTTTAATTTTTTTGGAACTTTATAATTGATTAATTAAAGGACTTCATAAAATCTTGATTTCATACGCGTTACAACAACTGACAGAAGTTTTGGGAAAATTCCTATCCCCGAAGATTCTTATTCCAACTTCCACAATATTTATATTAATATATTAAAAAATTACTTTATAGAAGAGTGATAAGTGTTTTCTTTTTATCAAAAAAATATTTTTAGTGCGATTTTATATAGTACTTATCTCTATTTCCGTCTTTCGGAAAATACTTACCTAATAAAAATATTATTTCTGCTTTAATCAGTAAACCACTTTCTTTATTAGAAATTTGCTTTTCTTTTTTTTTTTTTTAATTTTTAAAGCATTGAGCGAAGAACAAATAAGGGATAACCATTCTTTTTTAAAACAGAAGATTCCAGATAACTAAAAGGGCTTAGGAATAGGACAGAATGAAATGGGAAGAAAAAGATAAGAAATTTTCTTTTAGATTGAAACCACATAATTTCACTTGTTTGGAATAAAGTGAGATAATGCAAACGATTTGAATATCAAAGTTAAATGGCGTATCCTGTTAGAAATAAATTCTTTCATGAACAACATATCGGTCACAAATTTAGACCGACAGAGAACAAAAACTACATTTAACAATGGTAAAATATAGTGTCAAAGACCTCAAAAATCTTATTCCTAATGCCATTTAGATTGAATAAAAAGTAGTGTTTATTTTTAATATATTTGAATGTCTAAAATAGACCTTTAGAGGAATGAAAAAGTACTGAATGTTTTTCAAATAATGTTCTTCAGTTTTTTTTTAATCTTGCATCTGCTATATTGTAAAAGAGAAAATAGTTTTTAATGAATAAATTGTAGTTTGTAGTCCTCTATTTGTAGATAATAACATATAATAGAAGGAAATTAAAGAAATTTCCATTATATTTGTATCCGCTCTTTAGAAAATCGAATGCCTGTTTTTTTTTTCGCTTCTATGAATCTTGTTTATCCTTAAATATACTAAAAATAAAAATAAAATCGTTCTGTTTTTCTGTTATATTATGCTCTTATTTCTGCGAATTATTTACTAACAAACGTAAATGGATTTCGAAATGGAATCGTTTAATTTTATGTATGTTTTAGCCAAGGAATAGCATTATAAAACTAATTCCTTTCAGTTGAGTAACAGTTTGTCACGAATTGTATTGCAGATGTACGATTTAGTGAAACTTTCATAACACTATTAGAATGCTTTGCTTGTTACTGGAAAATTATCAATATGGTATACAAACTATCGCCTATTTAAATGAAATTTGAAAAAATATCTTCTTATGTAAAATTAGTTCAAACTTCAGCCTACAAAATGTTAAGAAACGAAGAAATCAGAAAAAAAAAAAAAAAAGATTCTATTACCTGAAAAGTCACTCAGATGAACAACTAGAGGAAGTACAAACTGCAGAAATGGAAAGCCACTGAGATGAACTAGAGGATGTACAGACTGCAGAAATGGAAAGCCACTGAGATGAACTAGAGGATGTACAGACTGCAGAAATGGAAAGCCACTGAGATGAACTAGAGGATGTAGAAATGGAAAGCCACTGAGATGAACTAGAGGATGTAGAAATGGAAAGCCACTGAGATGAACTAGAGGATGTAGAAATGGAAAGCCACTGAGATGAACTAGAGGATGTACAGACTGCAGAAATGGAAAGCCACTGAGATGAACTAGAGGATGTACAGACTGCAGAAATGGAAAGCCACTGAGATGAACTAGAGGATGTACAGACTGCAGAAATGGAAAGACATCGAGATGAACTAGAGGATGTACAGACTGCAGAAATGGAAAGACACCGAGATGAACTAGAGGATGTACAGACAGCAGAAATGGAATGACACCGAGATGAACTAGAGGATGTACAGACTGCAGAAATGGAAAGACACGGAGATGAACTAGAGGATGTACAGACTGCAGAAATGGAAAGCCATAGAGATGAACCAGAGAATGTGCAGAAATGAAAAGCAACTCAGATGAACCAGAGAATGTGCAGAAATGAAAAGCAACTCAGATGAACCAGAGAATGTGCAGAAATGAAAAGCAACTCAGATGAACCAGAGAATGTGCAGAAATGAAAAGCAACTCAGATGAACCAGAGAATGTGCAGAAATGAAAAGCAACTCAGATGAACCAGAGAATGTGCAGAAATGAAAAGCAACTCAGATGAACCAGAGAATGTGCAGAAATGAAAAGCAACTCAGATGAACCAGAGAATGTGCAGAAATGAAAAGCCAGTATCAAATAGATGTTTTATTTGGTATAATTTTAATATAGAGAAAATGTTTTTATCCAAGTTTCTAATCAACTGTTCGGTTTACCTCTAAGGATTACATCTGCTTTATAATCGGAGTATTTTGATTGACGTTTTCGAAAATATACAGCAAGTCTCAGACATATGCAGTACAATGAAGACTTTACAAGCCAGAATGCATTTCACTAAATCAGTATGCGTAAACTATTGTACGTTTTCCATGTACAGTAGAATGGTGAAGAAAAATTCTTTTTTGAGGGCCAAATTATAATTGGATTCAAAATTTCTGTTCTCTCATACTAATCAACAAAAACATAAAGGAAAAATTATACTGTAAAATTCAGACCATACAAGAAGCCTGGAATTTGATAAAAATTACAAATTAACACCAAACCTATACAGACAATGTTTTTGACTTCTAATGGTATCTAACTATTTTATCTGCCTTATGAGAAAAAAAATTATATTGAAAAAACTATTAATTTTTGTTTGTGAAGAAAGACTAAAATTTTAGAATTTGGATAAAAAGAGATTTCTACCGTTTTTATAAACAAGCACATTTAATAAAGAAAATAATATGATTTAATTTTAAAAAATGGATGATGTATTTTGAATATGTCTTGTTAAGAATATACTAAACACTGTAAAGATTTTATATTTCATTAAAATAAACAAAATTTCTATATTTCATTAAAATAAACAAAATTTCTATATTTCAGTCCTACGGAAACAATATACAACACTACTTCAGGAGTAATGAAGAAGTAATTATTAAACAAAATTCAAACGCAAAATTTCAAGACGCATAAATAATAATTTTTGTATTATCCTGATATGAAAATTTTTCCTACAGAATAATATATTAAAATGTCAACATTCGATGTATAGTAAAAAAATGGTATTTATAAATTTTCTGCTTAAATCTCATGAAACTTCTTTTACTGAAAAAGACATATTGCATGTGATAATTGGGATAGTTATAAAATATTTATTTGAATTAAAGTATTGGAAACCGAATACTTGAATCCAGTATTGGTACCAAGTATCTCAATTAATCTGGAATCATTTATCAACTTTATTAGCAAAACTGTTATTTTTATTCACATCATTATTTTTATTCCAAAATCTTCAGCTTTCGAGAAATAAAATCGACTATTTTTTTTAAATACATATTAGATATATTTCTTTTGATAACCGATCGTCAATCGGCGCAAACCAAAATCAAATGTAATTTGGGTTCTTTGAAAACATACACCAAAGCCGACACAAACTGGTAATTCATTCAACTTGTTCCTTCCTGTTAAGGATTCTATCTTTATCTCCAAATGAATCATTTGTTATCTTTGAGATAAACAAGCCCAGACTACAGAAATCGTATTCATCCGACTTGTGATAAAGCCATTCATTGCATCTGATAGTAAAACAGACATAAGCAACTTCAAAGAAATTCGTTTCATTCATTGTTAAGAAAGTGATGCTTGTTATATCGTTAAAACGTGAAGATATTTTGTTTAAATTGAAAAACAAACATGCAGTTGTAGATACAATTATTTGCATTGATGATTCTAAAATGCATGAGACTAAATAGAAATAGACATGGTATTCTTAAATAGATGGGAAGGTTGTGACAATATATCACTTACTAAGAAAATATTAAATTTTATCAGTCGGGCTTTTCATAGAAACAGATTCCATAAAACAATTTCATTTTATTATATTCATAATATAATAATTACATTCATAAATTATTTCCTAATAATTTCATTAAAATAATTCATTTCATTAATTTCTATTTTCAAAAGTAATTATTTCATTAATTCCATAAAATAATTTCATTATTTATGAATAATTAATTTATAATTATTCATCAAATAATTGCAATATCATTTATCTTATTTTTCTTTTATTCTCTAAAAGACCTTAGAGGGTTTCCATAACATTACCACCTCAATATGATAACTAGAATTAATCATTTATATATAATTCAGCATTAATATTTTGAATTGCAAATTATTTAGGTATATTCAAATTTAATTGCTTACTAGGTATATTCAAAATTTAAATTAAAGTAAGCTAATTTTAAAGATAAATTATACTAAATGAAAATCTAATTTAAGGTAGCTAAAATTTAATAACATTAATTAACAGCTAATTAAAATTTAATAACATTAAAATTTTCAGTAAGGACGATAAATTTTGTTTCTCTTAAACATCAGGATGATTACATAACGCGCTTAAACATCAGGATGATTAAATAAGGCGCTTAATAAGAAAAATTGTTTCTATTTAAAATCAGCTTTCAAAAATTGTCTTTTGTTTTAAATAACAATTGCTTTGTATTGGTTTATTAATATTGCTTTTTCCATGAATAACTTTTATATAATTTTTATAACTTATTTAGTTCCATATAGTAACTGCACCTTAGAAACAGAAACTTTCTCACAATAATTTTTGGTCTAGTTTCCTTCAATTAATTAATTGATCAATAATTTTTTTTCTTTAAGACTTTTGAGTTTCCATAATGTTATTACTGCTGCAATATGCTGACAAGACTTTTGATTTTTTTATGCGATGTGTGCTGTCTTTAGACTAATATTTTCAACTCATTTGTTCAATAATTAAATATATATTTATATTGTTATTTGCAGTCATAATTTTACAAATTTCCTTAAAATAAAATAGTCATAAATAATTTTTTAATGTATTTTGAGTATTGAAATTTCATGAGAAAAGCAAATGCCTTTGCTTCTACAAAATTAAAATCTTAATTTGACTTTCAAATTATGAACTGTGGTGAAGCAATTTATGAAGCATATTTTAAATTAATGCATATAATTCAGTGATAAATTTATTTCAGATAATTATTAATTTAGTTTAAAAATTTAATTGATAATTATGTTATAAAATTAACATAAAATCATTATAAAATTAGCATATAAAAAGACTCTTTAAATAATCCTATATTATTTATTAACTTAAACCAAGTTAAGAAAAATATTGTTCAGTTTATGAATAAAAAATTAGTAGTTCCTTTACAAATCCTCCACAATTTCAATTTGCTATCTTAATTCCTAATTTTACAATTTCGTAATTCCAAATTAAGATCAAAATCTTTATTTAATTATCTTTCTCAATTTATGTTTGATGATTGAAAATTATTAATTATGTTGAATAATTTTTGAGGGTTTTTCAAGAAAACCAACTAAACTATAATCGTATGTATTTTGCATGTCGTAATCTTGAGGTTGTTAAAGCTTTCAATTCTAAGAATTGCTATTTTGCATATTTGCGCCATTTACATTTGAATGCAGATATACATTTTGTAACCAATTACCATTTCGAAGTTCTTTTAAATTATACCTAAAAATGTGTAGTTTGTTGTGCAAAATTAAAGCACTTTCACAAGTTGTGCAATAAATTATATATAATACTATGATTATAAAAAGAACTCTGCAGTATCTAAATTTCGTGTATAATTTTCATAAAAGCAGTTGCTTTTCAAACTCTGGAGTTGATTCGTAATTGCGTAACTGCGCCCATGTTTCTGTACGTTTGCATTACAATATAATTTAACCTCTACTATTTTAGAAGGACGCGAGTCAGATAAATGAGAACTCGGTTATTAGACTAAATTTTCGTCATCGTATTCTTTCTTTCAACAAAAATTTCCAAAATTGTTATCAAGTACAACCGCATATTAACACTTAAAAATTTTTTTTAAATCCACCAATAATCAAAGAAGTACGGGATGATGCCAATTTTCTGCGTCTCTGTTTGGATTTCACAAGCGATTTAAAAATATAAATATATTTTCTCTGTTTAATAGCATGGAACTTGTCGGCACTATTAAGCAGCTATTTTTGTAAAGAAAATTCATGAAATCTGCTTGCATCACTGTTGAAGTCTTTCAGTCTAGTCACTCAAGTTAATTTAGTTTCTTTTTTATTTAATCAAAATAACTTCTTGAGATATAAAAGGTCACTTCCAAATAACAATTATTTACAAGGTTTTGCAATTTGTAAGTTGCCTCTAGTGACAACTTTGACATATTTTCTTGAAAAATCTGTCAACTTTTTGGAATAAACTAAAACAACTCGATTTTCTTAGCACCGGTTTAATAAAATGTAGTTTGAAAAGTAACATAGTATTTGAAGTTCTACTGAACTTATAAATCATAACTTCTGTCTAAAATCTTTATCAAGCAATTATAGTTGGCTAGAGCTACAAATGAATTCACAAACTTATTATCCTAAAATTTTCAAATGCTGCTATTAAATACTTATCCCCAGTACTTTAAAACAGCATTTTCTTTTCTACCACACAACGTTTCTCTACTATAGTGTACATGCTATATTCATTGGATCCGTTTTCTTCAACTTTCAAAACTTTCTTCACTGACGTTTTCCACTTTTCCCATTCTAACAGTCGTGCCAATAAAATCCATAAACAAATCTTGCTTCTGGAAAAGTGCAATGGTGAAAGTATGGAAGATTTATCCTTGCTGGAAGGATAAGAACTTCCACAACGAGCTCTTTCATTAATATTCAGTGACAGCCTGCGGGATCAGGGAACAATGGAATCGCCATCAGAGACTCAAAGCGTCCATCAAGAAATCAAGAAAAGAAAACAAAACTCGTCTTTCCTAACGGTTAAACGATTAATGAATGCGTTTGATCAAAGATAAGCTTCGCAATTAAACCAGCCATGCCCCCGGCTTCGCGCAGAGTCGAGATGGCTGAGGATTTTCCAAGCGTTAAAGCATTGGCGATACGATGAGAGGATGACCTTAAGCTTGTTCGGAAACGGCTACTATGATACCTGCCTAGATTAGTGGTTAATAAAGTAATCAGTCTTGCGTTTGTATCATACAGTTATGCTAGATTAGTTTGAAAGGGTCTCGATGCAATCATTTTAAGATTGATGAGACGAATTCATGAATAATATATATACGAAAACAAACTACTCAACAATTTTGTGATGGAATAAATATATCCATTACAAAATGGTTGATTCATTTGAGCAATGTAAAACTTTACGTAATACATTAAGGAGGCATTATATATATACTGCATCGTTTTATTAATATTAAAACATATATAAATACTGGTTACAGTTATTTAAAAAAAAACATTTTAATAAGCTGTTTTATTCCTATAATTAAAAGGATTTATGAAAATCCATTGCCGCGCATTATCACTTTCAGAAATGATCTTGGAACAGAAACTAGTCTGATTAAAGTAAGTTAAAACTATGCCTTATAGTAAATTAAAACTACGTAAAAATACCACTCAATTTTGCGTTGAACTTTTAATTTTGAGTTGTTACAATGGGTAATGATACCGTTTAAATTAAATCACCATGGTTTCAATAAAAATGTCCTTGTAAATATTACTTTAATTATTGCTTCACATCAATAAGCTGAAATGCCATTTTAATTCATTTCTATGTAATTTCTTGTTTAGTTGTCCCTAAAATAATGATAAATTTTGCATTTTGAACTCTTCTCATCAGACATATGAATTAAAACCTTTCGTATTTTCATATTTGTATTATGTGTTATTATAAAAAAATGGCTTTATGAAAATCATAGTGGACGGGAGGAATCTTTGTTTAAAGTAATCTTTTTAAAATTTTATGCATCAGCTTAAAGTGATAAAGTATTATCATTAAAGGGTTATAAAATTTTTAACTATGAGAATGTTATTGAAAATAATCAGTGTGTCATAAAAAAGATCAAAATGATTAAAGAAATGTTTGTTTTTTACCATACTTGCATATTGCATATACTTTTATAGATAAAAATTTTAAAGTCAGTGCACTAACGTTAAGAAAAATGCTAGTCCATATAGCGAACGAAGTTTATAAAAGTTTTGAATAGGAATTTTGCTTGCACACAAAGTGAGGAAAAAAAAAAAAAAACTACGGAACATGCAAATAAATGTTATAAAAATTCACTCGCAACAAACAAGGCTTGAAAGGCTTTTATTATGGTGAATATCCAGATACGCTTAATTTATTATTTAAATTGTTAAAATATAAAATATTGTTCCGAACCTGTGATGCGGCTTCCCAGCATAGTTGGTTCCATAGGAGGTCCTGGAGCTTAGCGACAAACTTGGCGACGAATTTGGCGACTTTGGCGCCAAAATAGATTATACCCGAAACATCGAGAATTTTCCCGATCCGTCCCGTAGGAACCGAGTCACGCCTCGAACGTTCCTGATTGGTTGAGAGGATTCTAGCCCCGCCTCCTGAGACCTATAAAAGGAGCTGCAGCTGCCGGGGTAAGGACGGTGAATTGAGTAGTTGTGAACCAGTGGTGAATAGAGTAGTCGGAGCCGCCGATGAAGAAATGGCCTTCCAGAGATAAGCGGAGCAGCGACGGAGTGAAGCTAGTGCTGAACTAAGCTGTGTGCTACTGTCTGTAGTAGAGTTTTGTATGCTGCACGTCTCGGCTGAAGATAATCGTCTTCTGTGCTATATATAGTTGCCGTCCTGTGTGTCTTCGTGTAAATAAACGTCGTTGTTTTATTTTCTACTGCCGCCTGATGATTGAGCGTTCTTCACACCATATAACCCCCACTATCCAAACGAACCCGGGAAATTCCGTAACAATATTATTTCATTTAAATTATAAATAAGATAACAATCACTGAAAATAAAGCATAATTCAAAAGATTTTCATTTAGTTTAATTGCATTTGCATCTGCATCTCATTTTAAAGCAAAACGAAGGCTTGAAGGAATTAGGGTGGATCTCATACTTTTCAGTCATGATCAAATGACGACGACATCTGAACCATAAACCCATTTCCGAATCTCTTTGCCGTACCAGCAAGAAGACATTTGATGACAATGCCGACATCATTAAATAGCAAATGGCAAGCCCATGATATGAGTTGTCCGAGATCGTATTTGAGCACTTGCGGTCATCGGATTTCGATCAATGGTCGTATTTTTTGTCTATATTGCTAATTATCCACTCATTAGTCTTTGATGTCCGAGCTTCTAGCGACATTTTGAAAAGATCACACCATTCCAAATACCTCGGCGCAACAACGGATTTGCGCTCGCATGATGGGTAATATGGATTTATTCTTATATCTACTATATCTATGGGAACAAAGCTTTCCACGGCAAATTTTCAATAGAATCGGATTTCGTATCCGTAGACTCTGAAGGCGATCTTTTCCTATTAGGCCACTAAACTCTTTGTTTGAATTTCCATGACTTTCTTCATTGCGTTTTTATAAACATTCCTAGAAAATGGCATAACGATACATAACATAACGCCATCCTGTGCCCCCGGTGCCTATAACACTAAGTTATCTAACCAGTTGGATGAGCACAAGATGGAAGGGGGAAAAAAAAGAAAGAAAGAAAATGTTGGTAGAAAGAAAGAGACGACAGACCATCCAGGGTTCTCCAGAGAGAATCCCAACGGTGTCAAATCCTACACGACTGTATTTAATTTTTTGGTGACGTAATAACCGAATAGAGGGGACAAGGATACTTAAACAAATGGTCACTATAGGTTCAACTTACAGGAAAACGAGATTACTAACTGAAAAATTGATAAATTACATTGAGAACATCTGTATGATATGTATAAGCATATAAATTATCACTGAAAAGTCAGAAATCTGTAACGTCCTTCTGAGTCCTGTGGTTTTGATTTCCTTTGTCAGAACTGCACTTTTGAAGTTATAATTTCGGCTGATTTTGATAAGTGGCATTTTGGTCTCAGCTATTGTGTAGTTTTGAAGAGGTCTTGGTATTTATGAATATGGTTTACTATGGAGTGGATCTTGCCGCGTGAAAGGGTATTCGATGCAACTCTCCTGTACCATTCTTCCTCGAGACTTGTTTCTGGCTTCCTCATGTGCCACGAGAGAGTCAGTAGGCATTATCATCTTTAAAATTCTACATACTGTTTTCAGTTATATAGTTTCGGCCGCGGTGGCCTGGTGGTAAGGTCTCGGCTTCGGAACCGGAGGGTTTCAGGTTCGTGACCCGATTCCACCGAAGAACCGTCGTGTAAGGGGGTCTGTTGCACGTTAAATCCGTCATGACCAAACGTCCTCCCGCTGGTGTGGTGTGGAGAGGTGGGTGCCAGCTCAGGTGTTGTCCTCGTCATCTGACCGCGTTTCAAAATTACGAGGTCCGCCCCAAAATAGCCCTAGCATTGCTTCAAACGGGATGTTAATATAACCAAATCAGTTATATAGTTTTGATGTAGTCTAATAGCATAAGTATTTCGTGAAATGTAGTGCAGTAGAACAAGCATTTAATATAAAAAAAATTCATTTAGAAAACTTCTGTATGAATGTTTTTTTTTAATATATCCCTAAATTATTATAATAAAACTGCACATAATTTTTATGGCTTTAAATGTTTATAATTTTTAGTGTCAAATAAAATCAGAAAAAAGTTGGAAAATTTAGAATTTTAAATTTTATATAATCTTTTCAAAAGTAAAACATTTTGCATCTTCTATGGTAATGATTTGTATGATGTTTCTGTGATAGCTTTGGAAGCATTAACATTATTCCCAGTATTTCTCATAACATTTAAGGAAGAAATGTGTTTAATGAATATTATTTAACGAGCATTTTAATATTTAAATATTGACATAACAATGTTTATAGACCTGCATATTATTTGTAAATAACGACATGAATGAGGAATAATTGTTCAAAACACTCTATACAGCAAAATTACTGGATCTAAACTAACTGAATACAGCAGTTATCTAAATGATCTAGAGTCTACCTTGGTCCAATTGTGGCATGACACTGTTTATACAGCGGCATAGTATTTATAAATTGTGATGTGCATGGTGAAATATCGTCCAAATCGCTTTACAGAGTAAAATCTTCGTTTAGGCTGCCACATTATTGATCTGAAAATAATAGATGCTCATTAGAAAAAGAATTTCAAAATTTTAGTTACATTTTTAATTAAAAAATAATTAGAAATGGAAAATTTCCTCTAACTGCTTAAAATATCATGTCACAAAAGCTATTTTTACATTATTTGTTATTATTACACCGAAATATGCTTTAAGCGATGGCAATTCCTTTGTTTCATCATAATATATTCAAAAAATATTTTTAAATATTTTTTCTTGAATTTTTTTATTGTTCTGTCTATTGTATTAATGCTCACGCATACAGCAACGAAATCAAAATACATTTTATGTGTATATTGCCGGTATTAATTAAAAATGGAATAAACATTGAAAAATCAATTTAAAATATTGCGATGCACAATTTTTTTTTTTTTTTTTTTTTTTTTTTTTGTGGATTAGAAATTTAATTCATTTATTAGAGATTATTTTTTAGCAACTTGAAATATTTTACATGAAATAATAAACGATGTATAACGAAAAATAATAAATGATATGACATCTAGTAGTGCTATCTAGAAAATTAAATTCTAGGCTGAAGTAAAATAATTTTATAGAAAATTAAGCCTGCTTCAAATACTCTCAGAGAATTAAATTTTCACATTATGAATAGTAAGAAGGTTATAGACGATTAAAACCAAAAGATTAATTTATTTTGCATATTTTGAATACAAATTTAAACTCTCATTTTATAGAATTTTAATTATAGTTTTCTTTAGAGAGAATATTCTTTACACAGATCTATTTTCTGGCAACATCCTAAATTTCAAAATAAAAATTATATAAGTTACTAGCCGCCTTTGGCGACCAGCCGGTTCGCCAATCTTAATGTTCGTTAAAATTTTAATAATTAAATATTTTATGCAATTCCTACTTTAATAGCTTCTTCATCAAAATATTTTAAAACTTCAAATTTTGATAGTCATATAATTCTCTCATAATATTATAAACGCCTTCAGTCATAACGTAATATGTATCTAATTTTCTGTTAGTTCCCGTAGAATTTATACTATAAATTAAAGTGGAAAGGATTAATCTGCAATAAATATAATAATATTTTTTACTGAAACAAAGTATTTTTTTGTAATATGATTACTGAAAACAGTCGCTGAGGGTTTAAACTTTATGGGCACTAAAGAATATCTTTCCTAATTTATATAATATTTCAAGAATTTGTCAACAAAATATTCTCAGATTCATTATGACCAGAACGATTAATTAACAATGTTTAATTTTAAATGCATCAAACACTAAGAAAATAAAACGAATCGTTTAAAATAATCGATTGAAAACAGGTTAAAAAAAAACTAAAAAAACGATGTACTTAAAACTATAAGCGTATACAAAAAATATATATAACTAACATAAATACAATTTAATTATAAAAACATGCAACTAACCTAAAAATAATTTAAATCATCCGTTATTAGGGGTTGTCATGTCAACAATCAGAACACAATGCGCATGCGTGAATTTTCAACGCCAGTTACGGTAACGCAAATGCGTGAGTTTTTCTGCGCCAGTTGGGGTAACGCTATGCAGATTAGAAATTTTTAATTTCCTTTATTCTGTTTTATTTTAATTCAAAAGTACTTCAGAATGAATCTGAAAGATCTATTAATTAACAATGTTTAATTTTAAATGCATCAAACATTAAGAAAATAAATAGAATCGTTTCAAATAATCAGCCGAAAAATCTTAGGCCTAGCCTCATAACTCTTGGGGAAAAAAACTGAAGCCGTACTCATTTGGCGGTGGGGAAAATGAAAAGATTTTTTTGCGGGAAAGTTAGTTTTTAATTGATAATTAAAATTCTAATTAATAATTCAAAAAAGGGCTATCCTATCTTTTAAGTTAGATCTAACTGCACACGGTGTGCAAATTTGATTAAAATCGGTTAAGTAGTTTAGGAGTCCATCAAAGACAAACAATGACACGTAATCTATATATATTAAGATTACAATTATATAAATTATGTAAAAATAATATGAGTTCTCAATAAATTTAATATCAATTTTCTTGTTTAATTCTTCATTTCTTCAACTTGACTGGTCATCTCTAATTATTCCATTAATTTGCATATATAGAAACTAAAGATTTGTTTGCTTATTTTTCGGGCATTGAATTAAGCAATTTTATGTTAGTTGATTTAACGTTATCTAATTTTATCTATTTGTGATTTCTTATTCTTTAACGATATTTAAATTTGTTACCTATTTAATAAAACTTGTTTATTTAACCAGCTAGTATTCTTTTGCATCTGCTTTTCTTTTGTTAAGTTTTTTTTGAAAAACATCCTGGTTTCATTTGATCCAATTTTGGCTCTTGTATATAAATTAGTCATCGGCTTTTTTTTGTTGAGTACTTTACTTTATTTTTACAGTCACAGGTGGGCGATTAACCGTTATACATACTACTCATTATTCTTCTGTCTTTTTTAAACTTAAATAAACTTCCAAAAAGATTTTCGAAACCTTTTGCAATAAAAAAAAGGAATTGTGCTAATCAAGCTTGAATAATGTTCAGTAAAATGTTAAAATAAGAAAGATGGATTCCTTAACAGGGTTTGAATTCTGCTACACGGTATAACTGTGATGTATTGAGTTTAAAATAGAGCTGAGAGTTATGCATAACTATTTTCATTTTGATTTTTTTCTTTAATGCATGATTTTATTTTAAAAAGGCAATTTTTAGCTCTTTATTTTTTTATAATTGCTATTTATGGGTCGATTTAACTTTAAGTTTATATTTTATACATCCGAAAAATTGAGATTGTGTTTAAATTTAAAGTTCATAGCAATCCAAAACACTAAGTTAAGAAAAAGAGAATAGGAACTATATATTTAATATTATATATAAATTATTACATTTTAATCGGATCTATAGTCATAAAGTGCCTTTATATAGTGATATTTAAATTGTTGTGTACCACGATTAATGCAATATTTCATGAAGGCAACTAGCATTTTGTAACTAACATTCATTTAAAATCTGATATATTCTATGGATATTTCGATTTTTTTTTTTTATTTATCAACTTTTGGCTTATTTGATTATTATACATCTGCGAAAACCAAAGTTAAAAGATGTTCAAAACAGGCCACAATATCAAACACCCATATAAAATACATTGTAGTTTCACTCAGTTGAATGTATTAAGGTGCAAATTGCATATCCCATACATATGTGCGATGTAGTCCTCAGAGGAATATTACCACTTTGCGACTTTGCGTGAAATTCCGAGTAGCATCACAATATTGTGAATACATAGGTATACCGTATCAATAATATTATATAATGTTAAAGATGGCTCGAAATTTTTGAAAGTATTGTAAATGTAAGATTTCGGCCTTAATATATTAATCTGTGCTTAATAATTCAAATTATTTGTAATTTTATTTAAAAAAATTCACCGAGTCAGTTTTCATTTAAGAACCGAATATTATAAAATATTGTAGAGTACTATGTAAACTATATAGCATATAAGATATTTAAAAATATTGAAAAATATTTCAAAAACCATATTGTAAAATCTACATAAAACAGCGATGATTAACATCGTAATGACAATTTTCTTTAAAATTCTATACTTAGTATTATGGTACAACTTTTAATAGTATATATTTTAAAGTTTTGAAAAGATTGGTCATTTTGGATACGTCTGTGCTTATCTTGGTTTTGATTTTTTTTTTTTGTATGTTAAAAAAAACATCTTGTTTTTTTTATAATAAAAAAATAAAAACAACCTTATGCTGCCTTTTATTTGTATATTTAGAGTAAAATAAATTAATGTAAATTTTAAAAGAACTAATTCGGTATCTATCTATCACTCTATATATATATAATATAAAAATATATTTCAGTTTTTAGAATGTCACGTCTGAACAATGCTTGTTATAATAAACAGTAGTCTAATCGAATTCATAGAAAAAAAATACACAAAAGCAATTTTATTTAAGTTGTTGTGTCGGACATACAAAATTGGAAATTTGAAACTCTGGCTTTTTTATTTCAATAAAAGGCTATTAATCTTCGAAGAAAAATTTATATAGGAATATTATAGGCATTTAAAAAAATCTATAAAACGAGTTTTTGAATATTAAGATATGATAAAAGAAAATTTACAATCTCGAAGTCTTTAAAAGCATTAATTTAGTCTGGTATCATTTTACAAGATAAAAGGGCATGTGTAAAGGTTTTGTTGTATAAATATACGGATATTAGTAAAGAAGAAATAACGAATTTAATAATTTAAAATGAGTTTATGCTTTTTTTTTTGTCTTTTGTGTTAAGTTTTTTCTTTCTTTTTGAATTCTTCTGATTCTATATTTTGAGTCCTAAATGAATGGCTAGACCCATGTATTAATTTTCATATTTCAATGTTAATTCTAAATTATTCTAATGGCAATGATATCATTTGCAAGTACATTTTATTTTCAGAAAAAAAAATTCTTGTCATCAGACTAAGATTATTAGTCTGATAAAAATATTAGTCTACAAGCAATATATATCCGCTAAATTCCATACTTTTTTTTCCTTCTCATTAGAGTTTATTTTCTTTAAAAAAAACTGATGTGAATAGATATACTTTATTACTACATTTCTACAATAAATCATAGCACGTAGCGATAATTGCTATGAAGAAAATACGAGAAATAACAGAGCGATAAAAAAAAATTAAATGGCAAAAGCGATTAAATTGAAATAATTACCGGAAAGTGTCAATTATCTCCAGCCTGAATTACATTAAATAACACTTCGAATAAAAAAGCGTTCTAGATAAACATGGTGTCTTCTGTGTGGTCAATCAAGTTTTGTTTATCCTATAAGATTAAGTTCAACTGGTTAAAATAATTTTATTGCGTAATTGTTTGTCAATTCTTACGTGGCACCATTTTTTAAGCACAATTTCTGTTTTAGTTGCCGTTAACGATTGCTTAGACTGATGCCAGTAAGTTAAATTACTGTTGATGTTACCTGGTGGAACACACATTGTTCATAGAAAAAAATAACTACTAGTTTCTGGTTTGTGCTTAACTACCCAAATCAGTTTATTTCGACCATAAAAAATTATTTTAAGTTATTTTCTTTGTTTATTGGAGGTTTTTAAAATACATATATCGTACTTAAAATTAGAACAATCTTGTTTTTGTTTTCAAAACTTTTTGATACGCTCCTGGATTTTGGGTAACTAGTCTCATTAAAAAAAATCAAACCGCATAAGACAAACAAATTTTCTTTTTTCCAGTTAGTCTCTATTTCTGTCCCTTCAGTGTACCTTTTTTTCCCGCCAGAAGTTACCCGAACAACCTGTTACGAGACCACAAATAGATTAATTGAATAGAACTAACAAAACAAAGAAGTCTTTATGCTTCAACTACCAATCATAAAAAAAGAAACGACACCACAGAAACTATTCCGTGAATCCATCCCGTGACTTTCTCACGATTTTCTCAACAGATCTCATCAATTTTGCGACCCATCGCTAGCAATAAGACACACAGCCCAGGGCTATTGGGGGGGGGATTAGAAAGGGGGTTGAGGAACAATTTTGAAGGTCGTCTGGTTAAGATAACGGCAATCTGCAGGCGTTTTAATTTCTTTCGGCGTCGAAACAGGTAGATGATCTGTATATTTTACCACACCCATGATGTTAGCTGAATTGTTGTGGATGATCGATTCCCGGGCAAGTAGGTCTTCTTCTCGGAAATTATCACAAATTGCATATGTCTCCTCGTCACAAAGGGGGGGAATTAAATCTAATGTATTGGCGAGACCAAGGGAAGTAAGTGGTAGGTATATTTATCCGTAATCTGTTAAAAGATTCGATGCAGCTATTAAAGCTTTAAATTCTGAAACGTTATCGATCATAATCAAATTAGAATAAAGCGTTGTTGAAAATGAATTAATAGAAAAGGGTAGCTAGTATACTTTTGCTTCTGGAATCAAATTCTACATCTGTCTTCATCTTTAAAATTTCCTCAAAAGATGTTGACAAGCTATATGACTGTACATGCTTTTGGTTTTCTTTAAAGTGGATATGAAGATTGTTGGGAAGTTTAGACTAATGTTTTAATTATTCATTTGTCGTATTTGATTTTTCTCATTCTTGTCAGTTAAAAAAAAAATGGTTCAGAAATTGATGATAAACAGCAATAACAAATAGAAATTGTTGGAAGATTCGCAATGCCACTACTGTTTTATTTTTGTTGTTTAACTTTTATTTTTTCGTTTAACATCAAAAATTGGCTTAAAGCAACAACAACAACAAAATGAAACTTATAGAAAAATTCACAATACTACTACTATTTTGTTTTTAATGATATACATTTAGCTGAAAAGAGTGCTATGCTCAGTTACTCAAGAGTGTTACGTTAATAGTTTTACATTAATTTCCAAATTAATCAAAGCGACAATTCTAGTATTTTTTAAAATTATGTTTAAAAGGCCAAAGTAAAGTTAACTATGAATTTTATTTCATAAAAAATATCCAAATAAAAATGATAAACTGCATTTTTATGAAAACATATTAAAAGATTTTTAATATGTTTCAAATAATATATATATACGGCATAAAAAGTACATATTTATTATATATACCAAATAATAAATGTATATAATCTCCCCTCCCCCCCCAAAAAAAAAATTATTTTTAAATTCCTTTCTTAACCTTGAAAATAAATCAAAAGAAAATAAATCGTTTTGATTTCAAAGTCTAGTTAATGGATAATATACGCCAAATGTAGTAGCCAAACTGTTGTAGAAGTTTCAATATACGTTGGTCTGTTTGTTAGCCAAAGCAAAAAAGAAGCATTAGAATGAATTCGATTTAGTCATGGAAGTGAAATATGTCTGTCCTATTAATAGACGAAGATTATTTACAGGTTATTGATAAATATATTTTTAATACTAAATGATCTTTTGCATGTAGGTATTTTAAACGAAAAAAAAAAAAGATAAACCAATTAACATATATAATTGTTTGAAAATTATGAAATATCCACCCCGAACCAAATCGAAACTGTGGAGTGAAACTACGTTAATAATTAAGAATACGTTATTTTAATATTTTTGTGTGCTAAGTCAACAAATAAAATAAGTCATCTCAAGTTTTGTTAATTTATTTACACTCAAATTTCTTTCAGATAGTGGAAGGAGTATATGAAAGCTATAAAAGAAATATCTAAATCTTCATAAGTAATTATAAAAGAATATTTTACGCAATATACTGATTGCATTATTTTTTAATGCAGTGAAAAGAGACCGCAAAAGTCTGGTTTCAAAGTATTTTCTCTACGGTTAAGCATCGCTGTACATTGATACTGATACTCAATTGCATTCGAAACTTCCGCATCTAATACAGTCAGTAACCGATCCCTTTGCCATCAATGGTATTTAAACAATATTTGTTAATAGATATTAGCTCTAGCCTCTACCCATATGTCTCATTATCTATGACTGGTTATTAATTTATATTTGTTTTCTTTATTAAAGATATATTAAAAGGTAAGAAGTTTAATAAAAAAGAATATTGATATAGCAAGAAATTTATTTTTATTTTTAAGCATGTCGTCATTCATTTATTAAGAAATTATTTAGATTCTTAGTTATAAAAATATAAATATCTTTTCTTTAAATACATTTTTTAACATACTTCTATTCTGAAAATACTATTTATGTTCAACACTTAATTTTTATTTACTCTCAATTAATTTACTAACAATAACTTTTTTTTAATTACCTGTTTGTTTCGAATAAAAAAATTGCTTAAATTTAAAAAAAAAATATTTATTTATTCATTGAAAGTCTCACCAATCTTGTATACTTAATATACAAGAAATAATAAGCAAAATCGTTACCTATAATAAAAGCAGAAATATTTTTGTTCCAAGTAATGATAAGTAATACATACAGGTCGTTAAAACATGACACATGCTTATGGTGTCGCTGAGGCATAATGCTGGACTAGGATTAGGTGAAAGTGAAATGATCAGATTCTTTATTTCATGTTGATACAGGAGTGATTCTGATAGTTTGTTATGTTTATGCAAGCCTCACCTTGTATCACCATTTTGTATCGTGCTTATACAAGCATCAGTTTCATACTCAGCCTTAACGAGACTTGTTGCTGATAATGATACGAATGTGTTTCCAAATTTGGATTTCGCTTCCGCACAAAAGGTACTGAACTCAGTTTTGACCATGATTGACGGTTAAGAAAGGAGAGGGGGAGAAAAAAAAAAGGTTTTGCTGATATAGTAAATATAGGAGGTGATGATTCAGCAGTGGTATGGATTGATATATGGGTTAACCCTTTAAAGGGCCATTTTTTTCTAGTCATATTATGTTAAAATATTTTTAGGCTTGAAATTAGAATAAGAAAAAGGATTCATTTAGCTTATTATATAAATTTAATTAGTTTAATTAATAATTAAGTGACAAACCAAGACGCATCATTTTGTGTGAGATAAAGAACTGAAGCATCTAAGTTTCTGTCTTTCTAAAAAAATTTGTCAGAACTTATGTCAACCTACATAATTTCATACAAAGATTGATACATTTGGCGGGAAACATAATTCCCACGGCCTTTGAAAGGGTTAAAGGGCATTTATAGTTATTGATGAAATATATTTAATTACTAAAATGTCACACATGTTTATAGCTTTTTTCGAAATAAGATAAGACTTTATCGATTTTAATATTTTGTATGGGATTTACATAGTATCGCCTGACTGAAATCGAGTAAAATCGTGGATATTACGAATCAAAACTGATATCGAGTAAAATCGTGGATATTACGAATCAAAACTGATATCGAATATCTGATATTCTTAATCTGCATCTGTTTTGTATATCTGATACCTTTTGTATACACGATAAAAAATTTCAAATTATTGCAGTATCCCAGAATTCTAATTTTCTTGGTAAAGAATTGACTTGTTAATAATTGTTTGGCAGAATTTAATGTTATAGCATCACCTCAACATTTTAGAAATTTCTATTAAGCCCAAGCTTTATTTCAATAATCATGAGAATTAATTTCAAATATTTTGCAAGTATTTGATTTTTAATTACCTAAAGCTGTTGAAGTTCTTTCTTTAAACTGCCTCTTTGTCATTTTACACATAAAAATTCTTCATCACCTTATACATCAAAATTATTCTAAAGAAACATGTAAGAGTTTTATTAAAATTTACATCTTATACTGATTTTTTTTCTTAATTTACAGTAAAAAAATGTAAGTTATATTAAAAAAAAATCATTGAAAGTATTACAAAATCTTTTGCAATAGCTTAAGCTTGGGTAGCATTCCTTTGTTTGCGAATGAGTCAGATTGAATTATATGCCGAATAATAAATGGAATAATATCTACAATTTTTATAATTTTAAGTTACAGCCAATCATTCTTTTATCTTTTTCAAATTTTGTTTAGCGTTAACCTATCTAAAGAAATGTAATATCTGAAATCAATCCCTTGTTCCATGGATTTACTTACAACATAACTTCGGTACCTCTCTGCCCCATCCTTTATTTATAACAGAATGAGACTTGTTTTTTTTAATAATCCCTAGGATTATACACATTTTTCAGAGAGATATCAAAACATGCAAATATTTATATGTTACAAACAATAGAATAGGGACATTAAAAAAAACGCGAAGAAATACAATAATTTATGAATATCTGTGTGAAAGTAACGTTTGTTATTATACTTAATGGTACGTTGTACATCACAATGTAACCGCTTCGATCGTAATAAGCAGGTTTTTATCAATAGGATCGCGGAAGAGGAAGCGTCAGAAGAATCCATCTTGGTGTTAAATGCCCCTGATGATAATGCAGATAAGCATCTACAAATGGTAAGCGGGTGAGATAATCATAGGTTTATTACAGAGACTGGGTGGCTGTTGAGAAATCCACACGTGGATCTCAGTCTGTAATAAACTTTCTTCTGTGTAAAATAAATGTTTAGGAAGCGTTATGTGAGAATAAAATACTTGAAACCAAAAAAGAATATCTTCAGAGTGAAAAAAAGAATTCTTAAATAAGCCTTGAATAAATGACCTGTGGATTATGTTATTAAAGAACCATGTAAATAATACCAATTTGATGTGAACAAAGACCATGGTTTTTTTTTTCTCTAAATCTACTAAGAATAGTGACTTTGAAACTTATCAAAATAAGTTTTGGATTAAAATAATGACCAAGGTAATTGCAAACAAGTGATTTTTAAGATAAAATTATGAAAAATGTCTTACAATATAAGACAAAAATGGAAAATATAGAAATTTGCTATTTATTAAATTTTTCGTTAACGTTTTGTTTTTAAAGTATTTACAGTAATCTATAAAATATTCGATAAATTCAAATTTAAATTGGAATTTAATTGAATGTAAGAATATTGATTAAAATTTAGAAATCTGAAAGAATTCTGCCAAATTTTTGGATATTTTTTGTTAGTTATTAGTTTGAAAAGAATTTAATCATTTCTTCATTTTTTAAGTATTGATAAGCTAGACGTATGGTATTGATTACAATAAGGAATAAGATTGTTGAAGCAATTTTGAATTTTACATAAAATATTCATTAGCACATCTTGCATAAAACAATATTCATTTATACAATGCTATGTTTTATCTTCTAATAAAAAATATTCATACTTTATTCAAATAAATATTTCTTCGTTATTTTAAGACATTTTTATTTATCAAATAAATACGTCTTCAATTTTTGTAAGTATTTCTAAATTATATATGCTATCATATGTAATTTATTTATATTTACCATAAATATGTTTAAGTGTATGTATAAATAAAAACACACAAACTTCATTATGAAATTACAATATTTTAAAGCAACCGACTCTGTATTAGAAAATTTTAGCTATTGTAAAATTCACATTTGACGTCTTCATGAAGTATTGAAACCAGTCTATACAGGAATCATTTAAAATAAATTAACTGCTTAAGAAAGGAAACAAGTTAAACATTGATAATTTTTTGCGGACTGTTTACAAATATATGAAGTAGAAATTAAGTATTCTTAAAATTTATGCAAAATGGGAAATTTTTAGTTTCTTTTGTCTATATCAACATAATATAATATGGATAATGGACACTAAAATGAGAATTTATAAATCGAAGGCACCATTAAATAATACAATCATTTAAAGTATAATAAATATCACTTTTTTTTAATTTTCTTATATCTCATGTTTATTTCGATGTAAGGTTTTAATTGATTGATAATTTTGAAGTTCAAAATAATTGCTAAGAAATATAAAACTTCGACAGAAAAAATTGAAGAAAATGAAAGAATGAAAATAAAATTAAGATTCTCCAATTGGTGGAGGAATATAAATATTTATTTTTATTATTAACTTTTTATGATTTTAAGTCAGCTATGCTAAAATACCAGATATTTCTCGGCCAATTTAAGAATCATATTTGAAGGTATCTGTTTCCTTTATCCAATTAATTGGAAATCATTGTTACTGCTCTCAATATAATTATTGGTGCACTCAGTTTGAACAGAAAAATTAAAATTATTAGTGCATGTAGCCCTAAGGACTAACTGTAAACAGAAAGAAATAAAGCTATTTAATTCAGTACAAATAAATACAAGAGAAATATTATAGCACGTTTAAACCAACAAATCAAACGGAAATAAAACCTATGAGTAGTTTTTCTATTTCTCTTTGAATTATTTAGATTGTGCTTTATAATTTCAGGAGGCTTAGTTAGCATCATTTATTATTTATTACATTATTAGCATCATTTATTATTTATTATATTATTAGAATCATTTATTATTCAAATGTTAGCATTTACAACGTCCGATGCAACATATTGTGCAAACGTCCGCTGGCATTCGTTTAGGTGTTCTAGAAATTACCTTTCTTTCAAAGCAAGGGAACTTAAAAGGTAGGGAGGGAGAGCAGTGTTGAGAAAGAATGTCAAGCGTACATCTCCTCCCTTCCAGCCTGTAAACGGGCAAACATTACCGGTGGAAATTTCCTCACCCCTGGAAAAGTCTTCGCTTTTCAAGTTCACGCGCTCTACATCTGCTTCCCTTACATTCAGCTTCCATTTCTGTCCGTCACGGAAGTTTCAGTCAATTTTTGACTTTTACAAACTTACTTTCCCGTGCATGCGATGCGGAGAATAGCAAGGCAGATGAACAATCGTAAGCGGGGGTATTAACAAGGCAGATGTTGTGTTTATGGTGTGTACAAACAATATGAAACGTGCGGTGTTAAGCGGTGGGCGTATTAAACCAGGGGAAGGGGACCAACGTTTCGGGTGCTGTGGGGAGAGGGAACTTCTGGTGATATATTATTAGTTTCACTTGAGGGGGGGGGGTCCCTTCCACTCACTTTTTTTTTCAAAGCTATTTCATTTTCTGTTTGCTTTTGGCTGCTAAATATATTCATTATTTTTTGTGCAAGAAATAATGATATTCGTATTTTTCCCCTTTTTAGAGAATATTTGAATTTTAAAAAAATGTAGATTTTAGTAATAAAGATGAAATTATGTATGCCTGCCCATGTTTGCCTGTGATAGAGCTCTAAAAGGTCAAACAGTGTGACTTATAGCAATCAAATTTGGCACATATGTATCTTGAAAAACAAAAATATGCCTCTCAAAGCAATTTTTTTAAAATTTTTACTTAGAATTTTAGTTAACTAAAAATTAAGCTGAATTCTACCGTTTCCTGGATAGCTTCCAAAAATGCTATTGAACAAAATTTAACTTTATCCCGTTTTAGAAATTATTGTTCTTTTAATAATACCAATTTTACAGTTGATCAAAAAAAGTTTTCTTCTGAATTTCGACAATCTTTAAAAAATATTTTTCTGTTAAATGTCCAATAACATATTACATTGCTGCTTTGAAATTCAAACCATTCTCATTGTTTCGTGAAATATTTAATCGGTGGACTTTCTACCAGAGTTGAAAGTTAAAGAAATATTCTGAGTAATATCATTGTTTATAAGATGAATAAAAAAATAGTTACAACATCGCGAAAATTAAGATATATATAAGCTGGACATTTACTTTAATAGCGCTCTGATATTACGAGACTAGTCTTTATTAAAAAGATTCATTTATACGATAAACCAAACTTAAGATAGTTAAAATAACATGACATTAATGTCTGACTATATGGCGGAATCATAGATATGTTATATCCAACTGATCTATCTAAAATTAAATGAACAATATTTTTGGCAAACCAGCTGATTACCTGACACGATTAGTACTTAATAATCCATTCTTTCGTATAGGCAGAAATGTATAAATTATTAGTCAATACTTCATTCACAAGATTTTCAAGAAAGTAATTTTTTAAGAAACATTAATTTTCTGAAATGTTTGTAGTGATACAGAGCTTCGAACTCCAGCCACCAGTTTCCAATAATGAAAGTAACTTTCGATAACAAAAGTATAGACGTAAAAAGACAATGTATTTAATATAACATTGTTTCTGCTTTAAATATCGTTACTGAATTTTCACTTAATTTGTTTCAATTATATATTAGCAACATGTATAAGTAATTAATTTCAACAGAGCCTAAAAATACATTTTGAGCGCTTCTTTTTTATTATACATAATCACACACACAAAAAAAAAAGACTGATTCATCCCCCATATAATTATATGTAATCGGAAACACCCGCAACTATTGTAATTGGTCATAATTCCGTGCATCATTATCGATTTCTTTTATAAGATTTCTGACCTTTAATGATAAATGCATTCTCTACCTGCTTCTATTAGAGTAATTCATATGAATACAAAAGGTGTACCAGCAGGTGGTCTTCTTTATATGGTTACTCCCTATATTTAAATTGAACCATGACACAAAAGATAATGATTGCTCGTTCAAAATATTCTTTGCATTGTAATGAGGAGTCATTTATTGCGTCTGAAACAGAAGTAAGTAGAATACAAGATAAGCAAATGATTCGTTTTCTATACAAAGAAAATGATGATGAGTCAAGTTGACTATGAACATGCATTAGGTGCATCAAAAGCATACTATTTAAAATTGGAATATTTTTTATTGGAATTTTTTTGCTCTTTCGAACTATTATTTCTATTTTCAGACTTTGAAAATACTTTGTCAGCATTTCTTTATATTGTTTAAGTATTACCAAATTAAGCCTTAGAAATCAGCAAGATAGAAAAGTACAGTAATTTTATCTTGTATTTTTCGTTTTCTTTGTGCATTTGTACTCATTTTGTTCTGAAATTTAGTTTCGTAAATATTGATATCCTTTTAACTGTGAGCTGTTTGTTGAAATTATATTTGTTTGAACAAAATTTAAATATATTTATATAAATGAATAAAATATATGCAGGAAAATTAATTCAAGAAGATATTTTTGAAAATAAATCAAAGCATAAACTATTTTAATATAAATAATAAAAAATTTATTTTATTTACTTTAAATAAAAAAATAAATAGTAAAATAAATCAAAATTATTTTTAAATATATAATTAAAAATTATTAAAGATTCATTAATAAAATAATTTTACTTTTTTTTCAAGTAACAAAAAATAGTAAGCAAACAATTTTATGTAGTATGTATTATGTGTCTGTTATATAATTTAAAATTTGAAGATTGTTTAATTAATTTTTACTAGGCTGAGATATAACTCAGATTAGATTGATTGTAATAAAAGTATACTTCATTTCAAAACATTTTAATTTCATTTAAAAATCAACTTTTCCATATAATATTGCAAAAGGAGATTTTGAAAACGGTGATGCAATAACCATATAAAAAACAAATATTAAACAATCAGAAATTAAAAATATTTTTACAACTGAAAAATCAATTTTTTTTCAATTTTTCTAATCAATTTTTTTTCAATTTTTCTAATCAATTTTTTTTCAATTTTTCTAATCAATTTTTTTTCAATCCTTCTAATCAATTTTTTTTTCAATCCTTCTAATCAATTTTTTTTCAATCCTTCTAATCAATTTTTTTTTTCAATCCTTCTAATCAATTTTTTTTTCAATCTTTCTAATACAAAGAACTAAAAACATTTATTTCGGGAAACAAATTTTAGAAACATCGAATAAGTTTTTTATGAAATTCCATCTACTTCTGATTGCATCGAAAACAGTTTAATATAAAAACTTTCAATGGCATTAAACTTAACTTAATGAAATAAAATGCGATGTTTTAAAAATTAAATCCGCAATGTCAGATAGTTGGAAAAAGAAATAATTAATGTCTAATTACATTTCTGAAAAAAATTCTCACGTTTTATCGAGCATAAAATAACAAAACATTTTTGAATCCAAACGCTATTAATAAAAGGTTGGCTACTGAATATTATACAATAATAAATTTCTTCAATTCTAATTATATAGTTTACCAGCAATTTTTTTTCTCATTTTGAATAAAATATCAGCCCCCAATATTGCCCTCACTATGAAACGTTTCAGAAAGTCATGTCCATAAAAGATGTCACTTAGTTAAAAAAAAAATCTATTGTATTCCTTCTTTTTTCAGAAGTGCAAAACGGTAATTATCGCTGCATGAGCCAACAGATGGTAGATGTCACCTCTTGACTTCGGCGACGAATTTTTTAACAAATGAAAACACTTTTTTTGTTTCCATAGGACTCAGCACTTCATTGTTCCACCCTATAATTTGTAGCTCCTTTTTTTTCTTACAATATATTTTTTTTATATATTTCCTTTATGAAAGAGAAGAGTGACCGCTTTTCTGTATATTGATGAGTTCGTATGGTTTTCGTTACGCGCTACGTTGATTTGTGTAACAAAGACTATTTTTAACCTTATTTTGTTTAAAATCAAAAGACAATGCTGTATGCAATAATCAATCTTTAAAAAAATTGCGCTTTACTTTGATTTGTGTGAGCTGTAAAAACAAAGATCTTTTATAGTCCGATTATGTTTCGAGTCAAAAGACAATAAATACTATGTGCAACATCAAGTCTTTAAATGTTCAATGGTTTATTCTTGCATTCATCATAGCTATGTCAATTGCGTATTATACTGAAAGAAAAAAATAAATTCTTTTAACACGGACAAAATAGAATTGTACATGGGGGGGAGGGGGTCAGAATCCTTAATGGATACTGGAATGTTATATAATATTTCATAATATAAATTGATATATTTCTAGCATGTTTCTAGATATTTGTCTTAATATAGAAAAATAGTTCTTGCAAAACTTTCTCACATATTCTGTAATAAATATATTTGTGTATTATTAAGCATAGCTAATGGTGAATATTAGGTACGAAAGAGCTGATCAGAATGCGATCTTCGGTTATTAACCCCTTGAATGTTGTTAATACACATGTATAATCAAACGCATTTTCGGCGCTTCCTTTTCCGACTGATTAAAATCCAAATTTGACAACGAGCTATGACTGTAGTTTCCAAAGTAACTAATATATCAAATTTTATATATTTAAGTCATTATGTTAATGAATTATCGCGTTTACATGCTTGTGATAATACAAACCGACAGACGTTCAACTCCAGGAGATCTGGTTTAAAATTTGATAAACATCTACAATTTAAATGTTAAAATTTGTGAACCAAATTGTACTCCTCTAGGCTCTCTTTTAGTAATTATCGAGTTAAATTAAATACTAATATGCATATGTTTCCTCTGAATGGATTTTAAATTTTCAAATTCGATGGATCTCTACAGATTGAATGTAAAGTTCATACATCAAATTTTATCCGTTTAGTTCCAAATGTTTTGAATTATTGTTTTTACAGATTGACAGAAATATATTATTCCAAAAATACATTTTCCGGATTAAGAGAGTTCTAAAACATGGTTAAACTCTCGAGTTCGAATTTTTAAAGATTACAATACAATTTCTGTATATCCTCAGTATAAGATGAAGTATTATATAGATTTCGGTGGCACAACAACAAATTATATCCAAAATGCCATAATCAATACATTTCATTAATAATACACCCCATTTTATAGGGTTTTTTCTTTTTTATGGTGGCTCCATAATTTGCAATGCTAAATTATTACTTTCCCATTTATAATTATTCCCTCTTCATTTATTGAAAAAAGTTATCACGTGCTCCCTCCATGCAAGTTTAATAAGTACAGTACGCTCCAGAGTATCCGGCTCGTGACTATCCGGCCCAGTTTTCTTTTATCATAATTAAATGAGGAAAGCAAGGCGTTGGTTGCAACATTGTCAAGACATTGGAAAGGGGTGACTGTTACGATCTTAAGAATTGCGAGCAAAATACAAGTTGTGATAGGAAAAGAGTAGTGTTCTGCTCGTTGTTCATTGTTTCGTCTATGGTAACGGACGTCTATTAAGGGCTTTATCAAAAATTAAAAACTGTAACTTTTGAATCTTATCTTAGGGTTACCGTTTCATATCTGTGTAATCATTTAACAGTAAAAAAAAATGTGTCAATTTTCTTAAAAATTAGACTTAAGATTTAAGTTAATGTTTTGTTTCCTGCATATTAGTTAGGCATTACAGAATTTATGTTAAAATATGAACAGTTTATATCCTTTAATTTACTTTTTCTCTAATAAATTCTTGAAATGTGAAGTGCAGTATATAATAATCATATATAAACTACCATTACAGAGCTTTCTATTTTAACTCAACAAGTTATCGGCAATTGTTTCTATGCTTCCCCCGGTTGTGGCTATGCTCAGATTCTATGTGGCTTGAGATAAATGTAGGGCTTAGTACTCAATAAGAAATGATTAAATACGTACTAATTAAATACGTATAGATATGATTAAATACGTATACTGATTAAATACGTATAGATATGATTAAATACGTATACTGATTAAATACGTATCAATAAATATGATTAAATACGTACTGATTAAATACGTATACTGATTAAATACGTATCAATAAATATGATTAAATACGTACTTATTAAATACGTATAGATATGATTAAATACGTATACTGATTAAATAGGTATCAATAAATATGATTAAATACGTACTCAATACGTATTTAATCATTTCTTATTGAGTACTAAGCCCTACATTTATCTCAAGCCACATAGAATCTGAGCATAGCCATATATCAATAAATACGTAATCATACGTATTTATTGATACGTATGATTAAATACGTATCAATAAATATGATTAAATACGTACTCAATAAATATGATTAAATACGTATACTGATTATACGTACTGATTAAATACGTAATGATTAAATACATATTTCATAATATAAATTGATATATTTCTAGCATGTTTCTAGATATTTGTCTTAATATAGAAAAATAGTTCTTGCAAAACTTTCTCGCATATTCTCTAATAAATGTATTTGTGTATTATTAAGCATAGCCATTGATGAAGATTAGTTACGAAAGAGCAGTGAATTATGCAGTGAATTTTGATATAAAAACTTGTGCCTTCTGTTATTGGTTGGAAAGAAATGAGTTCATCAAACTCCGGCCTATCCGGCTTATTTTTATTCGGCTTGTCCTTTTGCCACATTAGGCCGGATACTCGGAAGGGCACTGTATATAAAAGGGGAATATATATATGATACTATATATAATATAAGGAAACCTGCTTTTCTTTATGTGAACTAGACGGTTTTGACATTTCATTTGTTATTTGCTGAATTTAATACAAAGTTGCATTATTATAAGAAGAAAATGAAATTAATAATTATGATATCGTTGCTTTCCAATAATTTATGCAGATAATCATAATTTAAAGTCGGAATGCATCAAGGAATCAATTTGGGAAAATAAGTGACAGAAACTAAATATAATATCAATTATACCAATTTGTCATCTGTGAATGAGAAATGTAAATGTTTCATGTGTTTACAATTAATATAAAACCTGAATTTTCCGAAAGCTGTTATTCTCGCGAATCTTACATTTTAATGTCGTTCGAGAATTAATCGTTTCCAAGTGAAACATTTTTTGAGAATAGACCATTAAGAAATGTTTTGAAATCGTAAAGCAACATTTTTAAAATAGGATATTTTAGGGATCCCCGAATTTTGGCTGGTAAAAAAATAGTACTGATAATAATTTTTGATAAATTTTTTTAAAAAGTATTGATAAGAATTCTTTTTGTCTTTTTCAACAAGAACAAATTTTTCAAAAAATAATGCAGATATTTATGAGGAATATTTACTAGTTATTTCCTTCAATATAACACATAATGGCACGAAATTCCAAACCTGAAATGCTCAAATTAGAAAGAGAATGGAAAATGTTTCTCCAAATTAGCAATTTTTCTAAATATACTCCTGATTTAATCAAGTTATTATTATCTTTCACAGCTCATTGTATTTATAACCTATAAATTTCAATTTAAAATTTTCCTCTAATATTATTATAACTTTTTATATTATAACTAACTTTTATATATTATAACTTTTTATTAGAACGCAGAAAATCGGAATTTCAATCTCCTCCCTGCTTGTCCGGTAACATATCAAAGAGCAAACTTCTAGGCAAGTGTCAGTTGAAATGAAACGAAATGAAAATAAATTCAACTTACAGAAATAATGAACGCATTATCCCTTATCTTTGTAATAAGTAGTATTCGGTGTAATATTCACCTGATGAAGAATTAAGCAATTTTGCTGTTGGCAAGGTTATTATAAAGCAGACGTTCTGCATTATAATGATAATTCTTTTCTAATTATTACCCTTCATACTGTCTAATTAAAAAAAAAACAAATGTTCAAGAAGTTTCCAAAGGCCATTTTACATGAATTGGAAAATTAAAAGAGGTTTGCCAGTATAAAAAAATCAAAATGAAGGCATTTATGTGCGCAGTTATAAAGTGTTTTATTCGTAAAATGTTAAACTTATTTTTGTATATTTACATGGAAACGAGTTTTCAAGATTCCTTTCCTATAAAAATAGTCACGCCCTAAAATACTCGTCATAAACTAATATAACTTTTCTTGAATGTAAAATTTCCAAAACATTACTCTTTAAGTAAAAAGTAATTTTATAAAAAATTACTTTTTAAAATATTCTACTTTTGGGAACATTCATTTTTGTTTTCAGTTATTACATTTGCCCTCACATGCTATTATTAAAATATATTATGTTGAAATATTTTCAATATGTTTAATCCTATACGATTCTTAATTTTCTTACCCCATATTGAATACGATTTTACATTGTGGCGTATCTTATTTCTTTTCTTACTTTAATCCAATTTGAAAGTAGTATTAAATTTTCAAAACTTTCTTATTTTTGAGATTTAGTTTCTTTCCTATTTTTATATTTCTCTACATAAAAAATGTTGGTTGAAAAGTAAAAAAAGAAGGGAAATTGCCTCTTGTCTGTTCTGGTAGATTATATAGCCATAAGTATGACGAATCTTTTACGAATTTGAGTCGCAAAGTTGAAAATATATATACCTTATGACCGCTGTACTTTGAATGAATTAATCTTAATGAAATCTGAATTTAAATTGCAATCTATGGATAGAGTTATTTTTTCTCAACTTCTAAGGTGTGGCAGTTAAAAAAAAAGGGCAATAGTTTTCTGAATTCTTTATATAACATCACTTTTCGTTTAGTATCAATAATCTCTCTATCTTTCAAAGTTTAGGAGTTATTAGAAAATGAAAATGTCCGTTCCATCTCCCCTGCCACCTTATTTCCATCCTTCATTCTCCCATTTATGAACACTAAGATTATTTTTCCATTTATTTTTAAATTCTAAATACCAAGATCTGTGAAGATATAAATAAATTTTCTGAAAGTTGTGTTATGGGAACTATTGCAATGGCTATATTGGCAACAGAAACCAATCTAACATTCTTTCTAAAAAATCTCCCTAAAAGTAATGTAAGTACAGTAATGACTCAATACAAAGAATTGTTATGATTCTTAAACTACAGAGCATATCTGAACATACTTATGCTGAAAATGTATTTGAATGACTAAGTAAAATTGAAATTACGTTAGAAGCTTGGATTGTCTTGATTTTTTTTATATATATTTATTCTTGAAAGTAGTAAAAGATATAGGAATCAAATCAAATGATATAAAAAAAATATATAGGCACTATCTTCAAATGTTTTCAAAAGATTATATGGTTTCTTTTCTTCTCATGGTTTTTTGAAAGTCAGAAATAATTTTAATTGCACTTAAAGTTATTATTATATTATTTGATTGATCCAAATTATTTCTTTTAGAATTTGACATTCCACGTGATATGGCCCCTAGAAACTAGACCAGTATGTTCAGTAATCAGGGAACACATGTCTGTTCAATTCTTCAATCAAAAATGCTTTGGAAAAAAAATCTTTCTAGTCTGAAAAATAATCTTTATTACTTCCTGGCAACTCATTTTGCTTTAAATTTACTCATGTTCAAGATATTATCTAGCATTCTTTCTATACAGCACTCTAAATATTCTTTCCCTTTTTCTCTATAATTGTTTTTAACATTCAGAAATAAATGAAAAGGCAAACAAGAGTACCCTTTACTTGTTTTGAAATAATTAAATTATAATTTTTTCAGCTAAATAAAAAGATAATTTAAAAAATTAAGTGCGATAAATGATACAGCAAATGTAAATTGCTATCTGTTTTTGTTATTGCCAAGATATGCTTTTTAAGTCCTTCTTCAAGGACTGTGATCCAATTTTCTGTGGTATGTTGCTGAGTTAAATATTTCCAAATTCAATTTGGGACATGCAATGCTGTTGAAAAAAGTGAACAAATAAAAAAACACAAGTTGCTCATAAATTCACTTGATTGAATTAACATAAGTGCCCAATTAATTTTGAACCCTTCGACACGCTATAAAGAAGGAAGAATTGTTGTTATTCTTGAGTTACAGAAGCGTAACTCAGTTAGTCACTTAAGCTGAAAAAATACATTGAATAAAATAAAAGTTTACAGAGCATTTTAGATGGAGTCTTGTTGAGTTCTGATTAGTAAGATGCTTTCTTTTTTGTAATTTCGAAATGTTAAGTTAAATCGAATTATAATTATGTTTTGATATGAAAATACTTGTCTATTTCTACATTGAAATTTTGTTCAATGATAATCAGTGTTCTTAAATTGCTAAAAAAAATTATGTTAAACATTAAAATTTAAAAGCTTTTTTGAAGATTTTGTAATATGAAAATATATAATGTAAACATATTTTAGCAGTTGCGTGGCTAAATCGAAGAAAATTTTAAAAATTTGAAAATTCCTATTTATTTCATCACAGGAGGCCTTTTATATACAAGGAAGATCTGTCAGTTTACATCGCGATACAAGAGCTGAAGAGATCAAAATTTTTCCCTTCAAGGGTTTTAGAATGAGATTTGGATGGGGATTTCTTTGACATGTGTCGAGTAGGAAACGGAAATTCAGGTAACTTTAAAAGAATGTTGTTAACATTAAGAATTTCACTCGGAGCGTGAGAAACTCCTGATACCGTCAGTTTTCTAGAGAGCTTGTTGAATGAAATTAAAAACAAACAAACAAAAAAGTGGATTTGTATCAATAAATAAGATAAAATTTAAAAATGAAGTTAATATGGGTTAAATTAAGATAAAAATTAATTAAACAAAACTTAAATTAGAATAAGAGATATCATTACACACACACACACACACACACACACATACACAAAGTCTTTTCAATATTTCAGTTTTCAGTTCAGCTGTTTAATTCAGTGTTTTGTTTAATTATTTCACCACATTAAAATTTACTAGCAAATCAAATAGTTACCTTATGGTTGTTTTATATCTGCTTTAAAGCATTTTTTTGTATTTGAGATTAAAAGCATTTCAATATTAAGGATAGTATTATATAAGATGATTTTATAAATTATACTGTTGAACTTAAAATTGTGTGTTATTCATAAAATTTATAATTATTTTGCATTTTATTTGATATCATTATTAGTAAACTCTGGAATAATTAACACATAGATTAGTTAAATATATTTTAATTGTTAGGTATTTAGCATCATATTATTTAACGTACGAGTCCATCGTTTTACAGAAAGGAACTTAAATTTCAGTTGGTTGCGAACATCTTTTTTCATATTAATAACGTAAATCTTTTGAAAAGCATATTGATTAAGAGCTATATCAAATTTGGATATACATATTTATATATTGCCCAAGAGGTTAAAAGGATTTTAATGAATATTAATGATAATTTTGTTTTTCAACATCCTAATATTTTAAAACTTCGAATATATTTCATTTCTTGGATTATTTTATTTATTTCCAAAAGATATATTTAAATCAAAGCTATTAAAATTCAATAATTAGAATAATTACATGATACATTCTAACAATATATTTATTAAAAATGTTTCAGTTTTAATCCTTTATCTTATCTTCTTTAATTCTTCAAAAATAACTTAATTATGATTTAGTTTTCCTTGTTCGAACTGTCTTGATCATTTAATTTATTCTATGTGTCTTTTTATCAGTAGGGAATTTAAAATTAGCACCCACGAATACTTCAAGTGAGGCAGCAAGAAGCTCTAAATTTGGGCATGCTATGCATTATGATTCATAAAGATTACAAAACTTCAAACTTCAACTGCAACTGCGATGAACACTGCGGATTTGGAAGCGAAACAGATTCGTATTTCATTAAGTAGGTCAAGTTAATGAACTGGCAACGAATTTTGAACCTTGGAATAATAAATAAAAGTTTCTTTTTGGTAGAACCCGCTTCCTCTCTAAACCACTCCTTTGATTTCTATCTGGCAATCCATATTCAACACTTTCATTCGAACCAGGCGGTAATTTCTGTTTACAAAGGAAAGTCGATAAAAATTCAAGGCATTTACTGTCCTTTTACATTCTATAAATTACCCTTAACAGAATGATGACTGATAAATTGTTTTATTTGCTCTTCTGATTACCGACCTTAAGAAAATTACTTTAAAAGAACAATGGTACTACACCCCCACTTTTCCTTTTAATGGACTCATCCGCTGCATTTGATAGTTTCCGGTCTCAAAACCTGTAGAAGGTTAGTTTTTCAATGATCTTTGACCAAAGGATTCTCAGGTAGAGTGACAAAAATGACAAGTCAGCGAAGTGGTAAAAAGCTTCCGAATTTTGACCAGTGTTCCACAAGACAGAGTCCGGCTGTAAGTGGGTGGTGTGAGGAAGATAAATTTAAAAGACCATTTTCGACAAGGGGGGAAGAACGGAGGAAAATGGAATTATATTGTTCTGTTTTCGGCCGGAAGTGCAACAACCATGAGAGAAGTCATTGAAATTGAAAGGATGGAATGATGCATTATCGTGTTTAGGTTGATGAATCTATTGTTAGAAAATGCTCTACTGCAGAAATGCAAGCAACGAATCAGTAATTTGTAATTTTAATATTGAATTTTTGTAATTTAAGAGACTTGAACGATAATTGTTTGATTGTGTGGTGCAAACGTTTTAGAGAGATATTAATGGGCATATTTGTTAAACATTTTCAATAATTTTAAATACTTTCAATAATGACAAGTGTTAATTATTTACTAGGAAGAAATAAGATACAATTAGAAATGCAGAAAATGCTGTGTTACTGAATTTTTACGACTCGTAATTGTAAAAATTCATTGTTAGGGTTCATAAACCATCAGGCACTATTAAACAAACACACTTTTTTATATTTCTTCCGTACTACAAAAATAGGTTGGTATGCGTCGAATTCAGCACATAAATGAATTACACATATTATATATGTTTAAAATGTGAACTTATTTTTTCGCAGTTTCATGGCCGAAGAGAGGACACTTTTGAAAATTTTAAAACTTTACTTTATTTCATCTCGGGAGCCATAGTTTATGTACAATAAGTAATAATGAAAATGACGTCAGTTCACAAGCGATACCAAAGCAGAAAGCAAAAGAGACACAAATTGTTTTCACAGTTATTTTATACTATGAAATACTGTTAGGGATTTCTTTGACACGTATCGATTTAGAAAAGAGAATTTAGGTATCTTTAAAAGAATTTGATAAGTATGACAGATTTTTATTCCTTCGCTCGGAGATGAATAAAGCAGTGTTAAATAGATCGTATATGATTAATTAAATAAAAAAGGTGGAATTGGATCAGGAATTAAGAGACCATTTTAGAATGAAGTAAATATGGGTTAAATTAAGATAAAAATTTAGGAAGTTAATTAGGATTTAAATTAGATGTTAAGGTACCATTGTATGTATATGCCAGTATTTTTATATTACTTGATATTGCTGCTATATTTTTTATTATTTTCACAAATAAATGAAAAAAATTCAAGACAATCCAAGCTTTTAATCTAGTTGCGACTTGAAAAGTTAGATAATTGTGTATGCAATACATCTTTTAAATATTCAAATGCATTTTTCAGCTTAAACGATTAACTAAACTATGTTAACTCAAAAATAATATAAATTCTTTATATTGTGTTTAGGGATTGCAATACCGGACCAAAATTTCAATACCGGTATTCGGTATTTTTTAGATCTTAATACCGGGATACCGGTTTTAATACCGGTATTAGAAATTTTAGAAAAAGAAAGAAAACACAGGCGTTTCTTTGTTTTATTTGCTAGTTTTATTAGAAAGGGTAAATATCACAAAAATAATTTGTAACTTATAAATTATAACAGTATATAAAGAATCACAAAAAAGTAAAGGAACATCTTATTTATTTAAATCACAAAAAAGTGTAAATATCACTATTCAGTCTGTGGTACAATTACAAATTTTTGAAATGTGATCTTAAAAAACATAATGCATCAATTGTACTATCATGAAACCTGGAACGTAATTTTGTGCAATAATTACTAGCTGTCGAAAACGCTCTTTCGGCATCTACGATAGTTAGTGGCACTGTTAGCAATGCGCGATATACTTTTTCCAAGTATTTACCTATAAATCCCTCATCTTCAAATAAATCTATTTCTTATCGGATGGTTTTGGATATAGTTGATTTCTGTATTGTATTTTGGTTCGTTGAAATTTTCTTATTTATAGCTAATTCTAATTTTTGTTCAAGAGACAATTCCTTTTCACTATCGACATTAGTGTCATCATTATCTTCGATAACTGAACCGAATTCTTTTGAATGTGGATAGGTTTGTGGGTAAAAAATTGTAAGAAAATTTACTATAAACTTAATCAGATTTGAATTGGTAATTTTCTTTTTCACTTTCAAAATCATTATAATTATGTAAATACCATAAGACATTTTTTATTTCGATATGCCTTTCTTCTGTGCGATTTTTTCAATGTAATATATAATCTTCAGATAGTGATGTGTGCTGTTAGGAGTAAACGGTTCCAACGTGTTTTAAAATCTAATATTAACATATATTCTGTTTTATTTTCAGTTAGTATGTATTTTAGTAATATGTCATCTTTTATAGGGGGACGTTTAAATATCTTAACAGTTTTTCGAACTTTATATATTATAGGAAGCAATTCTTGATGGGTTAATATTTCATCCTCATTAGCAATATCTTCTTCAAAAATTACATTGTCATTATCTTCATTGTCAATATCACTCTCACTCTCTTCAAAGTTGGAATCCGAAGTTTCTATATCCGCAGTATTTTTATTCTTCTGTTCTTTATTTTTTTGGTATAATACATCTATTACTCCTAATTGAACCCCTTGAGCATAACACAATTGCTGATTTGCACCAATCAACTTTTCAACTTTTTTCATAACTGTTGCTCCATCAGTCATTATGGATACAATTTCTTCTTTCAGGGATAATCCATGTTTCGCTAATTTAGATTTAATCAATTAATTAAGCCATTCATTAGTTAATTAATTTCGCCCGTTAGGGAGAAATAAAAACAAAAACGTATACTATTTTGCTATGTTGGCGATCCCTAAACATATAGTAAAGACAATTTTAAAAATTTCTAGTAAATACCGAAAAACCGGTATTTAAACTTGTGAATACCGGTATTACAAAATTGTACAAATGGCTCAAAATACCGGTATTCGGTATCCCGGTATACCGGTATTGCAATCCCTAATTGTGTCATTACTGTACCTACATTGCAACTAGGTGTCTGTACCAATTTTGTGCAGTTTGTTCTGGTTTGAAAAAGCACCTGAAATTTGAAATACTTTTTCTGTGGTTTTCATCTTTAAAGCAAAGAGTGTACTGTAGTGTGTGTGTGTGTGTGTGTTTATATAATCTAAATTTAAATACTAAAAAAATATTTCGAAATTTAGTCGCATCATAGTTTTAGTTAGAATCAGAGTCGCAACTGCATCACTAAAATGCGGTGAATGAGAAAGAATAATCCTTAAGAATGGATAGCATAAATAATATTAAAATATATTATTAATGCTTTTTTAATTTCTTAACTGTGTTGTCATTTTAGAATTTATTTGTATTAATATATTTATTCATATGCATATTTTTAAGATGGATATTGCAGAATATTTTCTTTCTCTAAATAGTTTTCCAGATTTCGAGACCGTAAAGTAAAAAAAAAAAATTAATATCTTTGCACTCATTTAAATTCAGATATTGATTTTCAGTAAATTGATTTTATTTTGTACAATCAGATAAAAGTTTGTTTTTTAGAGCTATTCTTATATTAAAAATTAATATCTTTTTAATAGTTTAGGAATTCTTTATAAGCAGATTATGCGTATAATGTTTAATTTTACTAAAAAAGGCTGTTGTTACTGTTAAGTAATATTAAAAATTGATACATTAAAGTAAAAAAAAAAAACAAAAAAAAAAAATTCAAAATTTATCTGAACTCATTTGACGGGTTAAAAAACTAATAAGATATATTAATTATCAAGTACCTCAAATCATTAATTTTAACATCAACCCTGGGTGACATTCAAAATTTTTAACTGAACAACTGAATTTTGGTGATGAATTTAAATATTTTTAATGACTATTTGCAAAGAAGATAGTCATTAAAAAAATTCAGAGCATTTGAACCCAGGCAAGGCATTCAGATGTTACTTTGATAAGTATTTACAAAGAAGAAAGAAAAAATCTAATAAGTTATAAAGTTGAATTTGATTGCTAAGTAAATAAAGTATTAACTTCGAGAAACTTCTTTATTAAACAAAGGTATTAAATCAAGATCTCTTCTTTCGAAACAAATTATTAAATAACTAATTTTTAAGAATTTTTCACAATTTCTATTTTAATAATTTAAAAATATTATTAGTTAAGGAAATTGATTGAATTCTTTTAAAAAACAAATGTGTAATCGCGGTATTATTTTCTTCTATTTGTCTTTACTTTCTTAAAAATGAAATTTTTATATACTTTTTAATCTAGTATCCAAGAAAGGAGAGTTTATCCTAAGTTTTCAGAGATCACGTAAGGCAACAGGAACCATGCTACTTGAATAAGAAATGCATTTCTACTTTAAAGTTCACTTAAATTACTCCTCCCTCCGAGTCAACACTATAAACTGGCTTATTCAAACACGGCTCTCTCAATGCGCTTTTAAGTGGTTCACTTTATAGCTTCAACTTGTTTTACAACCAAAAGGCAAACCCTCAAAGCGTGCAACGATCCGTGTTTCGCAAAGTTAAGACTCTTTACTTAAGAAAGGCAATTAACTCGATTTCCATAGGTTCGCTAAATATTAGCCAAAGAGAAGCTCGGCGTTTTGCGACTATTCTTTGCTTAAATCCCTACAGAAAACGGAGTCAAACAGTTTCAGATCTTTTTTTTTTTTAGTAAATATGCGATTTAAAAAAAAGATCAGGCTATACATTGTTAAACAGGATGGTATGAAGAAAAAAAAGGCTAATGATCTCATGAAATTCTTTTGCATGTACTCTCTTTTACTCTCTTTTTTAATCTCTCATGGTTAATTTTGATTCTCTGTTGCCATGGGACTTCTCCTTTTATTTGAATTTTGATACATATTAAATAAATAATCAAAGCTAATTGCTTTTTAGAATAAAGTGTAGTATTAATAGAAATATGAATGAATAGAGGTTGCAGTAAGTTTATAAAGTAAAAAATAAGTTCTATACAAGTTAATGATTAATTAACGCTTGAGATTAATTATTGACAGATTCCATTGAATATCTTGTAGACATATTCCATTTTAAACACTTGTCTAATATCTGAATTATGAGAAAATGAAAGAAGCGTTCATTTAGGAGGTTTTTATCAGTGACTAGCTAGTACCCGGCGTGTTGCTGCCACAGAAGAAATAAATTTGGAAACATCGTTTGAAATTTCAAGTAGCTATCTTGCTTAATTAGGAATAATAGAAAGGATGATATTTATTTTCTTATCGACAATGAATGAATGATATGAATCATTCGCATCATTCAGTGAAATTGAATGATATATAAAGGAAAAGTATAAATAATATGTATTCTATTTTTTTTAACTTTATTATTCAAGTATACTTCAGGTTAGAAAATAAGTTTTTTTTGTTTTTGTTTTTCCGTCTTCAGCAAAAACAAAATTTGTGGCTGTCCGACTCATAAACATCCAACATACAACTGGCCATTTGAAAAACATGGATTTTGTAGGTTCAAAGTAAAAAATTGGTAAAGTTTTGTCGCAATCGGATGAATGGTACGGCAACGTACAAGATACGAACAAACAAAAATTCATTTTTATATATTACATTTATTTTTCGCATTGCTAATTAAACCTTCTGTAAGTTTGTCATTATTATCTAAAGAATTCACGTTTTCATTTTAATTTAATATTAATTATGCTATAAAAAATGGAGAGTGACAAAAACTCTGAATGCAAACCGCAAGTTACTTTAATTCAATATTCCTAAAAAAAGGTACAGTATATTGACTATTAAATTATAACTATAGATTTCTTTTGACTCATACAACTCGTAAAGCGTTTATCTGATGAGTTAAAATCATGAAACTTTGAATGTTAAATGGAAGGTCATTAGTTTGAAACCCTATTCCATAAAACTCCATCATAAATGATAATCTGATACGTTAAACTTGTCTAAAAAGAGATGTTTAACGTACAAGAATCGTATCTGCTATCTTAAACATCTACGACTTATAAATCGTGTGACCATGAAGTACGTTTGGGTTCGTTAGTTGAATCATTTGGATTAACTGTGTGAAAACGATTTGGAATATCAGATTATACATGTGAAATGATAATATCTGAAAACATTATATTTTTTGTATTTTTCTATGGTTGACTTATTTTTCTCGAGAAACTCTTTTATCGCAATATTAAATTTATCATTAAATATTTATTAAACAATATCCTTGATGTAATTATTCTAACATCAAGTATGTTCAAGTACATATTCAAGTAACATAACGTATCTCTTGGTTTATTTACTTCTATATGTTCTAATAATAAAAGAAAATTGTATGTTAGTGCGTGAGTATTTATGCTCAATCCGATTGGGAAGAACTTTTAACCTACCTGATTCTTATATAATTTGGAATACTATTCACAAAGATTTTATTTTGAAATTTAAATTAAAATTCTAATTAATAAAAAAATTTAGCGATATTTGCCGTTGTCCGCAATGATTGCGGAACATAATCTTACTGAATAAATACTTTAATTTATACTAATTAAAATTCGAAGCATTATCTTTGCATTAATATCAATTTAGTTGTCGATAAATTTCTTCATTAATTTTAGCAAATTTTAATTGATTTATTGTGTAATTTTTAAACTCAACCGTATTTGTTATTTCGTCAAATATTTAAGCGCGTGATTTTCTTCTATTATTGAAAGCTAGAATTTTCTTACATTATGCGCGTCTTTCCATTTTTTTTCATTGTTTCACATAATTTTTAATAATTTAATTATCTGTGCAGCTTGCATAAGAAATAAGAAGATAAGACAGTAGTATAGAGAAAGACAATGAATGCAATTAGAAGATAGTTTGAAAACATAGCTATCCAAGAAATCTATCTACAGCACTATGACGTCATGGGACTTGATTCCATTTAGAATATTCAAGTACACAATAACTAGAAGTTTATGGTTATTTATATAATACTGCTTAAATGTTTAATGATGCTTAAAATATTTATAGAAAGAATCAGGATCATCAAGTTATGCATAAAAGACGTAATTAAATTTAAAAACAGCCTATATTCCAACGAAATAGCTGGTTGCCATTGGTGGCTTGCCATTAATATAGAAAGATTGCTATTCAGAGCTTTTCTCCATATTACAAATTTGTATTGTTATGTGCCATTGTACATCATTGCTGTTATAAATTCGTTTCTTTAGTTTTTCAGGTAAGAGTTGCAACCCTGTGTGAATAGATAGATGTGAAAAGGGAAAAGATTCTACAATCTATGATATATATTTCCCTGACTTTGATGGCATATAACAAAGATTCCTGTGTTCATCATTTAGTAAGAAACTGCTGATTGTCTTACTCTGTTCTGACGCCATAGCATTTCCCTCCTGCAAGATATAGCATTAATTTCAATATTAAAGCGGCACAACAGATTTTAACTGTCATGGTGCATGAGACAATACCATTATTAAAATATTTGCTTATTTACTGTAGAAGTGCAAATCATTCTTTTTAAATGACTTTATTTTTAATTAAAGTATATTAAATTGCTTCAAATAAATGTAAAAATAAATCCACCCTACAACGTTTCAGATCAATAAAAGGTGCACGTATATTAATGCGGAAATAAATAATACATTCGTAAAAAAGAATAATGCTCGCTTTCAGTAATAAATTAGGTTGTCAGAAAATTAGGTCTTTTCCTGATCAAAGAAATAAAATCCTGTAGTGTTTCTTGTCAAACTGATTCATTTTTTAATTTAAATTTTCATGTCCTCAAAGAGATACAAGAATTTCAGCAGCATTAAATATAGAAACGATTGATATAATTCTAGAAATGAACATTTCGTTTTTTATTAGAGCGATGAAATACCAAAAGTGCATTAAAAAAAGTTATATTTCAAAACAATTTAAATAAACAAATCATTCTCGAATTTTATATTTACAAATTATAATTTTAAAATAAGGTTGTTGCATATTCAGCATCAGTCTAATGCTACCGCTACAAAATTATCGGTTCTAATGCTACTGATGAAAACAAAATCGTAGAATATAATATATTAATCCTATATAAAGAGATCTAATGACTAATCTATTAATTCATACATATAGAAACATCAGAATCTAATCTATTAAATAATGGGCATCAAAATTTCATAATTTAGTACATTAAATCATGGACCGAGAAATCTCAGAATTTATTACATTAAATCATCGAGAGAGAAATCTCAGAACCTAACAAATTTAGACATATTCATATAAATTTTTGAATATATTATAGTTTTCATATGCATAGAATACATTTTTCTGTATCAAATTCGTATTTAAGATCATTTCTAATTATTTTTGAGCAATTACATTATATAAATGGTGATATATTTTATTATTAAAACTCGTTAAAATCCTTAAATTGTTCGTTCATTTATCCAAGTCAAAAGGCAATGTAAAATGTCAAACGATATTTAGCATTTTCATATATTTTACTGAAAGTCTGCTTTTGCCAGTTTTGTTTGTGTATGATTTAATTTTATTAATCAATAAACAATATAACTGTAAATTTCTTTTGACTCAAGCTCTCATAAACATCATTTAAACATCTTTATTCAAGCCCTCAAGTATTTTGATATCCATTAATTTTAACTTTTTCGCTCCTATGAGATAACAGTCTTTGTCGCTATATCCCTCACTGTTTATATTCGAGTTCAATATAACGGTAAAAAACGACAGTATCAATTCGCTTTGGAATTACTAATGTTTATAACATTTCAATTGCATTTTTATTCTAATAATACAATCGATTGATTTTTTTTCATTTCTCTATTAAAGTAATATTAGATTTATATTAATGATTATATATTTCGTTATCAAAATTTGTTAAATTCCTTAAACCGTCCCTTCATTCATCCAAATATAAAAACAGAACATTGTGGTGACGCTTTATAAGCCAGATAACAGCTACGAGACAAGAGAAATTTCTTTTGTCTTGTGGTCATGTTACTCGGCTACGAACCATAAGGTTGCGAGTTCGATCCTTGTCTATCGCCAATAGCTACATTGGTGACCCGATGACGAAAATACGCAAACTTCATACAACTGTTGTGGCGCCCTCTACCAGAAATAAATAAAAAAAAAAGCTGATAAAAAAATCAGCCATTAAATAAAAAATGAAACTGATAAATAATCAACCAATAAAAAAATGGATAAGGCGCAACAGCCAATATATCACCACTAATAACAGCAAAAACAGGGCAAAATATCGTTCGTCTCACCTCCGACGCACTGGAGGGGGAGTAATGGGGTGACGCTTTATAAGCCAGATAACAGCTACGAGACAAGAGAAATTTCTTTTGTCTTGTGGTCATGTTACTCGGCTACGAACCATAAGGTTGCGAGTTCGATCCTTGTCTATCGCCAATAGCTTCAACATCATATCAAACGATATTTAGCACGTTTCATTTATTTTATTGGAAATCTGCTTTTGCCAGTCATGTTTGTGTGCGATTTAATTTTATAAACCAATTAATAATATAATGATAAAAATCGATAGAATCGATTTTTTTTAAGAATTACTAATATTTATAGCATTTTAATTACATCTTTATTCTAATAATACAATCAATTAAATTTTTTCTTTTCAATTTTTGAGAAACGTATATCATCATTTCATCCATCTATAAAACATATTCTAAGTTAAAATTTGGTTGATAAACGGTGGTGAAATTCGAACAAACTTTTTCACTTTCCATGCTAAACTTTCTCGTTCCGCTCCACTCTCCCCTTCCTACCGTTTAATCGTTCTCGGCCGCTTTTACCGTGTGAACTTCGTTACATCCCTTGTCGTTTCCAGTCACACTCGGCGAAGCAAGGCTGATGAATTAATACTTCCACCAAGCCCATCTTTCAAATTTGTGTCACTGGGCTTAGGAGAACTAAGAATTAATCAGAAGAGAATTACTTATACTGACGTTTTCCGAGCAAATAACGTGATATGAAATATTAAAAACCTGACTTGCTCGGCAAAGACATTAGCTTTCAAGTTTTAAATTTTGCAGTCAGACTTGAGCAAGACAATTCAGCTCCCTTTTCAGTCGGTTTAGTTTTGTTTTAGATAGCTCGTTTCATGCGATAAAATGTAATTTATAGACTCATTCTTTGAATTGGTTAATACTGTTGGATTTGATTAAATTAAAAACAAAGATTAATTTCGATTTAAATTTTCTTTGTTTTTAGCAACAGTATTAACAGTATAGCAAATGTCTGATTTTTGTATTTTAGTTTAGCTTTTCAAAGCAAATAGAGGGTCGTTTAAAGATGGGATGCAAAAATTTTCCCTGGTACAAAAAGATTAGAACAGCACAATTCTTGAAATATATTGGACGGGCAAGTTCTTTATCCTGACCTTTTATACTTATCCTTTCAATTTACGTCTTGGACATTTTTAGTGCTGAAAATGTGCTATAAATGTCTGACTGTTGGTGTTGAAATATATTGGAAGAGTAAAATATTTATCCTTATTTTAAGTCTTGGATATTTTTAGTGCTAAAAATATCCAAGACTTAGAATACAGGAAATTTAAAAGTATTTTATAATTCAATAAAGACGCATTTCAGAGGCAAAACTTTACAATATATTTAAAAGCAGTTTGATTCTTGAATTGAAAATCTTCTTAAAGGGAATACAAAGAGAAGGAGTGTTGGAATTCTTTCGCATTAAATTGAAATTTAATACTTTTAATTTCTTCATTCACTTATAAATATTAAATTAAAATACTTTTAATATAATATTTTATGAATAAATAGTGAAGTATTTCGTGGGGTAATAAAAAAATTTAAATGTGAGGTAATTAAAATAAATCTATGAAATTATAATATAAAATTTATTATAAGAGATATTCTTGAACAAAAAAATTTCCTTAAATGAATCGATCATAGAATGTTTCATTATGTGAATGTAAAATCTTTGACACTGAAAAACCTGACTTTGAGAAAGTGTTTATCTGTTCAACATTTCTAACTGTGAATGTGAACGACTATTCTCAAAAAAACTGTCATAATTTAAGGATTTTCAAATTTATATAAAATAATTTTGTGAGTTAAATTTGTTTTTTTTCCCTCATTTGTTACGTATAAATTGGAAAGTCAAAAAATTTTATAGTAATATTGGAAATGAGGGGGAGGGTCACTTCTTGTATTGGACCGATAATTGGTATCAAATTTAATAAACTTAAATCATATTTTCTATATATTCTATAACTTGTTGCAAAAGTGTTGATTTTCATACTGAGCAGCTTCCTAGGGCATCTTAGTTGGGGAGGTTCGCTGTCGTATTAATTATAAAGTTTTATTTGCTTATAGTTAAATGAATAAATCTGAAGAAAAGGATAAAATTAATAAAATATTAGAACTGCGATGTGTATCACAATGAATTATTAAAATTACTATTAAATAAAGTATAATTAATTCGTATCATTTATAATGTATTGGATTATTTATCATTCATTTAACAGTTATTTATATTCCACTTGAAGAATAACGTTAAGTACTAATTTTTTATTTTATAATGTTAATTTAACATTTCCCTGTTATACGTTATAATGATTGTTTTTGTTTATACGTAAGGATACTGTCAATTGTGGATACTGTTCAAAACATCATATTATTTTATTTATTCCATAAAATACGTATCAAAAATACAAGCATATATATATTTTTATACAGTTACTAAAATATAGTTCTAAAATTAATCATTAACGTCTTGATCAAGTCAAAAGTGTGGTGAAATAAGAAATGAAACTGACCAAAAGGGTTTTCATAATGTGACCTGCCTTTAATCTCAAAATAACTTAATTCACTGCTTAAAAATACTCTATATTTAATGATGAGTAATATCAGTTTATCTTTCAATTTGTATCAGGTCCCCCACGCGCATTCATTGAAATTGAATAACTCTTGCAAATCCGTGCAACTTCATGCTACGGTTTCCACGTTGCGGATATTCACACGATTATTTACAATATAGGTGTTCTGTTCTAACTCTGGCTAGCTCTTCGGATTCATGAGAAAAATTTTATTTATCGGAGCTCTTTTGTAGTCTCGCTTTTATTGTTTTTATGTACTCAGTTAAAGTGTGTGAAAAAGATTTTAAGACACGCTTCAGGTATCCTGCGTGAGACACATTGAGCAAATGTGTTGTCGATTACCGTTTCCATTAAAGCAATGGTTTTTGCCTTAAAAATATCTATTTCGTAGCACTGAGTTCGTGGCTCATTTTATAACGGTTAGTACACAACAGTTAACAGTCTCTACTTATAATAAAGTATGCAGATAAAACGTTAGATAACAATTTTTGTGCTTTATAGTCTTAAAAGAAAATTGCAATATTTTATAAAAAGATCTATTATTGTTAACTTGAACAATTAAATACGAAGCCTGAATGCGATTTTCAATATTACTGCAGCGATTCCGAGCTATGACCATTGGGAGGTGAAAGTAATAAAGCTTTATCGCTAAAAATATGAAGCAAAAAGAGAAAGAATTACAGAATTGATTATTAAAGAATTGCTTTTGAAGCAAGTGCAGGCAATTTAAGTTACTCTTATTATCGTCCGAAAGCTTAGGATTTTTTTTAATAGTTGACTGTTTTATTTTTTCTGAATTTTAATTTCAATCAATTTAGTCATTTGCATATTTATTGATTTCTATACAGCATACAATGCGCCTAATGTTTTAATAAGCTTCGGCAAAATTAAACACCTTGGAAATGAATATTAAGTCTTTTAAATAACAATGGAGATTAAATTTTAGCTTAAAAAAAAACAAAAATTATATTCAGAAAGGAAAAAATGTCAACATAAAACTTTTCTCGTTTTATCATAAACCCGCCACGACTCGCTCTTTCTGCTTTTACCACTTTTTTATTGCTTACTACCTGCATTTGCCATTAGAAGTTTCAAGTTTTAATAGCAGCATCGAAAGGTATACTGATACCTTTCATTTAGAAACGAAACTAAATCACTCGAATTTTATAAATTTAAATCCGCAGCATTATTTTTCTACCTTGTTTATAAAAATTCTCGGGTTTTTGGATGAAATCCTGCAAAATCCGTTCACTTAAAACAAACAGAACATCATCAATTGAGAATCATAGTGATGAAATTATATTTAGATTATCACAGTTAAGACCATAAAATGGCGCAGAAATGAGGCCAGTTACACGTATAAAGAAAAAACGGAAGGATATCGCAGTTGTTTGCCTCTTCGGGGAAACCGACGCCATAAGGGAAGAATGACCTTAGAAAACGCTTTTTTTTTTTTAACTATGAATATCAGATTTTCTTCACTATTATTCTTAGTTGGCGATATAATTGAGCATATTTGGCGATAGATAGAACTAAATAAAAAAAATCAAGAGTAAGAATAATTTTGCCTTTAGGAGATATGGGCGATAAGATTTCTGTGAGAAACCAATCCCACCCATTTTTATTATTCAGAGTAATCTTATCACTATACTTTTCTGAATAGTTAACTATTTTATTGTTTTTGAATTTTGATTTAATCTCATTAATTCATTCACGTATTTATTAGATTCTATATATCCGTTGTGTTTTCTTGCATATAAATATTCTAGAAGATTTCGGATAGAAGTTTGGGAAACTTTGTCATTCAAGACAGGCCGACTACGCCATCCATTGAGAATTATAATGACGAAACTAAATTTACGAGTATCCGAGTTAAAACCATAAAATGGCACCGAAATAAATCCCTTTAAAAGTGCAAAATAAAAATAAAAAATTGGAAGGAATTTCGATATCTTAATTTCTTGCCTCTATAGGACAATACACTCCATAGGGAAAGAATGACCTTTGATATCTTCCTTCAAATGAAGAATATTGGACTTTCACCAATATGATAGACTTCGATATTTTGTACTCAAATGGATAAATTTTTTCTTCCATACATATCAGCGATAAGGTTTTTGTAAGACACTGATCCTAACTCGTATTCTGTTGTTTTTCGTAAACAGGACAATAAAGATATCGTCTGATTTTATGATTATTAGCATCTGAAAGATGTGTACATTTATGATATATGGATTAAAATAAATACCTTCATTCAAACGGATTTTGTAATCATTAGTATGATAAAATACCACGAATAATGGCAATCTGAAACAAGCCAACTTTCTGTCATGCATTTTCATCCCCTGGATCAACAGTCTCTTTCTTCTTACTAGATGCTTCTTGTAACCGTAAATCATGATACTATTTAATGGCCTAATAAAACTGGATAATCTCTTCACAAATAAGTCTTTAAAAATTTACGACTCTTAATTTTATTGGAAGACTTCATTTATTCTTTTAGATAATGTCAGAAACTTTTTTTTTTATTTCGAAGGTAACTGTATAAAAATAATGGTCTAATTAAAGTATATTTTGCATAATCTTAATATTTGCTTCAAGGGAAAAGAGAAATAAAAAATGTAATATGGTATAAATTAACATTAGTGGAATAAAATTAAAGTAAGCCATTGCCATCTTAATTAACAAATTTCATTAGCATTATGATTAACGATTCTAACCCTCCTACACGGTTTTTTCTTTTCTCTTTCTTCTTTAATTTCCTTCGATATTTCTTTTCATTTTTTTTCAAGCAATTCATTTGATCCCATTCTATTTTCTCTCATTTTTTATATTTTGTTGAATACATATGAAAATGCTGGCTTCTGGCATAGGGGAGCGCGTCTTCCTCGCGATCTGGGCTTCCTGGGTTCGAGTCCCAGTTCGGGCATGGTTGTTCTTCATCTGTGTACTATCTGTGAGGTGTATGAATGTGCCTCCCAGTAAAAAGGGGTTGTGCAAGCGAATGTGACGCATGAAGTAGCTAAATCGTACTCTTGGCCCTTGTTAGCGCTACTGAAAAAACAAGAGACGTTCACTCGGCTGAAATCGCTGACAGCGGGCTTGTAAAGTACCATAAGTCATAACAATAAACAACAAGTAATTATAACAAGAATTTATATTAAATTCAAAAATATAACAACAATAAATAACAAGAATTTATATTATATTCTATAATATAAATTCTTTTATATTATAGAATATTTAAGATATGCAGGATGTTCGAGAAATCCTGGGAAGACTGCAAATTTATGTAAAACAAAATCGGAAAGTCGGAAGGTATCGAAAAAAAAATAACTTTAATTACTTACCACGAAATAGCAAAAATTAATAAATCTTAATGTAAGATTTTTTTAACTCATACACTATCCAAACGACACTCAGTTTCACATTTACATTTGCAAGTGCTTGAGGAGTTATAGATTGAATAGCAGCTATAATATGTCGTTTCAGACCCTGCAAATTACTGCAGGGCATCTAATATACACAATCTTTCAATTACTCCACATAAAAGCAACTTAATTTGGACATTTTAATTTTTAAAAATTGTAAGTTTTGATTTTTTGATATTTAAAAAAAATAATTCGAGAAAGCACTTAATTGAAATCTTTTAAAAAAAATAATGTCCTTTGAAATGAAATCATAGTAGAAAAATGAAAATCCTTCAAACCCCTTATATTTAGATATTTAATATATTATGATTTTTAATGCTCTGTAAAATATTACCATTTCGGGTTAGAAAGTGTTTTATTTCTTCTAACTGATAATAACTAACTTCCAGTTAATATTTATTTAGGTATTTTGTTTTAATAATGTTTCTGGTATTTTATCTATTCTTCTATGATAATTAAAAGCAGTCACGTAGAAGATTGTTGGTGTTTTGATAATCTATTTCAGCAAATTGTTTTTCATATATCACAAATCCTCTTGCTTATAACTTATTTTATATTAAATTGAAATTGCATTTTTACTGGACATGCATTTGAATTTTAAATAATTGTGCCTTTTGATACTGTGATAGTTTTAAATACTCTAACTGCATTAATTTGTAGTCAATATTGTATTAGATCATTCAAAATTAATTGAATGCATTTTTTTTAAAAACAATTATTAGTACTTTAGAAAGTATACTTTTTTATTTCAATTATTTTTTTACTTTTAATCTTTATTTAATACTGTGTTATAATTACGATTGAACTTTAGTATCAATTTTTTCTTAAATATACTGACAAGTGACTTCACTCGTAGGATTAAAATTTTATTAATTATTATTTATCTCTATTAATTTGTAATTAAGTTTTGAAATTTTTAAAATAATAAATCTTTATAAAGAATACATAAATACACAAAATTTCAAAATTCTAACTCGTGAGTAAAAATATGATTACAATATTCTATTTTTTCAAATATGAAACATGTGAAATTAAATAAAAGTGTGTAAAAAAATGTAATTAAATTTTGCATTTGATTATTTATTATGAGCATATTACCTGATCTTCAATATTTTCAAAGACACTGAAAATATATTGGAAAGGTTGAAAAAAATAACAGTAGGAATAAGCTAAGAATAAATAACAATAATTATAGTAAGAATAAACTGTGTGAAAAATCAGACAAGTAATACATTTTGTCATTTTGCCACTGACATTTAAATTAACGCAGACTAAAGATAAATGAAAATTAACGAAATTTTAAGATATTATGGAGTTAAATAAACGGTAACATATGCTGTAATTATTAAAATTTGTTTAATAAATCCTGTTATCAGGGACTTTCAAAGTAAAATTATTGTAACCCTTACCTATAATCTAACAGCGTCAATCTATCCTTTTGAAAACACTTAATCAATAACTTCTCTATTGCATTTTTGGCTAAGGTTATTCCCAGTTTCGAAGTTATTAATTACCTGTCATTAATTTTGGTTTAACGCTCGATTTTACCAGTTCAGTTTCCACAGGACATGCATACAAGCTTCTAAAATTGACCTAGACTGAAATCATCAAGATCATTTTAAAAATATTTATTCCAAATAATTTTATCTTTTTAAAATCATATGATTGTATTTAACAAAAAGCATATATAAGAACATCGTATATAATAAAAAGTTCATTTAATATAGGATCATAGTGCTTATTATTTTAATATTTTTTTTAATTTAAAAGCCAATAACATTACATATAAATCACCGTATCTATTTACTTGCTAGATAATGCTCGATTTTAACAGTTCAGTTTCCACAGGACGTGCGTACAAACTTCTAAAATTGTCCTAGCCTGGAAACAAGATCATTTTCAAAATATTTGTCCCAAATAATTTAATCTTTTAAAATCATATGATTGTATTTAACAAAAAGCATATATAATATAAGAACATCGTATTCAATAAAATGTTCATATAATATATGATCATAGTGCTTATTATTTTTAATATGTTTTTTTTAATTTAAAAGCTAATAACATAATAACCATATAAAACACCTTGTCTATTTACTTACTAGATAAAAGTTTGGTTATTCTATTGAAAATTTGGAATAAATGTGACATTTCATACGGCGACACAATTCGAAAATAGGGTCGGTTTCAAAATGTATTAAAAATCTAGCTACTTTAATAGTCATATCATTTTAAATTTTTTTTCTCTAGAATTTATTTATTCAGTACCAAGAAATGAACTTCAACTTCGATCAAACAACAGACAGCAAGATAGCCAACACCGATAATTTATTCAACTATTCTAGAGACGTGCACTTTTGAGAAGTCAAAATCCTTTCTCTTCTTCGCTGTAAAACGAGATCCTCTTTTTCTATCCGAACCATCTGCAATCGTATAAAAAGAACACTGCATACAGAAGAAATTCAAGTCTTCGTGTCATAAGATAAGTGCGAGAACTTGAAAAAACGTGAGATATGTGCAACTCCAAAGGATAAGAGTTGGTTTCAACTTTAATTCATGCCGCCATTTCCAATTGGACGGCCTTCAAATCGTAATTTTATATGCAGGAAGTCGTTCTTCGACGTGTTTTTGTCGTCGTTTGACAACCCAAAGCGATAAAAGCTTTTTAGTTTTAGGTTTCATTCAATTAAATTCATTTTTCAAATGCGTTACTATCAGACCAAAGGTAACAGCAGATAAGGAGAGGGGAAAATATTACTTTTGACGTCCACTTAAAGCAGCACTAATCGTTTTACAAATTGCACAGATATATTTTTGGTCTGATTAATAAGAAAAAAACATCCTTTAAATTCAGTGTTTCATGTCCTTCTACTAACATATATTTTTCTCTGCATTCACTTAATACAGTTTTAATCGCCTTACAAATAGCCCGGTTGTATTTTGTCCGATTAATAAAACCGAACATCTTTTTAATTTAATGTTCCATATCCATCCGATGCTTTTAGGCGTTTCATATATATATTTTCATAAAAAGGCTTCTGGAATACAAAGTAGTGAACTAATCTAGGGCTTAATTTACAACGTAGTCTGTAGAAATATATATTTGAAGAGTAGAAATAAAATTGCTATTTTCCTTTTCCTTTTATTTTTATGTAAATTAATTTGCTTCTTTTCCATGAATTTATGTCGAAGACTTATTTCAACTTTGTTAATCTTTTGTTTTTGTATTCATATATATTATGTATTTTGCCTACATCTAAACTATACTTTTTTTAACTATCAAAACTTAGTTTTCAGCAACTCAGATTAATTTTAAGCGATTTGGTTGTTCCAAGTAAAAATCTCAGTTAAATATCACAGTAAAATCTACTCATCAAAATTGTTCACATTGTTTGTTTTCGACATTCGCTTCTCCGATTTTTCTTTCTTTTTTTCTTTTTTTTTTCAACTTTCACCGATCGTCATAAGAAATAAAATTATAACACAATAACTCAAGTTGAAAATTGTTTTCATTATTTCCGGCGAAAAACTTTTAATTAGTTACGCGCCTGCTCATTTATTGCATATCTTGAGACTATTCTTAATTTTATAAAATGAATGTATTATCTACCGTTTCTTAAATCTTTCCAATTCTTTCTGAATTGTAAATATTTTCTCAAATCTTTTGGTAAAATTAGCAAGTCAGTTTTATTCGATCATCTATTTTCAATTTAGACTATGCCATCATATATTTATAAATTCATTCTGTTTCAAATGTTTTTTACATATTATTTATTATTTTTTAGTTTATTTTTATTATTTACTTACCTTCTTAAGCATTTTTTATTTTTATGTATTATTTATCTTACTTTATTTTTATGCATTATCTTTTATTTATATATTATATTCTGTGTTGTCATAAAGTAATATGGTAATTAAACAGCTTTTAAAGAACTCTTATTATAAGCGACTTCATACTTTTTTCATTTAAAAATAAATTTTGAAACTTTTAAATGTATCGGACGCTTAAACCAACAATTATAGAAGACTTCGGACAAAAAAAAATTTCATACTCTAATATAATAAAGGTTAATTTAAAATATAAAATCAATTACTTGGAAATTGGATAAAATATAGAACTTCTAGAAACTGTGCAAAGCAATTTACTAACGTGTTTTCGAGAAAGAAAATAAATAGCAATTTATTTCAAATGCTGTTTAGAGATTTTGAAGTCGCCTTCACAATTCAATTAAATTACAAACCATTTAAAAATGATTTTCTTCGTGAAATAAATAACATTGGAGCTTAATTTTACTTCGCTTTAGAATTCGGCATTTTTTTAAATTGTGTGAACATTAAGAAATAATTTGTAAACACGCATTCTTTTTATTGATTATTTTTATAATAAAAAAACAGTATTATATAAGAACGAATCAGTCAAAACAGTTCAAAAATTCAACACACTTAAGACTTAGACTGGGCATTGAAAGAACTAAATCATCTCGATATATCGTCCAACACATATCGATATTTTTTGATGTATCGTGATATCAAAATTTATTTATAGTTATTATAAGTTATAAATAGAATCTCTTTGACATATTGACTGATCAAAACGACTACAAATAAATAAAGCTTCAATTTATATTATAAAAATATTTAGAACAAAAATAGAAAATAATTTTGTTAAAACCCCTTTAATAAAGTGTGTCAATGTCAAAGCAATGTCTGCATGTTATAATTTATAACATTGCTTTTAAAACAAGTATTTTTATATATTAGAATATGACATTATTTATAGAAATATTATCAAAAATTCTGTATAAAGGTGAAAAAAATTAAGAGCTACAAAAATAAACACTAACCGATAACCAAAACGAAATCGAAAACGAAAACGCAAATTAATTTTGAATATTGGTTTTTTTGTATCGCGATTTATCGTGAACTATTATTTATGATTATGATTTTGACATATCGATATTTTTCGAAAACTGGCATCAAAAAATCGAAAATTGGCACAGCTTTACTTAAGACATTCATTACATTTAACAAAGATTTTTCACTAATAAATAGTATACAAAACAGTAGCCAAATATTAAAGCTTGTTAAAATGGCCTTGTTTGAAACGCTTGGCAAACAGACAAAAAATTCCAAATCTTTTAACAAATTTAAGGCATTTATTACACTCAACAAAGAATTATTCATTAATAAATATAATAAAGACTAATAGCCAAAGATTGAAACCTTCTAAAATGACATTGGTCTTCCTTTTATCCCAAGATGTGGTTTCAAAGTTTCGTTTTAAACATGTGTAAGAAACGGAAAGAAGTATTATTTAAAACACCTTTAGGTACAATTTGCTATTTACAACCCAGCTACACCCATCCGCTCAGAAACATAGATACCCACAAGGAAACACCCTCATCATGTGGTAAAGTCTTCACGCTTTGTGCACAGAAGGCCGGATGACAATAATGCTCGCAAAAAAGCATGACTAGATCGGAAAGCACGAGAATCTTACACGGAATGTGGTGTATTGTTCTGCTAACTTCCGAACCTTCAATAACTGAATGATTAGCGTCTCTGTCCCAGCCCAAAGTCTCGCACTGAAAGCACTTGAATCATCAGGCAGAAATGGATGGTGGGAGTGCTATCAGTCTCGACAGGGGGGATTGCAGGGCAGCGATGACGTGCCAATTGAAGCGTTGACAAGATGCAGTCTTCTGGATCTGGGGTGTGAGTTATGATGTCTAGGGCGATAGAGGCATTAGTGTTCTGTTTTGACGCGCAGCCACTGCCTTGCTATTAATTACAAGCTCCCTAGGGATCGCTTTAGAGAAGCGGAAGAATTGTTCATTGGGATGATTTTAAAAAACGCTGCTGATTCCTCTCTATTGCTCTTTATTGTATCTCATTTTTCTCACTCAACATTATTCGTTGCCTGTCAGAGTAATGGGTCACCCTGTTTATCTACAGAAAATGACATGGGTATTTTTTTTTCCGTGTGTTGCGTATCGATATACTATTTGTATCGTAATCTTTTTAATTATCTGCTCACAAAAATTATAAGCTGTATCTGGCAACAGGTTCATGTATTCATAAAAATAAAATAAATGTTATTTTTTAAAGAAAAGAAAAAACAACCATTGCATTTATTTTTATGAATACATGAATACGTTGCCAGATACAGATTATTGTTTTTGTGAGCAGATAATTAAAAAGATTACGATACAAATTGTATATCGATACGCAACACCATGTATATCGATTTCTCAAAAGCCAGAAGTACGAATAAGCTTTAATGGAAAAAATAATATCGGTTTAAATCAAAACATTTTAAAATTGTAAATTTCGAAAGCAGCAAGAACGTGTACATTTTTATAAAGTATTATTTATCTTGTATTCAATATCAAAAAAAGCAAGAGAAAGAGGAGACAGATATTGAAGAAAATCCTTCTGTTTCTGAATACAAAATATTGAATAACTAATTACATTAAAAAGTAAATATTGAATAATTAATTACATTACAAAAACTTAAAAGTAAATACTTGGACAAAAGTCAGGCCTCCTCAGAAAAAAAAAAAAAAAAAATCTCTGGTTTGAATCCTTGCCTGAGGGTGGCCCTCGATAAAGTCCTCAGGCAGGATTCTTCATTTTTATTCCATTTAATTATTTTTGCTTTTAAATTTAATTTATTATTTAAGTTTATATTTATTTTTTCTAATTTGGATAATTGCAATCGAATTATTTTCAATTCATTAATAATGAATAGTATATTTTTTTGTTTATTTTTAATTTTCGGATTGCGATAGTAATTTTTGATGTGAAATAAAAACGTGCTAATTTAAAAAGCCAAATTGCTCGGATATATTCTAATTAATTAGCTTTAACAAAATTTCATGTCCATTCCTATATTTTTCTCCAATTGGTTTTTAAATAGTAAAATGGCGTAATAAAAGTACTATAAAAAGTAACATTTTTTTTATTATTTAAAATGGTCACTTTGATATTTTCTTCTTGAGATGCAAAAATGATGAACAATTTGCAATAAACAATACTTCAAAGCGTTAAATAAGGAAGTGAAACGCTTCCATCTTGTGAATCTCCTTTAGAATAATTATGTTCCAGCTATTTCAATAGTTAAAATTCATGAATATTTACTGAATATATTACCTTCACTGCTAAATAGATGTTCGATGTCCAAAAATGCATTTAAAGAAATATAAGAGCATATTTTCATATGAAGTATATTTTTACCTTGTGCTACTAAATTTTAGTACAAATATATATATATATATATATATATATATATATATATAATTTGACGTGATATATCAATACATAATGGACTTAATTGCATATTTCATGTGACAACAGTTAAAAAAAGTTCTTATAAAAAATTCTTATCAGAAACTTTTTAAAGAAATTAACATAAAAGTAATCAAGAATAGAAAATTTCAAAAAGCGTTCTTTTAAAAGTTTTGAATTGAGGATTACTTTTTCATTTTTAAACTAGTTATCAAGCAATAAAATCTTTAAATTTCAAAACATAAATATCAATAACCAACAAGTTATCCTTCAAAGGAGACCCGCTAAGATATCATGGACTTAATACTTTCTTTTGCCGTAATTCAAAAGAAACCATTCTTTTTTTCCCCATGATATCTGAGAGTTGAATTGAGAATCGTTGTTGTCAATATTCATATCTTTGTAATCGAGTTCTTTGAACATATCGTTTCCGTTTCTATTATTATGCAATCTGATAGCATTTTTTAATGGAAACTACAGTATAATGTCAGTGATACCTAATATTTTATTACATTCCACAGTAATAAGTAGATTGAAAAAAAAAATGTACTTTTTTTAGATACCATCTACCGTCTTTCAACAATGCCCCTATTCCTTCATTGCACTTTCCTTCCTTCATCCCAGCTATTATTGAAAACGCTTATTGTATTCGAACAACTTTTCACAAATGATCGATTCTAAATAGTATTTTATCTTCAAGTGACTTTAAAAAAAAACGGCAATGCATTATTTTTTATTTACGATATCTTGAATTTAATATCTTATCATAGAGCAGTCAACAAAAACAATGCATGGTTAATAATTTGTTGAAATAAAAGAATGCCTAAATTTTTCTTTTAAATGAAATAGACTGCATATTGATTTTCCAAGCTATATTAAATAAATTCTTAAGGAGTGAAAAGAATAATCCTCATACCAGCTTTATATACTAGATAGAACCAGGATATATTGATAAAGCCCTTTACTATTTGAGTTCGTGGCTTTTTGTAAATCTATTTAAATAGTATATTTAGTATATATGGTAACTTTTAAGTGGGGGGAGGGCTCCTAAGCTATAGCTGGTGTAGTTCATATCCAAACATGCATATAAATAAGAAGATAATTATTTCGTTTTTCAGAAACAACTTTTAAGCGCTTCATTCATAGTGATTAACTGATTTTCAAAACCTTGGAGCATTACATTAATTATAAGTATAATGTAATTATTATTTGATGAGGCCCTTTACTATTTGAGATACGTGTAGAGACCCTTTACTTTTTGTGATGCATGGCCTTTTGTAAGAATATTTAATATACATGATAGTTTTTAAGTGTGTGTGTGGTGGTGGGGGGAATTAAGCTATAGCTGTTGTAGCTTATATCCAAGCATATATAAAAATAAGAATATAATTATTATTTCGCTTTTCAGAAACATTTTTTTAAACGCTTCCTTCGTAATCATTAAATAACTTTCAAAATCTTCGCATATTATATTAATTATAATTATAATGTAATTATTATTATTTAATGAGAACCTTTGCTTTTTGAGATACGTGGCCTTTTAAAAGTATATTTAATATATAGTAATTTTGAAGAGTGCGTGTCTGTGTGTTTTGAGGGGGGGGGCTTAAACTATACCTGATGTAACTTATATCCAAGCATACATATAAGTAGAAAGGTAATTATTTCGTTTTCATTTTGCAGAAATATTTTTTAAATGCTTCATTCGCAGTGATTAAATAATTTTCAAAACCTTGGCATATTACATTAATTATAATTATAATGTAATTATAATGATTTGATGAGGCCCTTTACGTTTGAAATACGTGTTGAGACCCTTTACTTTTTGAGATACGTGACCCTTTGTAAGTCTATTAAATAATATATATATATATATATATATATTTAATATATATGATAAATTTTAATTGGGAGGAGAACTTAAGCTATAGCTGGTGTAGCTTATATCCAAACATACATATAAGAAGATAATTATTACTTCGTTTTGATTTTGCAGAAACACTTTTGAAACTCTTCGAAAGTTTCCGATTAAGATGGTGTCTATTCCTAATGAATACCATGCTCAGCAGAATTAATAGCCACTCTCAAATGTTAATAACATAATACTGTGTTGATCAAGCCAAAATATTCTGCCACAAGATAGTAGAAAGAACAAAAATTGAAAAATAGTGTCTAAAGCATTAATGTCAGTACAACCATAGACTAGAAATGTCATGCTAAACGTATGTTTAAGTATTATATGGTAGAAAGAGTTTTGAAAAAACTAAACAATTAGAAAAATGTAACATTAAATCTCCTAGGTGGTCTCTTACTAAGTGTCACGTGACTGATCTGCGGATTTCCTCCAGGCGGTTTAAAAGAAAAATTGTCTTCAGTTTTTAGAATAATGATTATGTGTTAGAGATTTTTTACTTATTTCCTGTGGTTTGAAAATTTTTTTAAGAACCATTGACGTTAATTTTAGCTCAAAGATTAGAAATTCAAAACAGCTATTCGAATTTCATTTCCTCCAAGTGATGTTGATACTGTTGAAAAAGAAAGTTGAGAAAATATGGAATTAATTCACAATCATTATATAATTTTCAAGACCTTGGCTTATTATATTAATTATAATTCATTCTTTTTGTGAAATTTTCAAGTTCTACTCTGTATGCGGTATATTAATTGGAATTTAAAATACCTGATATTTCTAGATATGGTTTGGCATTTATTCTGCATTCTTATTTGGAAAAAAGAAAAAAAAAAAACTGAAAATTTTTTGAGGAAATATTAAATTATTTAAATTTTTAGTTATCGTTATTAATATTTAAAAGTATTGGATAACCATTAAGCGAATAATAGTTAAAACATCATGTTAATATGAGATGTTTTCAAAAAACAATCAAAAGTACGCAATATTTAAACAAGTAGGGATTTAAAAAATAAAAATAATCTATACTTATAATAAAGCTCAATGTGTGTGTGTGTGTGTGTTGGCGCTCTACAGGCCAGACCGTTTGACATACAGCTACCAAATTTGGTACATGTATACCTTGGAGGTTGGGAATGTGCACCTGGGGTTTCTTTTTTCGAATTTTTAATTAGAATTTTAATTATTAATTAAAAACTAACTTTCCCGCCAAAAAAATCTTCCATTTTCCCCACCGCCAACTTTTCCGCCAAAAAAATCTTTTATTATCCCCAGCGCCAAACGAGAAAGGCTTCAGTTTTTTTTTCTCCCAACAGTAATGAGGCTAGGGTTAAAATTTTTCGGCGGATTATTTCAATCGATTCTGTTTATTTTCTTAATGTTTGATGCATTTAAAATTAAACATTATTAATGAATCAATCTTTCAGATTCCTTCTGAAGCACTTTTGAATTAAAATAAAACAGAATAAAGGAAATTAAAAATTTCTAATCCGCATAGCGTTACCCCAACTGGCGTAGAAAAAAATCACGTATTTGCGTGACGTAACCGGCGAAGAAAATTCACGCATGCGCATTCTGTTCTGATTGTTGCCATGACAACGTTATCAATGGATGATTTAAATTATTTTTGGGTTAGTTGCATGCTTTTGTAAGTAAATTGTATTTATGTTAGTTATATATTTTTTGTATATGCTTATAGTTTTAAGTACATCGTTTTTTAAGTAGTTTTTTTTAGTTTAGTTTAAGATTCGTTTTATTTTCTTAGTGTTTGAAGCATTTAAATTTAAACATTGTTAATGAATCGATCTGCTCATAATGAATCTAAGAAAATTTTGTTGACCAACTCTTGAGATATTACATAAATTTAAAAAGATATTCTTTAGTGCCCATAAAGTTTAAACGCTGAGTGACTCTATTTTCAGTAATCAGATTATAAAAAAATGCTTTGTTTCAGTAAAAAATATTATATTAATTGAAGATAAATTCTTTCCACTTTAATTTAAAGCATAAATTCTACGGGTGCTAACAGAAAATGAGAGAGATACATATTACATTATGACTGAAGGCCTTTATAATATTATGAATGAATTATATGATAATCAAAATTTGAAGTTTTAAAATATTTTGATGAAGAAGCTATTAAAGTAGAAATTGCATAAAATATTTAATTATTAAAATTTTAACGAACATTAAGATTGGCGGACCGGCTGGTCGCCAAAGGCGGCTAGTAAATAATATAAGGACCCAAAAAAATTCCAATTTTTTTTTTCACGTTAAGATGACAAACGTGTAATGTAATGATGAACTTAAAAAATCCTTAGTACTTCAAAATAGTTTTTAAAGAAGTTGATAATGCTGGCACTTAGTTTATGATTTCTAAACATTTTCACTTTTGATTCGTTCGATAATTACTACTTTTCAATTCATTTACATGCAAATGCCACAAGACTCTACAATATTAACATGATATTACAAAATATTGAGAAATATAGTTCTTGTACGTGGAACTTATTTTTTAAAAATCAAAAATATAAAATGTTCTAATTGAATAGTTCTCCCCAATCTTTTATATTCCTACTCATTAAAAGGATCACTTATGTAAACCTGTTCATTTCTATTCGTTTTTTATACTTACAAATCGATTTCACACTGATTTACTTAAATTATCCACACTGACTCTGCAATTAATTGGCTAGTTGATTCCATTCTCTGCTACTTAGTATTCTCCGAGCATTGTCGGAAACTGAAATTACAAAAACTGTAGAACTGAGCTATTGAGAACCGTCCTTTCAATCGAGTAATCACAATTCGAACATTAATAACTGGTTCTGGCCGATCAAACGCGGGTTCGACTTGGAGAACGCACTGCTCTGTGATTGGCTGACGGTCCAGAAACCCGCCGTAGAAGCGCGAAAACCCCCGTCTTTGTACTTGCAACATTCAGACTGTGGGTTTCGCTAACGATCGACGTTGCCCAGTTGACAAGCAGCGGAAACGTGCTGTGGGTTTGTTTTCTTTTCCCAGTGTTACACATGTGCGAACTTTTCGGATTGATAACTCGGTTTGTTGTTTGATACCAGAGGATTATTGTTTTATTTGACTACATTATTTTCCTGACTACTGAACAGGTAATTAATTCTTCTAGTGCGGTTACTTTTTGTGTAAAATTTACGTGCTAGAAATTTAAATTTTTCTTTACAAATCCTATTATAAATTTCATCGATCATGCATAAGACTAGCTGGAATAGTTTCAATGAACAAAATATATTTTTTTAAGATTTGAATTTCTTTATAATTTTCCTATGTATATGTGCTTAGTTATATGTTTAAATATTTAATTGCGTAGTTATCTCTGTTATCTAATTAAGATGATAACGTCCATTTTGGAAATATGTCCTCTTATTGATTTAACTAAGAACATGTAAGAATGTATATGTATTCGTCATGCTTTTTGTATCGAATTATAACATTTCCCAATGATTCAGTATTTGCTCATAATATTTTTAAAATGTGATTATTCGATGCACGAACCATCTTCGAACATTACGATTAAAGGATTAAGCTATTTCGGTACTAATAGTTTCTTAATTGAAGTGTGAGTTTTGTCAAATAAAAAGAAATCTACAAAAATGCATTGAGTTTGTGCTACATTTATCAAAAAAAAAAAAAATGTAAAACCAGTTTTAAAATTTTAAGAACAAATATCAACATTCGAGAGAAACTTTTTGCTCGAAGTTGTATTAGAAAGCAAATTATTGCTTTTAATAATTATTCTCAGTTAATATTCTTAAGGTTTGAATCGGAATTTCATGCTTTCATAATTAAAAAAAAATGACCTTTGAAGCATAATGTTGAAAAAAAATACTATTTTTATAATGCAGGTTGATTTTAATGTTAAATTTGGCAAATATGGGATGAAAAATTGAAACTAAATTACATGTTCATATGAGAGTTTCAAATACTACATAGTCCTTATTACTTATCTTGCCATTTTATGTCTTCAGCGTAAATAATTCACCCATGTTTCGAATAAAATATGATTCGGATGCATTTATAGAGGAATTTTGTTTTAAAAACAATTTGTTGAATTAGAATTTGAGATCATGGATTATCTTATTTCAATACTTTCTTGCAAAGCAGCGCTTTTTCTTTCTTCTGAATTTTACAATACCAAAGATATTATTATAATTATCTAGTTATCTTAATGAGCAGCAAAAAAATAAAATAAAAGCTAATTTAAAGAATTTTTCAATCAAAACTACATTTTTGAGAAGCAATCGCTGATTTAAGCAAAAAGGAAAAAAAATTACGCAATTAAGAAAAATATGAAATTTAATTAAATGCGTGATTTAAGACATGTCTGTATTATATATTATAGCACGTATTCTCATATATCAAAACGCAATGAAAAAGAAAGATTACAATGAGATATTAATTGATATGCAAGATAAAGAATGGTTCAGATGCAAAGTTTACGCAAATGCTTTAATTAATCGTCTTAATGAATTGAACTAAATTGTTTTCTTATACAAGCATTTGGTTCATATTGGTAGTTTTGCTTACAACTTTATATTGCAAATATTTTTTGTAACTTTCAGAATATCATTAATGTACAAAATAAATGTCTTTGAGCTGAAAGACAATCACAAAATGTTAAAATAACACTAATTTCCATTGAAATTTATTTAATCCATTGCAAGAAGATTTTACGTAGCAATTTTAATTTAAAATTTTAAGTAATGATAAAATTAGCATTACACAGAATCAATGAAAAATGTGCCAATTCTGAAGTAATCTAGGATGAGGTGCCTTCTTGTGTTTCCTCTTATTATTTTCTTTGTATCTTTTTTTTCCCCTAAAGTATTGTTAAATACCATTAAAAATTAAACTGAATAAAACTTTTATTTGTTAGATATCTTTAAAATTGTATCTGTCAATTTCATTCATGAGTTTATATTATTTCTACAAAATAAAAATTATTAAATTAATGAAATGAATTTATGGATGAAATATATAAATATCTTATATGATATTACTTTTGAAAAGGAAAACTAAAAAGATATGAACATATGCAATTGGTTTATTAAGCTATAGTTTTTATGAAATGAAATCGTAACTTTGAAGCTCTAATTTTGAAATTTTGAAGATGCGATGTTTTTGAAGTGAAAATGAACATGCTGAAATTATTTTTTAACGCATTCATTACGTTTAAATTGTATGCCATTATATTGTTTATTTCATATACCTATTAATAAATGTTAAATTGAATTCTAAATAAACAACCGGGAAAATCTTTGCTATTGTTTTTATATATTTAATATTATTTCTTTTTATATTTTTGTAAAATCATATTTATTATATTATTAAATAAATTAAGAAGTCTTACTATTTCTGCATTAAATAGGAGAGGATATTTATTAATATTGCACATTATTCTTTAGACAAATTGTTATTAATTATTATATTGTAATTATTAGAAACAGCAAAGTTTGAAATGCATTGAATATTTATAAGTGAGAAGTTTTAAATTGCATCCTTAAGAATTTACAAATAAGAATTTTTAATAGTGTAATTTAATAGCTTTGGATTTATTTACCTGATCAACTTCCAATTTCTGATACCTATAATTTTATTTAGAATTGATAATACAGAATGCGAATTTCAATGTACCTTAAAAAAAGTATGGATAAATATATCAAGCAAAATAAACTTGCACTTCAATCGTGAAAATGCTAAAAAATAATTTTAATAATGTATTTCATGAATGCTGTCGCTTTAATAGCTTTCCCATTCTTTAATCATCGTCGGTTGGGTTGCATCAATTATGTGTTTGCAAGAGGTTATTATTTTCTTTTAGATTTGTTTCAACTTAAGTTCTTTTTTGTTGCATAAATACTAACAGTTAATGGTGTAAAATTGTTTCTATGTTATTTAATCTGATATCTAATTTGTAATAAATAAAGCCAAGGTTGTTTATTTTTCTTTCAAGCGTCTTAAAGAAACTTCATTCTAGAAAGAAAGAAAAAAAATGAAGGAAGTTAGTTTGCATCATTAACTATTTACAGTTGCGGTTACCGATCACGCATTCATCAAGCCCATGTTCTGACCTTAGAATTAAATGGCTGTACATGTTTAATGACCCCCTGCTTTACTTCAACAGAAAGTAACTCAGTGTTTAGAAATCGGCATTTGCCTTTTCTTTTTTTTCCTGGATCATCACAGAAATTCAATGAAAAAAGTAGTTTGATCTTGAAACAAATAATTGCGTTACAGTCTGGTAAGCATTGGCTGATTGAGACTGTTACTTGATGGTCGCGTCTTTTACGGTATCACAGCATTTCGGAATTCCAATTTTGTTATATTTCATTGTTTAGTGAGAAAACAATCATCTTTTAAATAAAGATCTTGAGGGCAGCAAATCTTATGCCCTGTGGAAGTACATTTCTGAACAATAATTACTGGTGAGTGAACCGAAGCATTCATTATTTATATTTATCTATAAAGTCAACATATATAAGATCTGAATTTTATTCCATATGATTTCAGTTTTTTTTTCTATTTTTTTTTAATCATCACTGATCTGTAACGAATATAGATTTGCATGATTTTTTCTCGCTATATTAATTGTCTCCTGTATTTTATAAAATTAATTCTTTTAAGACTATGAGGTCAATATTTTCTCACATAAAAAGTTGCTTATGTAAGATGCTTCAAATCTTATAATACCGTTTTAAATTTGGGATTTTGATGGACAAAACAGAACTTTTCCTCCTATTTACAACATTTGATAATAAAATTCTAGGGTCATTTTCGACAAAAAATATTCCTGTTTACTTTTTTATATTTTGTTATATTGCAGTTTATTTAAAAAACACTGTATTGTTCCTGATCATGAGGCCAATATTTTGAAACATAAAATGTTGATTAAGTGCGCCAAGAAGTGATACTATCTTAAAATTGTTCTTTTGAACTTGGAATACTGGTAGACGAAGCGGAAAGTATTTTGCCTCGCTTTTAAACATTCAACACTAAGATCAGGATCATTTTCTATTGTCCATAGTGAAGCATATTCTTGTGTTATTTATTTATTGAATGTTGTATAATTCAGCATTGATACAATTAAATTTTGAGTTTTTACTTTTTGTAGTATTTCTTAATTCAAATTTCAACCATTGGGTTTTATGTGCATTGAAAAAATACATCAGATTATATTTCTTAATCTTAGCGATCAAATAAGGTATGCGACGACGCTGAAAATTCGATCTTTTGCAAAACTATGATTTTTTTAAAATTAATATTCTTAATGTCTGAACAGGTTTTTTTATAAAATAGTTAGAATTTTGTATTATACTATTGAAAGCTCTAATCAAACCCGTCCTGTAAAAGGAAATTTAAAAATTATTTTTGATTTTTTTCCTGTTGATTGTATTATTGCATTAAAATTTCTGTTTAATTAATAAAATATTAAATTCATTGCATGGTTATCCATTTACTTGCTACCTATTATTATATTATATAAACTAATCAATGATATTTTTCTTCGAACATTGATGGAATTTTTTGTTAAATATGTATTATAGTGATTTGAATATTACATACGTGTGTGTGTTAAAAATATTTTAACTTTTGAGTTATGCAAGCTTCTGCCTTTTCCCATGCCTTTCGAGAACTAATAGCTGTAATTGCCATAAACTGCTGCACAAGCATATATTTGGATTTACTATCACTTCACATTCGAAACGATGTTAATACGATTTTCATTTTAACTTATGATTGTCTGTTTCCCTTTTCACTCTGTTTCTGCCTTGAATCTTGATCAGTGAAACTTTTAAGCGGTTAACCCAAGCATTCTTAGATTTAAACCATAAAAATTATTTTATCTTTAATCCTGAAAGAAACTCGGTTTCATGTTTGAAATGAACTGATTTATACTTTGACGTAAATTGAAAAAAAAAAAATAACTGACTTCTTAATAACAACAAAAAAAAATCAATAAATTGATTTTGTTGCAAAATCTCGGCGGAATAATTTATCTATTTCGAAACTTTATCAAAAAGGCAAACAAAAATATGTAACTTGATAATCATATTTCAAGGCAGGGTGTAAAGTCGTTACAAGTGCCATCTGAATTATGAGCTGAATGTTTCAAAATGACCTGTGAAAAGAAATAATTATAATGCTAATTTTATTTGATTTACAATTTTTAGCATTTTTTACCGAGCCTGAAAGTTTTAAATTATTCTTCCCTATATTTGAAGAAAGTAGATGAAATTATTTCTTTTTAACAAGTTCGCTACCATGATTCATACCTGCGATTCGGACGGCTATCTAATAAGATGCTTAATTCTTTGCTATCTCTTCATTGTAGTGTGAAGAAAGGAATATGCAATTAGATAGTAGATGCGACTCACGTGGTAAACAAATTGTTTACACGATAACTACCGTTTAATTCATATTTGTAAGATAGCAAAAGTTCTCAGTCAAAAGTCAGTCAGTTCAGCAAGTGAACCGTCTGGGATTCTTGCATATGAACTATAATTAGATATTTTCTTCTCTACTACAATTAAAAGAGCAAATAAGTAAGCATCTTATTAGATAGTGGTTCAAATCACAGGTATCAATCATGGTAGCGAGCGCGTTAAAACAAGAAGCCTAAGCATGTTCTACTCGCTTAAAATTCTACACTAAGTGATACTATCACCGGGATATGGGTGATTAGACATTCAAAATTTGAATGATGTTTAATTAAATATTTGTTTTACGGATACAGTGAAAAATATAACTTCCTGAAGAGAAAATATAAAAATTATGCAGATATATTAACAATCGGATTTCAATTAGAAATAAAAACTTAATGGGCTTAATCATATTAACCTTTTGCACTCGGATGGTGACTCTCATTCACCATTAAAGACGGTGCATCATTTTGACGTTTTATCTATTTAATTTTGATTATTAAAAATGCTTTCAGAATAGTAAGAAGATGCAAATCGATTAAACGGGAGAATTCAGCTTAAAACAATTATCGATATTTATTTTTTGGAGCAGTAAACAAGTCTTTGCATTATACATCGAATAATTATACATCGAATTTCTTTTCCTAGTGCAAAAGGTTTAATTGCTGTATTTAATAAACACTTTCGCAACTGTTACTTGAGAATTAGTAAAGAAAATAGTTGGAAATAAAATCTTTTATATCATTTTAATAGTTATGCAGTAAACGTTTTCTTTAAAGGCCTTTAATACTCCAATTATTTCTCCAGCAATTATTTAAAGCATAGTGTCGTATTTTTTACCATTGTCACACAAATTTTAGATTTATATCAACGATTTTTAATACAATTCTTTAGCCAATGTTGCAGTCATGCTTCACTTCTGTTTTTTTTTTTTTTTTTTTTTTTCCCTTGACAAGACTTTTCTTGTCGCCAAAGACTTCTCTTCCCCGTTTTTGGTGACAAGAATTCCTGTCCCTCTAAAAGTTTGTCCCATTTCCACAATCGAAGAAACCTATAAATTCTTATTTTATTTTCTGCGAACTCGTTTATCCGGAAATCTGTCACTTCTGGGCGTTTGATTCTCCACTCACAGATGAAAAGTTCTTCACTACTAGCATATTGCGCCAAAGGAAGTGCATAGAAAGATACCATTATGTGAAATGTGGGAGTTTTCATGAAATCTTTCATTTGTTAGAAAGAGTTGGATTTCTCTCAGTGCGTGTTTCCGTGAGTTCTTCTCGATATCATTTTTCTGCCTTGTATGCCTATCTCTGTTCTGAGAAGAAAATTAGCGTCGTTTTTAGAACGGAAGATCCCGGATTTTCGTTTGTTTAAAATAATAAGAATATGTTCTGGTTGAAATAATCATATTCTTTCATACTGTAAACCAATAGAGAATAATTTTTTTGTCAACTAACATAAAATAAGCTCTTTGATAAAATGAATCTCACAGTTTTAACTTTGTAATAAACCCAGAAATATTAAGAAGAGAAATGCGTCAGATTTAAAGAAAGATATCTTGACTTTTTCATTATTATTATGCTAATATTGGCGAATTTTTTTTCTGTTAGATTTTTACTTGAGACTTTATTATTAAATATATTTAATTATTTACCAAGCACCAAAATTTCGTTTCTTACTTTAAATTCAAAACACAATTCTTAAAGTTCGGATATTCTTACTAATAATATTTTCAGTAATAATTCAATAATTTAAGATTCCCTCCTAAAAATCTTTGTTTTAATAATCTTCAGTAACTTGTGCATTGTAGCACCATGCTTGATGTTATTGATTTAATAAGTAAATGAATCAAAAATATTTGGGGTAATACAAAATTAGAAATAATATGTACAAAATTTGTAGATATGTTAAAAAGTGGATCGTAATTTTCACTTTTTTTCAATATGTTAAAAAGGAACATATCTTTGGGGTGGGTGAATGAGGTACATTTTCTCAAATTTGGGTTAGTTGATATGAAAAATTAACAAGAAAAGTAAATGAAAATAGCAGAAATATCGTGGAGTTATAAAAAACATTCTTTACTGCATTTGCATATAAATTATATAAGCTGTGTTTCATACATATTTTTGTAATTCTATATGACATTTTTAACTTCCTTTTAAAGTTAGCTTGCTGAATTTTGTGCTTTTTATTTCATCTAATGTTTGATGTTGTAAATAGTTTTAATGTTTCGGTCAATGATTTCTTTTTCTCTCATTACAATATCTAGTAATTTTTAAGTTTTCAGATTGTCAAAATTCTTATAATATCTATTTATATTGTTAAAAGTTTCATTGCTATTTATATTATTTATTTTATATAATTATATTCGCTGTACTTGTTGCATTTTTTTTATATTTTAAAATTTATCTTACTCTGTTAAATTTTAAACGTTTCAGAATTTACTATCCTTGGTTTATTACCTTTATTTATTTTATTGTATATATTTATTATTCTCTGCCTCCTTTTGATTGAATGTCCACCTTCCGGAGGTGCCATTTAATATTCTAAAATCAAGGGTTTGAGTTTACTCTCCTGCGCATTGAATGAATGAAAGCTATACGCTCTAAGATGTATATATATATATATATATATATATATATATATATATATATATATATATATATATAAAAGTATTAGAATCAAGTTAATAGGAAAAACAAAAATCAAATAAAAATTAAACCAAAAAATTATTAAAAAATATTAAAAAAGAATCCGGCCTGAAGACTTTTTCAAGGGTCACCCTCAGGCAGGGATTCAAATAAAGGGATTTTTTCTGTGAGGACATACAGACATTAAGTCTAATAATGATTCCTCCTGACCCGAAAATCCCCCGAAATTATGCTCAAGAGATATACCATTTTAACAGAAAGGAAATACAAAATAACAAATTAGAAAAAAACCACAAAGTAAAAATACAATAAAAACAATAACAATAAAAACAAAAACAGCATTAAAATTAAAATTAAAATTAAAAACGAAAAGGCCAGAACATACCATCCAACAGTGAAGGGAACTTGAAACAATCGATTGTGATTTCCTGTTTTTGAAAGTTAACGGTAAATTATGTAAACAGAGGTAGGCACCCAGCGCCATCTATTGAGTGATCCAATATGCAAGTAAATTTCTATTTTTATTTAAGCCAAAAGATTAATCCCAAACCATACCTTGTTTAATTAAAAAATTGACATTACAGTAATTTCTAGGAAAATAATTTTTAATTAAATTTTTAAGGAGGATATTTGATGCTTCAATATAAGAATTTTTATTATTGCAAACCCTTTTGATCCTGTTAACTTGTGAGAAAATTAGATTTTTGAAAATTTTAGAGTTTAGATTGGAATGGTAGTTACATAGTTTTGTTATTTTAAAGTTGAAATCATCCCTTTTATCGTATATACCAACTATTGTTTTATCATTAGCAATTTCGATTTTTAAATCCAGAAAGGTAGCCTCAAGTTGATTTATATTTGTATCTTTTAGAATTAAATCTTTTGGATAGCAATTAGTAATAATACTAGTATTGTCGAAGTTAATCAAAAGTAGGTCATCAATATATCTCCACCCGTTTATTAAATTATATTTAATTATTTTTTTCTCATAGTAATGCAGGAAAATATTAGCTAAAGCACTTGAGAAAGCTGTCCCCATTGGAATGCCCTTGACTTGTTTATAAAAATTAATACCATTAAACACGTAATTTTCAGTAATATTAAAATTACATAACTCAAGCCAGTTATTTTTAGGAATGATATTTTCATTTAAATATTCGTCATATATAAAAGTGCAGACCTTTATTAATTTTTCATGAGGTAGATTAGTGTATAAATTTTCGAAATCAAAAGTATTAAGTTTATTAATGTTGTTATCTTTAAGAAAATCCAATACTTCTTTGTTACTAGAAATAATAAAGTTGTCTTCATTTTTTATTTTGTCCAGGATAATTTTTAAGTATTTAAAGAAATGTTTACCCGTACAGTAATTATAACTACCAGTGCTACAGGTTACGAATCTGAATTTTAATGGAGTTTTATGAAATTTAACTGTTGGGAATAAATAAGGATAGTTAAGAGAGCAAGTCTTAGTTTTGGTTTTTTTTTGCGAAAGCTAGCATTCTTTTATCTAATTCCTTTTTCCCGGTGTTTTTTAACATATAAGTTGCATTAGAGTTATATTCATTAATTAAAAGTTCTTTATAATAATATTTACAAATTAAACAGAAATTATTTGCTGATTTATCTATTACTGTAATAACAAATTTTTCTTTTAAATTTTTTATTTCATTTTTTAATGTTTTACTAAAATAAATCCCACGTTCTTTAGATCTGTCAAAATCAGTATTCAATTTTATTTTAATTTCCTTTAAAATTCTCACTTTCCATTCCCCGAAACCTTCCGCAGGCCAGTGGTATTTTCCAGATAATTTGGCAATAAAAACATCCAAATCATTACCAATAGAAATCAAAATTTTGTTATGGTTTATATTTTCTCTTAATCTAAATTTTGTTCCTCTTCCCATCAAATCTCTTAAAGAGTTGGATTCAATAATTTTTAAATTACCTGTAATAATATGACCTTTATCAATATCTATAAAATCTTTATATTTTTCCTTGTTACAGTAACAATCTGTTTTATTTATTTTATCTAAATTTTTGCTATAGTAATTATAATTACAAATTTTTTTCTTTAAAGTTGAAGTGTAACTAAACGCTATTGAAACATTAGTTTTATCTGCAAGAGGAAAAAATATATTATTATTATGTATAATTTTGGGTAATTTTAGATATTCGAAGTAAATATCCAAGAATTTAATCACACAGTATTCTTTGTAAACATTATTTTTATTATTAAAAAGTAAATCGTTTTTTCCAATGTTAAGTTTACATTTAATAAGATCTAGAATAATACATTTAGTGTACGAATTTTTAAACTCTAATTCCCCGAATTTATTATTTAAAAACCATTTCATTTTATTATTTCTTAGTATATATATATATATATATATATATATATATATAATATACTAAGCTATTGTTTAGGGAGCCCCATTTTCTCTTTACATTGGCCAGAGTTCGTATTATTCCGGAGGTACTATTTAATATTCTAAAATCAAGGGTTTACGCTTACTCTCCTGTGCATTGAATGAATGAATGAAAGCTATACATTCTAAGATGCATATATGCTAAGCTATACATATACAAAGCTATATATGTATATACTAAGCTATTGTTTAGGGACCCTCCTTTTCTCTTTTCCTTGGCCAGAGTTGGTATTATTGTTATGAATAAAAATGACTTTTAGATAAAGATTTATTATTCCACTATGAATATATTTATTTGTATTTTAACTTAATCTTGTAGATATAAGAAAATTGTATTTATCACTTAGCACACATACACACACAGCTGAGGACCTCATTAAACCTACTTTCGCTTCTAGAAGTACTCAGACATTTTTCTTTAAAGAAAATGATACTATTATTGTTTTGTTTATTTGTAAGCATATGCTACCTGTTGCCAGGTATATTTACTGACAACCCTCTGCCCTATCCATTAGTCTGAAAGCACAATAAACAACTACGCTTCTATCCCACCGAAATCTTGTGCACAGGGAGCATTAATGGCTCTATTAGGAGCCAGATAGACGTATGATAGCACAGACAGGTATGGGCTTACTATAATTTAAGTTACCTTCCGTGGCTGGCAGTTAATTATGTCGTTTGACTGCCCTCTTCCTCACGCCTCCCGTGGGGAAATGCAACATGGAATTAAAACTCCGTTTAAAAAGCCCACGTGTTTCTTTGATTTCGCCAATTGACCTCTGGCTAATTGCAGAATTTGTAACACAATTTATATAATGGTCTGGTCGACCTTGCCCAATAATTTTATGTCTACCGATATTTTATTTTTTTCTTCTGTTTTGGATGACGCGTCTTCTTTTATTGGCGATTAAAGGGCTTGTTTTACACTCAATATGTGTTCAGTATTACAAATAAGAGTATCTTTTTTATGTTAGCAGAAATGGTCCTCCAAGGCTGTAAAAGTGCTTTTAACCTGCTTTAAAAAAATTGCACGTAATGATACTTTGATCTAATTTTTGCTGTTTGTTTTTAACGTGTAATAATTTTTGTCAATCATTTATAGATAAATATCGCCATAAAAATAATTTCTCTTAGTACATTACTTTTTCTCTTTTTATTTATTCTATTTTATCCATTATTTTAATTTGCGTAAAATAAAACCAGTTTGGAGTCTAGAAATGTCTTATTTATAAAAAGAGATTTTATTTAAATTTTACTCTTTCTTAAATAGCGAAACTATGGTTTAAATGACGGCTGATTATTTTCATATAACCGTTTTATCAAAATATAAATAATGTTAGAAATTTTGACTCTCTTTACTTAATATATTTTAATTGCCTTCTTTTCCTGTAAAATTTATGTATCTATTAATTTTTATGATTTTAAAATTTTTATTTTATTGTTTAAATATGTTACAGTTTAAATTGATTTTTCTTACTTTTGGATCTTTACACTCTTTCAATTCTATTTTAAGCTGTGTCCATGACATTTCATTATTTGTCTGAAATTTTCATGATTGGATTCTTTTAATATGATCACCGTTATATGGATCAGCACAGCCAAATTCGGCATTTAGTGCCATTGCATTCCATTCATCAATCAATATATTATTATACCTATATTTTCTTCCTCGCCAAAAGTGACTACTTCATGATTCTTTTACAAAAACTATAATTTTAAAGTCTCGTTTCGAATTTATATTGGGGCTGTTTGGAGATGAGCTTCATCATCACGAGCCATAGTCAAATGATGAAGACCGAATTTTATCTAGCACCAACCCTGCAAACTTTCTCTCCACCCCAGCTAGAAGATATTTGAACCCTCCACAAAATTAGACAAACCAACAAGCCATCCTCTGATCACGTGGTCACTGCAGCCGTCTCTCGTTGAGACTTGCTCATGAATTAAGACATAACATAACGCCATCCTGTACCTATAACACTGAGATATCCAACAATTTAAGTGACAGCTCTGTTTCATGTTTTACCAAAGTAACAATTAAATTAAGGGATACAAAAATACCTAAAAACAAATGACAATAGATTGAGCTTATAAAGGAAAAGTCGATATTAACAAACGCAACTTCTCAACATTTCTGAGACTGTGTGGGTAAATTAAATATAGTTTAGTAATTGAAGAGAAAGGAAAAAATTGAAAAGAATGATAAAAATTGATAATTAATATTTTAAACATTTATAGGACATATATAAACATATTAACTAACATTGAAAATAAAATAGGAATTTGTAGCTTCTGTCTGAGTCCTGTTGTTTTGATTTCTATTTTTCTTTGTGAAAGCGTGCTATTTGGTTCTGTGGAGTACTACAGTTACGAGATAAGAATTGAAACTGATTTTGATGATCGACATTTGACATCTATTTTTTCCTTGATGAGGTTTTAGTATTTGTGTATATATCATTGTTATAGCTTGGATACTGCTGCAAGGAAGAATATTTGAAGTATAGTAATTAATTATTTTTAAAGAAAACTGTTTTGAAATTTAAAACAAACGAAGTGTTCTCGTTTTAATACGATTCAAACACTATGAATTATTTGTGTTGTAATTTGGCTTCTTTATTTGTCGCAGGTTTCCTCCGTGGTAATTGTTTTGCGGAATATCGTTTCGGAAATCCGAGCATCGTAAAATAATCCTGATGTGAATTCAAGAATAACTTGGATTTACGAATGATCTCAAAATGTCATATTTGAATCCATTCTTAAAATTATATATAGAAATGGTGATATTGATCTCTTTCAAAACAAAAGGAAAAAAAAAGGATGAAAAATGAAATGACAATAATTTATTTGTGACTAATTAGATGAATACAGATTCTCGGAGCGAAACAATACCAAAAACAATTGCGCCATGCTATTAAAATAGTTTTGTTAATAAAATGCGTCTAAGAGCAACTTATTATTATTTATATGAATTTATTAGCTATATTTGGGATTAAATAATGCGTTACATAAGTCTGAGAGGTAAGATAAGCTATGTGCAAATCTCAGAAGTGAAGCCACAGAAATCAATTAAAAACTTAATCGCTAAACTGTTTGAAAATGTTTGTTCTCCTATTTGAACCTAGTTATTCCTTCCCCATTCAGTAGCTATCAGGAGTAAGTATGCTTGGAGCATGGCACGAGTTTTTTGGCCCCAGCTATCATGAGTGTTTTAGCAAGTGTAAATGGCTCTTGGGGCATGATATAAATTTTTGGTTCATTAATCCTATTAAGTTTAATCAGAAGGAGTGATCTATCTGAAACTTTTTCTTATACTGCCCAATAAAGGTCTTATGTTCTTTCATTCGTAGAAAATTGTGATTCTTGGGTAAGGCCATGAATTCTTTGCATGACATCAGTGATCAATATTTATGAAATATAGTTAGTTCTATGACTTAAATCCGGCATTTTTACTGAATCTGTCGCAAGAATATATATTTTGAACGTCTTTTTGACGGCTGAATGACGCGTAAAACAACTATTAACATACTGAATTTTATTGATTTTAATCATTGCGGTTATAAGTTAATGCGCCGGCGTTCTGGCATAGGGGTAGCGCGTCTTCCCCGTGATCTGGACATCCTGAGTTCGAGTTCCGGTTCGGGTATGGTTGTTCTTCATCTGTTCTGTGAGATGGGGGAATATGAACTCCTATAAAAAGCGATTGTGCAAGCGAATGAGTGATGTGTGAGTAGCAAAGTCGTACTCTTGGCCCTAGTTGGAGCTACTATAAAAACAAGAGACGCTCCCTTGCCTTAAAATCGCTGACTTCGTCAGTGAGCTTGTTTATGGCAAGAGCCATTATAAACAACAACAACAATAAATGAATTTACATGCATGCAAAAGTAGAGACAAACAGACGGTCAATTATTTGAATAAACTGGTTCAAAATTTGATAAGTGTCTATATTATTGCTGCAATAACCTGTGCACCAAATTTAATCTATTTAGATATTTACGTTTTGTAGTATCGAATTCACGTGTGATTGAACATCTATACAAACTTCCTGCTGATGGATTTTGTTCAAATTTGATAAAAATTAGCAAATTTAGTATATGTAATAATTTCATGCTCCATTTTTTGCTACTTAACTCAAAGTGTTTCTTGAGTTATGGTATTCATAAACAGAGACGCAGACTGACAGACATATGCCAAAAAATATTTTTTTTTAGGGGGGAGGGGTCTAAAATATGCAGATTCGCCGAAATCTCGAATTCGAATTTTTTTATGATTATAATAGTTTATTTATTCTTCGTATATGAAAAAGTAAAAATGTAACATACAGACATTAAAGTTTTTTTTTAATAGCCCTCTTAAATTGGCTTTCAGGAAAATTGTACCTTTCTTGCCCCAAATCACTACACAACTGCTTCGACTTTTTGTCTTCTTCTTGTCTATGTCTTCTTTATAATTACATAGGCGAATTTTGCAAATAAATATATAGTGTAAAAAATTAATATTTATTCTTAACATTCTTAAACATTAATATGCTTTCTTTTTTAAGAAAATATAAAGATATTTTTTCCCGTTTTATTAATATATATTGAAAGTAAATCATATCAAGAATATAAAATGAACAGTAACAATAAGGATATTTAAAAAAAGATTTTTATTTAGTAAACATTTAATTTAATTTTAATGGGTTATGGTAATTTTCAGAATGCCTAACGTCTAATTTCAATAGAAATTAATTAAAAAGAAAATTTCTTCTTAAATATTTTGTAGTAAAAGCATTAAATAAATTCAAATGTAATACATTATCGTTTCAAGCAAAAGACAATTTTTAAATTATATTTAAAGATAGTAAATATCAATGGTTTAGCTGTTACCATTTTCTTCTAACATCATTTTATCCAATAATCTATTAAACTGTCATAAATCAGGAGTGTGATTAGATTCTCTATTTATTTATAAATGCTTCTCAAAAATCAATTTAGGGGAAAGTTCATGTTCTGATTGTGATACAGATGGTTTGAATATAAATTCTTTTTAATCACTCTTTATAAATTGAAATAGATATGAAATGGACGTATGGATAATAACACCTGAATTTTAAATAAATAGGACGATTGCTAGAAAAGCTGTATACCATTAATATTTACTGATCGTGGAAGTAAATGCTTTCATGAATTGAATAATAAAAGTAAATTTCAATTTTATTAATGTTTTCTTTATTCGGTTGATAAACAATCCAGAATGTGTTATTGTTGAAATAAAAAATGACATAAGTTCTGAATTATAGCTAATATCTTTTTTTTTTTTGATAAAGAAAATTACTATTGCTTGAAATTAACTGTTCTTGTAAATCCTCAATAAAACCCACATTTTGTTTGTTTAACCTAGATTTTGCTGCTTATTTAATGTTATTTTCAAACGATTTAAATGATCCCTTTTCTTTTTTAAATTGATATATATAATCAAATATTTTTATTAATTTAATATATTTTTCAATTATTAACTTTTAATAATACCTGATATTAAATATCTTGATAAATGCTTGAAATCTATCATTGCTTACAGAACTTTGCATTTGGGTACAGTTTTAATATAAATAGTTTGCATGAAATTTCTAACTTAATTTTTTATTAGAACTAAGTCAAAATAATTTAAAACATGTTTCATAATTACACTAGAATTCATAATTAACCAAGGAAATAAATACTTAAATAATAGTTAAAAATCTTAATATGAAATATTAAGTGTTCATTGGTATTGTTATTTGGATAATTTTTGCATATCTTATGCGTAAAAAAGAATTAAAAACTTTTCTGAAATACGTATTTTCTTTTTATTACTGTACGAATTATATAATATTTAATTTTAGGATACTTTAACTATAATTTTGTTTGAGATTCTAAAAATTAACTTATTTACGATCAATGTAATGAAATGAATTACTAATCCGATTTCAAAATTTAAAAAAATAGGATTAATGACTTTAGGAAGTATATTTTAGTAAGCTATTTTACTCTTTCTTATAGAAGTTTTATTCTTACATTATTTTTTCTATTTATAAATTGTAACTCGCAACAATAATAATCGTAATTAATGATAGATATTAAAGTATTAAAATTGCTAATTATTAGTAACATTACTGAATTTTGTCTTGTTAATATTAGTACTAATAGTAATTCGCTTTCTAATTCAGTGATAAGAATAAACAAAAATTATTATTAATAATAATTAATAATAAATGATATTCATAATAATTTCTTCTAATAATATTTAATAAATTAAAGTTCTAATATTAGCAATGATAATAATCCATAACTGCAATTAGTTTTCTCTCATTAGTAAAAGTATATATAGAAATTTGATTTCCCAATTAATAAAATTACTAATCATAATTATCTCTAATACTCTATACAATATAATTATAGTAATACAATAACAATCCTTTTAATAATGTCTGTCTTCAAATAGAGTAACCGTAAAAATTTGTGCTTGGAATATCTCTTTATATAAGGATTAAAATGATCAACTGCCCTATATAAGTAAAAATAATCCAACTTTCAGTTTATAATGCCAGACTGAAAAAACATTCCGATTTTTCCTCTATTTTGAAGTAAATGTAAAGCGAATAGTCCCAAATTTTATGTAGAAACAAATAATTTGTTTGAAAAAAAAGAGTAAAACGTAATATTCAAATTTAAAACAGATCTTCATTTTAGATACTGAATCTGTGCACACTTTTTTATTTGGCATTTATCGTGTTATCTTGTATTCGGATAGTAGGATAAACATATTTTCACTGAAGAGATTTCGTTCAAAATTTGATCTTTAACCCTTTAACTACAAATTTATTTGAAACGACTTTTGCGTTTGAAGCGCATTTAATTTTTTGTACATATGAAGGCAGTTGCTTTTACGTAAGAATTAATTTATTTCTTATTATTCAGAATATATACTGCTGCATGCTATTGAGATAACTTAAGCTATTTAGAATTACGATAAATAAATAAATAAAAATAATAATTTTTACATAAACAAGATTACGTAATCATTAATAAACATGATTTCAAACAAATACGGAACGTTCCGATACATCATAAGTACCTAAAGGGTTAAAATCTTCACACCGAATTTCCAAGTTTGATGCAAAGATTTTATAGCAAATTTCATTGACGTAGATCAAAGCGTTTGAGAGTTATCGTTATCAGAGTAAAAAAAATAGACAAATAGACAGACATAATTCATAATAGATAACAGACATAATAATAAAGGAGATCTGGAATGTAAGGAATCGCAAATATCTCTCGAATTCGAATTTTTCGACGATTAAATACCTTTTCTTTGTATACTTCGTATGCAAGAAAGTAAAAAAAAAAAAAAAAAAAGCATTTAAAAAATCTTTCTATTCTGAAAACAACCTTTAATCGAAACCTTTTTAAAACAATCTCTCTTTTTTTACCTTAGTCATTTAACGAGACTGCCTTTCGTCCGTAGTTCAAAATATTCCTCTATCTTCTTCAAACACAATCTGCTTTTGAATTATGAATGACGGCCACTGCTACTGATTAATAGGAAAGGTTTTCTTTACAACTAAAAGAAAAGAAGCACAGGATCGAAAGAACTCGTGGGCTTCATATCACGGTTCAAGGTCACGCTTCGAACCGATGGTTTCGTCGCCATCTTACCTACTGATGAGTTTTCTGGAGTCAAAAAGCGTGTTACTCGCGGATTAATTGTGGAGCGGGACTCCTGATGACAGATTTAGACTGATGATACATTGAAATTTTGGCGACATCTACGAGGTCACACAAAATAAAATCCTAATTCGAAAGTTAATTATAACTTTTTTAGTTTTGATTGACAGAAGACATTCTGCGGACACCCACGGATGACAATCAAACGCAAATTGCTATTAGTTGACCATCCTTCGTAAGCACAATGAAAAATTGACCTTGACATTGGTGTTAGAGATAGTTGATGAAAAACGCAAGGCGGGCTCTTATATATTGAATAATATGGGCAATGTTCTATCGTGAAATTAGAAAATAATTACTGTTTTCGTGTTATAAAAGTCGAATATTGCATTTCACTCTTTAAGGTTTTAACGAATGATTAAATTGAATTTCTAATTGAATTTGTATTTTCTTAAAAATTTGTGAAGGAAAACAAGGAAATAGCTCACGGTAGATTTGATTGCTTCCTTTGAATTTTTATGCTAATGTCACATCGAAAACACGATTTAAACAATTAAAATTTTCCATTATATGTGGGCGTTGTCTGATTATGCATAGTTTTTGCTTCCCTAATGCTTCAATTTTTTTCAAAAAAAAAATTGGAATTGAAATTAAATTTTGAAGACCACACGGTCAATTATTTTTATAAAGCTGATGTTTCACAAACATATTTTTTTTAAATCTATTTACCCGTATGTGGCTTTAAAAAACTTCATTCTTTTCAAAGTGTTGACGAATATTCTTCAATATTACTGAACGTAATATTAATGCTTATTGTAACTTTACCTGTTTAAATTTGTTATATGTTTTCTGAATCTTTTAGAAACAAAACTTCGCCTTCTTTTCTTCTATATTTTCATATAATTTTTCTTTTCTCTAGAGAGAATAATGTAATCATTGAATGTACATAAAATAATTTTCAAATCATTTTATATATGTTAGGAGAAATAGAATGCAAAGGAATGTGGAAAAAAAAAGTATAATTTGTTTTTTTAGATACATTTTATGTATTCTAATTTAGGAACAATTGCGATTGAAATTTTAAAATTAATTTGATATTTTTTAAAATCTAAAACAGTCAGTTTGCTTGGAATAATTTTAATTCTTCTGATGAAATATTAAAATAAATATGTAAATTTTATGTAGGATATTATTTTTATGTAGTGTAAAAAATAAATAAGAAATTTTCGAAATATTTTTTAAATTCCTCAACCATTTTATAATAGTAAATGTATGAGGATGGCAGAATTTATTTGACTGTAAACAAGAAAAAAACTTTAATATAATCTTGGCAAAAGATTATTCAAAATTAAAATTTGGCATTGTAAAAAATATTAATTATAAAACCTAGTATTCGATGTAAATCGAAAAAAAATATCTAGAAAGGAAAGTTTATAGTGCAATTTATTTTCATTATTTATAATAAATTTATTGATTTTGAAAAAAAAATTTAGCAAAATGAATTCTTATAATTTTATCAGAATGCAGCTTTTTTACGAATTATTTAGCTTGCAAATTATTGCTGTTTGCATGATTCTATTATATTAGTCTTAATACGCTTTTAAATTATTCTACACCGATTTGAATTCAGTTCGTTTTCAAGAAAGTTGATTTTATTGCCTCCCATATATATATATATATATATATATATATAAAGAATATTAAATGTAATTTTTTGGGTAGATGAGATGAATTTTTATACTGTTTATTGTATTTGTATTTATATACTATTTATATATTTTATACTATTTATTGTATTTATATTTCATAGAAATGCACATACAAATCTTTAAAAATGATCAATTTAATTTATTGCACAGTAATTGCCAATATTAATGATTGATTGTTGTTCATTAAATGATTGATTGTTGTTCAGAAATATTGGTCATTCATAGTTTCAAATCATTCTCATCACATTTCATGATTCCGACAACAAAATATTTTTAAGCGTAAAATTTTAACAGATAGTAAAGACATGTAAACTTTGCACTTGTTTCGTTTATTATCTGCATGAATTTTTCTAATAGAATGAAGTCTTATGACATCAAAGTATAATTAAAAAATGCTTAAATATATATATAATCTATTTCACAATGCACATTGTATTTTGTTTTAATGCAATTTTACTTTCTGATTCTGCATATTAATTGCGCTGCTAATTAACAGACTCTAAATTTCTTAGCTTTATCCTGAAAAAAAACACCAAACTCCCTCTTAATTTTAATTTTTAATTAAATTTCTAATTAAATGTTTAGTAAAACTTAAACGTGCATATCCGGCTCTAAAGTATATGTGAACCAAATTTGATGACCTGTCTTTTGTCACACACACACACACGTTTATTATTAATTGAAATGTAATGTGTATCAGAAACTTAATTCCCTCAACTATTGTTGTATGACGGTATTGCTCATGTATACCATCGAAATTAAAACATCTTCCCGGATTTGTGATTTGGAAATTCGAAAACGTCGTAACCGCTCTGATATCATCAGTAGCATTAACGATAAATTTACTTAAATTATTGTTGTAGGTTGTACATTCTTCTTTTAAATTATTGTCTTAAATTAGTATTAATTAAATTAATTATCGTTATTAAAAATGTTCTTAATAAACGCATTGAAAATTGTATTTACTTAAATTATTGTTGTAGGTTGCATATTTTTCTTTAAATTATTGTTTCAAATTAATATTTATATTATTTAATTTCGTAATCTTAAAAGTGCTTAATAAACGCAATAAAAACTATGCATTCATTTTATGAAAGCGTGACGATACAAGATGTGAAAATGTATACTCTCGAGTAATTTGAAATGCATATTCTTTCCGTAAGCGTCAGATATTTCAGTTTTGTTCTGTTGTTCATATTCATTTAGTGACATCATATATCTGCTACTTTAAATAAAAATGTTCTCCATCGTTTAAAAATTCGACAGCATTCATTTGAAATCTTGTAAAAAGCCGTCGCCCTGTGAAGATCTTAGATATAAGATATTAATTTTATCATGTTTTTCACGACAGTGTGACTCTTCCCCTGTGTTTACATGATCAATCAATCATGTTCCCGAAGCAGTATGAGGCATTATTAAATATCTTATTAATGACAGGGATTCACTACTTAAAAATTCTTTCACGTAACCTTGGAAACGAGTTAGGAGTAAAACTCTAGGAAGTATACATTGTACCATTTTTAAAAGAAATTTATTGGTATTCAGATATCTTATTTAATGAGAAAAGTTTTCAATATTCCTAAGTAGAAAAGTTACGGCAAAATTGTTCAAATGAAAATTTTTATCTGATCTTGGAAATGAGATTTTTAAAGAATGCGCTTTGAAAAGTAATTAAGTTAGATATTATAAAAATAAATATTAAAAAAATTTCAGTTTCGAAAAGTAAACATTTTAATTATTTTGAAATTTTCTAATTTCAAAATGAATTTAAAATTTTAATTTTATTTACATCGTTTGTAGACTAACCAGAATAATATAGTTAATACCAGATTGGGAAAAGTCATCTCGTAGAAGAAATATAATTTTCCAAAGCATTTACAGGCATATTTGGTCAAGGATTGTCTCAGACTTTTTTCAATAGTTTATATGTTGCACAACCAAAGCAGAGAATCTTTATTTTTGATTCATTACATTTTAACGAAGGCAATATATAATACTTATATTACTTTTGCACAGTTCTTGTGTTTATTGAACATTACTGTTTGACGACAATGTTTCCATGCCTACTTTTCTATATATCTTCTCTCTATATTTTTTTAAAAAATACTAACATCCTTCAAACGTTGCTTCATGTTGCAATGATGAACACTGTTTAAAACTCAGCAACAATTGTAATATATGCAATTGCTATAAAAATGAATTGAGAGATCTTCTTTGCACAACTTGATGAAATAAATATATTAAAATTGCAGAAGAATTGTAACGCAGGCGTAAAACTATAATTAAGAATGTTTGTTTTTTCATTACTTCGGAAATTTTCAGCAGAGTATTTTTCGGTTATGTTTCGGCATCTCTGAGAACGAAACAAAGAGGAATATGGATGGTCTGCATAGTAGATTTAATTTCAGATTTAGGAAACTAATCAAATACCTGCCGAAAAATATTTTTGTTTTTAACTTATTTCTAACTAGGTAGACTAAGAAGATACCTAGGATTGTTAAATTGAAGTGACCCGAAAGAAAGTCGACTAAAGCTTTATTTATTGCCAAATAAATAAATAAATTTGCAAAAAGTACACAATATATGTAATATAAAACTTTAGGACTACAGTGTGTGTTTGCATTGAAATACACTGGTTTGCAAAACTTAAGTAACAGGTGTGTTTTTTACCATAATTCCGCTTGAAATCACCTGAGAGACAGCATTTTGTACATTTGATGATGACGAAAGCATAATTGCGCAAAATTGAATACGATGCATATAGTATGAAATCAAACAAAAAAAAAGGCTTTATTGAACTCATAGCATCATTACAAAGGGAGGAACGACAAACAGATGTTCCTTTGTATGGGATATGGTCTCCCCTTATTACAATGGCTGCTTCGCACCGTTTCTCCATACACAGCACCAGATTGTCCATCAGTACTTGAAGTAAGTGTGTCCATTCCTCAATCAGCATCTTTTTTAGTTGTTGAGTGTTCCCAGAAGGATGTAATCGTGCTGCAAGGCGTCTCCCCAAAGCATCCCAGACTTGTTCTATGGGATTTAAATCAGGTGAGAACGCTAGCCATTCCATTTGAGTGATATCTGCACTTTCCAGTAGCTGCTGAACATCAGCAGTTCGGCGTGGCCGAGCATTGTCATTCATAAAAACGAAGTCTGGTCCAATAGCACTTCGGAAAAGACGCACATGGGGAAGAATCACCCCCTTATAATAGCGATCACCAGTTACAGAATCTCTGTCGGAAACACGGAGCTCAATCCATCCTTTAACATAATGCCTCTAGGCTCCAGGTCTCATGGTCTCTTTTCGAGATAAAACTGTGTCCCGACCGCTCTCCAAATCAACTGGCGTTGAGAATCGCTTGTGGCACTGAAACGACTCTCGTCCGCAAAGAGGACTCAACTCCAGTGAAGAGATGTCCAGTTTTTGTGCTCTTTAGACCACTCTAAACTGTGCCGCCGACGGCCAACTTTCAAAGGGATGCAGCATTCAGGACGGCGGGCGAATAGCCCAACTTTGAGAAGGCATCTGATCACAGTAAACTGCGACACTTGCCGCCTTGTTGCGTACATGAGCAATGGCACTTGCTGACTGATATCAAGCTTTTTTTGCTTGCAGGACGATATATAGGTCATCCACTACAGTTGTTTTTCTACGGCGGCCACCACGGACCTTTCTAACAGCTGTACCTAAGGTTTAAAAGACTTTCCAAGCGGGCGAAACGACACTTGTTAATTCTGAACTCTTCAGCTACACTGGTCAAACTACGCCCCTCCTCCAACTTTCCGATCATTCTTCCACGTGTGACGTCGTCCAGGTGATTTCTTCTAGCCATATTTCACGAAAGAACTCACTTGCACTTGTAGCGAATGTATTTAATTGCGCCACCATTCTTTCTTTCTTCGTAGTCTTGAGCTGCTTGCGACGACCACACGCGTTTTGCGTGCACTTACTTCGCCTATGACATTTTATTCCTGACATTTGCATACTCATCACCTTTCTACTGAATTGCGTGTTCATTGTACTGATCGCAATTTCATGGCTATCTTCTTAAAATTTACATTGTAGCTTAAGTTTTCCACACCAACGTATTATAATCATTATTAAATGAGTTATCATAAAATTAATTATTCATAATATAATATTAATATAACTGGATATATTTCATTTCATTTTACAGGTACTTAAAAAATTTTTAATTTGTTTTTCAATCAATTGTTGTTTTACAATGTATCATAACAATTAAATGATTTTGTTTGTAAGAAAGAAAATCATTAACTCGTAATTATAGTTAATTTTTCTAAATGTTTAGTATTTTATTCACTCTTTTCATGATATATTTATTAAAAAATAGCATGCAAAAACGTACCAAAATAAAGAGTTACAATAAAAGAAATCATTAATGTATTGATTATGTTAAATATTTTTGAATGAAGTTTTGGAATGTGAAACTAAATTGAGTTTGAATTGGTAAAAGAGACTTCTTAATATGCATTGTTTGAGGCATTTCTTAGAATATGAATTTTTTTTTCGTATAGTTGATTCAAAAATTTTCTTATGGTTTCCAAAGTATTCTGATGTATTTTATTAGGTAGGTCAAGGTAATAGATTACTTGTATTATAGATAAAATGCAAAGTTTTGAATTTTGAATACGAAAAATACACGGACATAAATGTGTGTCGAAATGATGACATACGAGATTAATTTCAAAATGTATAATAAAAAAAGCATTCATGCATTGCATTTCATGACTTTTCACATTATTATAGAAATTATACATAAATTATGCATAATTTTATTTTTATTTTTAATCTATTTTTAAAGTGCTTGAAATATGAGCAGATTAGATTAAGAATATAAAACCTGTTCTGCTTCAATTTTATTTATTGCAAGAAAATTTAAATAGCCATATCAATCTACTAATTCTAATATACAGTTTTAAAAACTTCCTTATAAAAAATTCTTCTTCCACCTTATCTACTTTTTTATTTTAAACTTGTCACCTCAGGCGACAGCTAGTCTGCCGGGAATATTGATTATATTTGATTTCAGATAAATCGTTTAAATATAACTTCATGCCCATAATTCCTTCAATTGATAACTTCACGTCTAAGTGATCTGCAGCATTATTTTAATTGTCTTACTGAAGTTTTTTTTTTTTTTTTTTTTTTTTTTTGTGTGTGTGTGCATGCATGCATGAACTTTTCTAATGGAGAGCGCACATAACATAATAGCGCTATTTAAAACGAGATTATAGTTATAAATGAGTCCATCTTTCTTCTGAATTTCCGTATATTGTTATTTCCCTTTTTGAATGCATTAAGCTTCTTCTTTAGCTGTCAACACTGAAACAGAATTACGCAATCAAATATTCGTTAAACGGTTTCATTAGCAAGACAATGTAATATATTTTTTAAAAATGAGGCAAAAAAAAAAATCCCTATTTTTTAAATATTGCCAAAATTAGGAACAGTTTGAATGGTTATTAAATTAGCGTGCAAAGATATTTTTAAAACTATCACCAAAGAACGACAAATTTTAGTTTAATTTTTACTCAAATAAAATTCTAATTAAAATTTAAAAAAAATCCCTCCGTGGTATATATGTACCAAATTTGCTAGATGTAGGTCAAATGGTCTGGTCTGTAGAACGCAACAACATACATACACACTATAACTTAACCAATTTAATTTTAATTGGTCAGTATTAGTTTTGATATGTTTCGTTTTGAAGCTTTTCAATGTCGAGATATTTATTGCTGTTTCCCTATATATTTCATAATAGTAATGTAGGACAACGTTTATGGAGACTGATTGATTGTTAAAACACATGTTTTCTTTTTCTTCTACGCATTAAAAATTCACACTAATTTAAGCTTTAGTTTCATGCTGCAGTGATGCTTCATGCTTAGTTTCATGCTGCAATTGCATTCCGCCTAAGGTTTTCTGTGCACGGGGACCTTATTTGCACCAACTCTGCCCTGTGGTATCAAAAGATATGGGAATCAGATTAAGATGATGGCTCGAATGCCGTCTTTGTTATCTATGATTCAAAAATATAACATATATTCGAATAAAATTGTCATGAAATTTGGGAATAGTGCATTAATTTAACTAACAAAATATTACTTATAGAAATCGTAGCACTGAAAGAAACTAATTAATTATATTAGTTTTTTCTGATAATGAAGTATGTATTTATGCTAATGATTGCTGCATTTACTATTAAAAGCTGAAATCTAAAGCGATCCAAATTCCATTTATCAAAAGTTAAAATTTTCTAATAACCATAATTAAATAATTAATATTGAAAATGGGACAATATGGCCTTTCAACTGACCTTTTCTTTAATGACCATGGGTTCTCAACCTTCACTGAAAATTACATTTATTCCTGAGGAATATATTCACTTCTCCCATTTCGACAGAATGGCCAATGGCATTCGAGCCATCTGTCCCTCTTTTGTGAGAAATGGATAAGTGCCCTTAAATCGTAGGGATGTCTTTCTTATAGATTTCTGACAGCCTTATGAAGCCTACGCTTTTCTTGTGGCGGATAGGGCATTTTTGTCCGTCCATACGTCTTTCGTCGCCACGTGCAACTGGAGGCGCTACCTGTCAACGCGTGCCTCGACAACGCTGCTAAGCCCACGCAATAAAACCAATGGGAGGAAAAGTGATTTGTTTATTGGACGTATAAAAGGGGAAATGAAAGGGTCGAACCTCCCCGCCCCGTTGTCCATGACTGAGATGTTAACGTCGAGGCTAAAGAGCTCGGTCAAAACTATTTGGGAAGGGACCGGAAAAGATGGAAATGACAGATTTATTTTAAGATGCGAAAAAGAAAAACGATTTTTTCTTTCTCCTAAGGTGTTATTGAATTTTAATTATAAATTGGTAACTGTTTTAACGATGTAAATTAAATCTCTTCATTGTGAATAAAAAATTAAATTTGAAATTAATTTAACTTTTAATTTAAGTAATTAAATTTGATTTAACGTTTAATTTGACTTCACATTTAATTAAATTTAATTTCAGTTAACTTTTAATTCAATTAAATTTAACTTTTAATTTAATTTTTAAATAAATTTAATTTCATTGAAAACTTTTAGTTAAATTTAATAATTTAAATAATTATATTTTATTTAACTTTTAATTTTATTTAAATTTTAAAAAAAATGTGAATAAACAATCAATGCAATAATTTAACTTATGAAGAAAATAGCAGCTTTCTAAAGAGAATATTCAATATTTATATAACTATAAAAGGCTTTTCTTTTCACTTTATATTAAATTAAAAAGAAAATGTTCATTTTCTTTCAGTTTTATTTCCCTTGGATATATTTTCTTTATTACCTAATCTTCCTTGAGGGAGGCAGCGTTTTAGAGACAGCCGGTAACACTGTGCAAATTAGTAGTGTCAATCAGCTGAGAAATTAGCAATTTTGTAAAAATATTTTCCAAGCTATGGCAACTTTAAAAAAAAGTTTCTTTACCCGTATGTAACTTAAAACTTTCAATTCCAAAGGAAGCATATGAAGCTTGTTGCATTTACAACATATTAAATATTCAGCATGTAATAATTTGAATTCCTTGTAGTGTTTTTTCGGTATAAAATTATTTGAATGTTGAATTAATAATTCATTCAAGTCCCAGAGCCTCCCTCCAAACACTTCCATCTTTGGCCAGTCAGTTTGATAATTCTCGTCCAAAAATGAATATTTAATTGGATATACAATAAATAAACTGCAACATCAGTCGTTCCTTGCACCTAATATTTAATAATAATTTACTTCTCATTTTTAATTTAATAATAATTTATATTTCTTGTTGATTTGTTTTCTGATTTTTACTTTTTTAAAATGTTCATCTGAATAACGTTTTAGGAAACCGCCATGTGCATTTTTTTGAGCATCAAAAGATCCTCTATTAAAAGAAAGTGAATATTTAATAAAGTAGACGTATTTCTGTCAAGCAAAAGAATTCGAAATGAAAACTCATAAACTTCCATAAGAGAAACAGAAAGAAAAAGCCCAACAGGACAAAGCCGAAATTTGGATCTGAGTTAAAATCAACGTTCAAAGCTGGGGCTGCTCAAAAGCGCAGCTACAAAGTCTCTAAATTCAAAGGGAGAAAAGGATTGCTTTTACTCTTCAATCAATCAATCAATCTATTGTATAATGCAGACTTTCAAGGGCTGCATAACGAACGCCTCGACTTGCTTTTATCTTTCTTGTTTGTTTTTTTTTGTTTTTGTTTTTTTCTGATTTTTACGTTTTATTTTCTTTCCATTTTCATTGATAATTGATCTTTTGAAAATTTAACAAAGAAAATCGAATTCTTAGAGAGTTAAATCAATAAAAATTAAGAAAAATATACATTTAAAAATAATTTCAAAGTGTTTCAACTTTCCTTTTCTTTAAAGAATTTTATATTTTTAAGAGATATTGTCAGTTTATTAACGAATGGGAGATTTTGATAATTATGAATGCTTTATTGATTCGAAGCTTGTGATAATTATAGTTTGAAAACATATTTATTGATTGACTGTTGAATTAAAAATATATAGTTTCCAAACACTATAATATTTTAAGAAATACAAATTGTAGTGCTATGTTTAAAAAAAAGAATTTCGAAAAAGTTGATTATTATTTTAAAAAAAATGAATGGATTCATGGACATTGATATAAAGCATTTTCCATAAGCTGTTCATAATGTTGAACAACAAAGTTTTTTTTTTCTATAAAATGAATATATTCCATTAAAGTGAATAAAGAAATCCCTTCGCACGCACACTTACAGAAAGCAATGGACACTAAAAAAACTCATTACATAAAACGAGTGCACGAGTGAGTTTTTTTTGAGAGTAAAGTAAATAATATCTTAAACGAAACGTCATGCTTTTCATAACGCTGTATCTTAAATGTCACATCTCTCATAATAAGAAAGTTTGCTGTCGTATTTTTTAGTGTTTTCAAACATCTAAAAGAAACATTCCGACGAGCTTCAAAATAAAATAAAAAAGAAAAATTCCATTCGAAAAGAGTCATATTCCGCCGCAGATGCAAGACAAGATAAATATTTCATACCATAATTAAAAAGCGTAAAATACGACTTCATGTCCGTGAAAAGGCATTTTAAAGCTTTTTACTCAACTCTGGCTTATGAAAACGTGTTTGGTAATAAAATTTCTCTAACGAGAAACCTCGGCAGACATTTTAAAAAGTGTTTACATCATGAAATGTTTGGATGAAAATTCCTACAAATTTTTATCTGCTTCTCTGTTAAGAATTTAAATCTTAGTAATTCATTTTTTATCTCATCGTATCTTGCATTTTTTTAAAACTGCTGAATGTCAAGTTGGCTCAAAGATTTGTAATATTTATTTTTCAGCAGCAATGTATAGCTATCAACAATATTGTTTTGTGGAATGACATAATTCCAATGATTTTACATATTTTAAAATAAAAAATTGTTTTACCAAATAGTCTACGAAATGATCCTTTTGCCTTTTTTAATTAATAAAATTGCCTAATTTACCTAACTTTTAATCAATCGGAATTATTTTTAAAGTTTCAAAAAGTTGCACATTCTTATCCTTCAAAATATGTTTGTGCCAAATCTGATTATTCTAGATTTGTCCGAATAATAGCACTGACATACCCGTACTTAATTCTTTATTAATAATAGATATCTGGGTAGAGAAATATATATTGATTAAAAGTAGCATTGGTTTTGAACTGAAAAGCGAAAAATGTATTTGATTTAAGAATAGAAGGCAATAGAAGTTCTTATATATTAAATAAATGGCCCTTTTTTTTAAAACTTCAGCTTGAAATGCTTTAAATATTATAAAGGTAGATATTTATAAAGCCGAGATTGCCTAGCTTTTAATTAAGGCAATAAAAGCTTTAGCAGAGATTGCCTATTAACATGAATACATTAACTTGTATTCCTTTTATATACTAATAACTCATCCTTGCATATAGTTTTAATTACATCAAATGGATTATAATATTGTGAATTATTCATTATAGATGAGGATTTTACAAATGATGAACTCTTCAGAATTTCAAAAAAAGCAAAACAAAACAATATTTCAAAACGTTATGTATAAGTTAATATTTAAAATGGGCTATATCGATATCAGAAATAAAAATTTGGACATAGAAGTTGTCCAGATTTACAGAGTGCGTTTTTTTTGCGCATAAAACAAAACTAAATTTCATAAATATTTTAAAATGAAAATTAAACTAGTTTTTCTAAGAATCAAGTTCCGTATTTGATAGAAATTAGAACTTAACCATCACTTTTAAAAGGAAGATAAAAAAAGGAATAAAAATAGGTTTAAATGGAATTTATTTCCACGAAATTATCTCGTATCCTTCATTTTGAAAATTGTATTGCCCTATTCTTTTGCTTAGAAAAATTGTGAATCTTAGGCCGTGAATGCCAATAATGCTCAGATTTTTATTTTCAGAATCTTTAAATGAGCCTTTGGGTAACATACTTTAGCAGGAGTAAAAAACGAATATGCATTTATAATGCCTTTTTTGTGTATGTATCGACCGACTGAACTCAAAATTTGACATAGAGCTACAATTTTAAAACTAAGATCGCATACCAAAGTTAATTTTTCTAAAAATCAAAGTGTTTCTGCATCCGTATGTACAAATAGATAAATGGTGCACTTTTTGACTCACTTTTTTTAAAATTTTGATTCATATCTATATCGCATTAGATACTAAAACTAGATATCAAGTTTTACGTATCTAGCTGTTTACTTTCTGTTGTTTTGGTGCTTACTTACGTATGGACAGACAGATTTCCTATCAACGGATGTGGATCAAAATTTGAAGAAACTACTAATTTGATAAGATCGCGCCCCAAATTTCATCTAACGAGCTAAAAACGTTTTTGACTTATTGCGATAGAAAAATAGACATAATTCCAAAAATGCGTTTTTTAGACTCAAATTTGGTAAATTTTTAAGATCTCAAATTTGACTTTATTTTTTTACGAGTACAGTATATTTTTTTTGTATAATTCGTATAAGATAAAATAAAAAGGCATACTCATTGAAATCGTTTAGTTCTTAAAACAAAGAAGGATTTTTTTTTTTTTTAATCTTTCGAACTTTGCTTTAAAAAAATAAAATAAAATATTTTTTTTTATTTTATCTTTCGAACTTTGCTCATTATTCCCTTGACAAAACTCCTTCGCTTTAGTGTCGAATCACCAATCACCCGTCGAGGCACTTGACAAAGAATTTGTGAACTGCCTTATCGATTGGCATTCTAACAGGCGGCTGCTGAAAACATGTGTCTTTTCCGAGTTCTCGCAATAAATCAATCGACACTAATTTGTTAAAAAAAAGATAAAATAATAAAAAAAAGAGGAAAAGGATATCACTCGAAAATCTGCTGCCAAAATGGAAGGTGATCGGGTGTGGGGGCGAGGCAGAATTTCTTAACCCAGCCGCAAGGGACGTTCGGAAGTTGTTGGACCTTGAGTTTGAGTCAGCTTTTGAATATGTAGAACTGTATCCTGCAGTCAGATCGGGTTAATGGAGTGTGGATTTCTGTAGCACTCCCCCTTCAGAGTATGATTCACAATTCTTCCAAAGAACGACGCATTTGTCGTCTTCCTTTTAAATATTCAGAAATTCCTGCTAATGGATAAATAGGTTTTATTTATTTATTTTGTTAGTCATAAGAGTAATTTGGCTCCAACTGGGATTGTTTATCAGTGCAGTCGAAACTCTTCACATCGAAAAACACCCGAACGAAGTTCAATATAAAGAAATTTCACACGCAGAAAAAAAGTAAGGCACATTTTATATCGTCCATTTAATAACAAAAAATGATTCATAGTTTAAAAAAAGACTTAAAGATACCAAATTTGTTTTAGAAATCTATTTAAACAATGTAGAAATATTAAATAATTCACAAATTTGCTTAAAATGGCTTAAAAAATACGAATATATGCTCATAAACAATAACACGTAAAAACTCAAATTTTTATTTATCTTTAAATAAATAATCCGCTAATTTTTTTTTATTTCGAATATCAGAAGCCTTTATATTTTTTAGATTGTTTTACTTAAACCTTTTCAAAATAATAATCATTTTTATTCAGGGAGATAAAAGTTTTACAGGGATGTTAGGAAAAAAGAATTTGGTCTTAACAGACAGTTTGGAATTTATTAGTTTTTTTACATAATTTTTCAATTAGTTTATATTAGTTGTTTTCTCTTGCACTTCATTATGATTATAGCTCTAATTAGTGATGAAAAAATTGTAATTAAATTTTTGCAAAAATTTATAAATTACTTGAATTTATTACCGTGATTTATTATGATTATTGAATAAAATTTCTGCTCACTATAAACGGTTTTAATAATATTTTATATATTATTGGGTTTATATATTATTGGGATAATATTTTATTGGGTTTTTTTTAAACTATTTTTTTTAAGAAAAAAACAAATTCCTTGAAAAAAGTCTCGGAGATTTTCGATTTAAACAGGTTCGATATATAGGAATTTGACTATATGTATTACATTTCTCTGATTTCAAATATAATGTGCAACTTTCAAACGACTTTTACTTTGATATTTTACCCAAATGTTCCATTGAACATTTATTGGAATAATTTTCTTTAACGCATTTCTTGTATATGTGTGAATTTATGCATTAAAAATTTTAATTTACTAACTCTAAATTAATTATTAATTAAATTATTAAATTAAATTAATTATTAATTCCTTTAAATCCCATCATCATTTTAATTCTCAAAAAAAATCGCGAAAGTTTATTTTTATTTATATTTTTCAAAGCAAAAATTATCAAAAAAATCTGCAAAAAATGCATTAATATTTTTTATAGATTTTTACATTACAAGATTTTTAAAATATAAATTTTCAAGAAGTAAAGAGTATTATCTAATTCTTTGCATTCTCCCGAAGATGAATTAAAGCAAAATTAAAGAAAAATGTGACCTTTTAACTTCAAAATATGGCTAAAGGATTATATATGTTGGTTGAAAATTGCTTAAAAATTCGAGACATTTAGTGATTTCTTAGATAAACAATGCTTATGGATTAAACGCGGAAATGAAAGTATATTATGAATATGTTATTAAGCATGAGCAACTTAATTTTGAAGCAGTTAAATAATTACGAAAAAATATATTAGGAAATTAATAAAAATAATTTGAGAAATATTTCTATTTAATATAGAAAGTTTGTAATTGCTTTTCTTTATTTTGTTAGAAAGAAATATTTTTTATATCAATCCATAAGCTACCGATGTTTTAATAATACGAAATTAATATTTTTATGTACATCATAAATATAAAGTATAAAAATATCCAAATTTTTATAATTTGTCTATGAAATTCGCAATCAACTGTGCATGATAAAATAAAAAGTGCCGTGTATTCAACTAATAAATATAAAAGAATATTCCAGAAGATATTTCAATGAAATTTTCATCAATAATTTACCGTAATATAAAAATAAAAAGCTCTAATTTTGAAATTTATCTGAGCTCATTTTTATCAGCTCTCTTTATTTGAAGCCATCTGAGTTGTTCCTTGTGCAATCTGTAGTATTAAAAAAAGAGGATGCATGTTTTTAAATATGTCGTTGCCTCTAAGACTTGTGCGAGTCCTGGCACTAGACAGAATTTAATAACTCTAAACATTTTTTTACCCAGAATTACTAACTTTTGTCACAGATGTATTTTAGAAGGAAGGAAATGTGCTATTTTTTGAAAAATTAGAGTTGCAATTCATTAAAATTACTTGATATTTTGATATTTTCTGCAAAAACTCGAACTCTTCAAAATATTATTGCATAATTTTAAAATTTAAAAAGAAATGTCTTTTAAATGATCCATATATATATCTGTCCTGCAAATCATTCTGAATTTTGGCAATATTTTTTAAAAATATTTTCTGTAAAATTTTGATCAATAGATTTTATGGTTGGCAGAAAGGAAATTACATTATCTCAAAAAAACAGCGTGCAATTTAAAATAGATTATACAGAAATTTAAGCTTTTAATGGTAGTACGATGCCATGGGACTCGACTCAGTTTGAAAGGTTCTTGTGGACAATAAACAGAAAACATATAAATATTTTGAATTTGAGGTCTCAAAATCTGATGAATAAAATCTGATAAAAACACCAGTCAGGACTACTTGGATAGTATCGAATTTATGATAATTTTTTCTCATATTTTCTTTTTCTTCAGATAAAAAATTAAAAGTTTCTACTATTGCTGTCAGTGTGATTTTATTGAACTTTAGAATATATATATGTGTGTGTGTATTTTTCCTTTTCCTTAAACTGTTTTTATGAAATGAATTATATTTACTATCTCTTCATTTACAAACACATTTACATTATTATTTGTTAAATAAATGTTGAATAACACATCGAAAATCTCTCTTAAATTAATGGTTATTTGAGTAAGTTTTTAAATGCCTATTTTAATTATACAATATTTAAGTTTGGCGACATTTATATTTATTTGTATAGGTTTCGAAAAATCGCTTACTTTTATTTCTTATGTTTCCATGAAATTAATTTAAAGTTTTATTTACAATGAAGACATATGTATAAAATGAAAAATGCACTTGTTTTTCATGAAGGTTAATTAAGATTATTTAAGGTTTCTTTTCATGTAAAGAAATATATTTCTTTATTCAACCATAAAATGTTTGTTTTGATTTGGATTGTTTCTGATATATAAAGAGATTGCGAAAACTCCGAATGTTATTGTAATTATTTCTTGATTTTATTTATATTAATGTGAAATCTATTAAAATAGTAATTTAATGGTTACTTTTCAAGTACCGACTTCGTACAGAAATGAAAATGAGATTATTTTATATAACAGTTTTAAGATTTGGAAAGATTTTTAAAAATCAGCATTCCTTGATAAATAAGGTAATCTCTAGATAAATAATAATAATTGAGCACTAAATAATTAAAGTAATAATCCACAATCGACTCTAAAGTAATAAATTTTTTAAAGTTTATTATTGTTTTAAACTATAATTTGTATTAAATAGCTGGTGTTTCAACTAACAATTAATATTATTTAATTTTAAAATTATGAAATATTTTTGAAATTTTAATTTAACAAATGTGTCTTTTTAATTTTTTTCTGTTAATTTCAATTCCATAAATTTATCAAATATTTCATCCCATTTCAAACGATTACTTTTTAATTATTTAGCTTTTTGTAATGTTTACTTGCAAAATGAAAAACGTATATGTTTGCTCTCTGACAGCGAAGTTTTTCCAGTTTGTATAATTCTTTTCTTGAGAATTAATAAAAAAAAACAACACAGAAAGTCTTTTCAATGCAAGTTTAATTTTATGTTTTCTATAGTTATATTGTCAAATTAATAAAATAACTAGTAACTATCTTTCATAACCATTTTATTATCATTTACAGAAAACTATTTTTTTAATAAGCTTGTATATCATATTAAAAGTTCTTTATTCGTTTGACTTTTTTTTACAAGAATACTGTATTGATAAATACAGTATGGCCAATATTCCACTTTTTTGAATTATAAGAAATGTTTGGTAATAAAGAAAAAAGAAACTTTAAGATATTATTTTTAGCAGACAGAAAAATGCTGTGTAATTTACAAAAGTAAACTTTTATCCTTAAAACATCGGTATGCTATATTTTTTCTTCAAATTTATGAAATTTCCAGTTATATTCGCACACGATTTCATACTTCTTTTATCCTCCATCATGGTCCAAACGTGACGAAAAATAGTGGACCCTCGTGCACAACTGAAAAACGGAATTCTTTTATCGCAGCAGAAAAAAAATTCCCTCTTTTATTATTAAAATTTTTGTTCCATTTTCATGATTGCTCTCTTATTCAAGTACGTGTCCACAACTGAGTTTACATTCTGCTTTTGTTTTGTCTTCCACTAGGGGAAAAAGCTTTTGGAGTGCAGCCGAGCCTTAATGCTCCCAATGTGAACTTCTGTGCTATCTGCATAGAACCATGGTCCAATCTGTTGATCTGGCTTTGAATCCGGATACCGATCCCTCGAGAATGCGGTCCCCAGCGATAGATGGCGCTATTCACCGCAATTTGCACGTGCAGCAGCCCTTGCATCATCGTTCAGATGGTATGGTCAGCAAGGTACCTATGAGAATCCAAAATGGATTGGATGGAAAATTTTTGTCTCGAGCATCCCCTGCCGGACATTTTGGAGAATATGAAGTGCAAAGAGAAGCAACTTTTGCTGGAAGTGTCAGCTGTGATGACTTGAGGTACGGAATTAATATAATTTATTGCAGTTTTATAGCAGATTTCCTATAATCGATAATCAAAAGCAGTTATGGGTAGAATCTGCTTTCTTAAAAAATATTCTTTATATGAAAACTAAAGTATCTTTCTATTTTTGGTACTTGGAAGAATTTTTTATTATATAAAAATTAAAACTATCTTTCCATTTTTGGTACTTGGAAGAATTTTTTATTATATAAAAAATAAAACTATCTTTCCATTTTTGGCACTTAGAAGAATTTTTTACTTTGATCAATTTATGTAGATTTTAGGTTTCTTCCTTACTTAAGGCTTGATTTTTTAAAAAAAAAAAAAGGTTAGAAAATGATTTTTGACTTTTATTTTTTAAATGAATCATGGCAAAAATAATTTAAAAAATTATATTTTGTTTTAAGTATATTTTACGATCAAGGCACAGCCTATTATCAATCGGCTTGTAGAGGATGTTGATATACACATATATATCGCCTTTGTTCCGTAATGAATTGGCTTTAAAGGACTCAAATTTTGTTAACAAATTAAACTTTAATAATCATAATGAAATAAAATCTAAATGAACATAAATTTCAAAGATATAGATTTAAATAAGACAGTACAGGTGAAAGTGTCAAACTAAATTAGAAAAAAATAAAAACTTTTCGATATTTTCCAACAGTGCATCGTACGTGACGCAAAATTAAAGGGTCGAGCTCGAAAGTCTGAGCTTAAATTGAGAACGAGATTTGAAAACAGTGATAAAAACATACTTAAATACGTCACATTTCAATCTGAAACTTTTCATCCAATATCGCAGAATAAAATATGATGTTCGCACGCGTATAATTATCACGAAATAAAATGCTGTCAGAAACGAAAAACATGAATTTAATTTTGTTTTCCATCAGCACTGATGCTGTTATATACATTTTGTAAGATAAATAACATTTTCAATATCTATCTCAATAGCCAGCCGCAAGCATTTGAACTTCAGTCTTTTTCTCACAATAGAAGATGAAATTGGGTATCTTGTTTAAAGGCATTTAATTATTAAATATCTAAATTAAACTTCATTAGCGAAATATCATCAAAGCTAGCTGAGCTAGTAAAAATGACCTTATTCCAAATACAATTATAATTCACATGTTAGAATTTTAAAAACAATACGGCACATGCATACTTATTAGAGGTTTTTGTATATTTCTTTTCGATACTTATTAGAGGTTTTGTATATTTCTTTTCAATACTTATTAGAGGTTTTGTATATTTCTTTTCAATACTTATTAAGAGGTTTTTGTATATTTCTTTTCAATACTTATTAAGAGGTTTTTGTATATTTCTTTTCAATATTATTAGAGGTTTTGTATATTTCTTTTCAATACTTATTAAAGGTTTTTGTATATTTCTTTTCAATCTTCATTTCTATCATTTCTTTTACGCATATAAATGTGTTGTTAGTATATTAACTATTAAACACTTAATACAGAAGTGTAGGATGATTTTGAGGCTAAATGTGTAAAAGAATTTTGATAGATTGAATTCTTTTTTCTAACGTAATGTAAAATAGTATGACTTTTAAATAGCTCCCATGGAAAGATTCCGTTTAGAATTCGAGAAATTCTACTTCATATTCTTTACAAAAATAAACAAAAAAAGTCAATTGTTTTGATATGTAAAAAGTTAGTCTTTTTAATAAAACATATTATTTATCCATTTCTGTGCTTAAATTAAATTTAACTAAAAATACTAAGAACGAATGTTTTTTTTGTTTGTGCGTTTGTATTTGTAATTAAATTTTTAAAAAAATCTCGAAATATCGTCAATTAGATATCTTAAAAATACAACATTTCTCCACGCAATCTTAATCAAGCTGTGAGTAATTGAAATATGATTATTTATATATAAATATTTTAATTTAAAGAAGGCAGAAGAGCAATAAATTATAACTTTTCAAAGAACAAACAAAATCGTGTAAAGCCTATTATGATTTACATGAAAGCTGAACAATGTTTGCAGATATACAGAAACAATTATTTTGAGAACAATTTTTTATTTTGTATTTGCATTTTTATTTTTGTATTTATATTTCTACAGCATAATATATTTATCTACTCTGTCAGTCTATTTTGGGGAATTGTAATTATAATCGTCTGCCAGTATAGTTGCATTTGAAGGAAAATCTAGTTTTAATGTAATGTTTTTCTAGTAATATTTTGGGTTTAGATTGTCCAATGGAAACATTTGAAAATGCAATAAACGAAAGCTGTAGCTCAAACAAGCTTTATAGAATAATTATACTAGAGAATAAAGCTTTTTTAAAAAAAATTATTATCATTTTTGTAGTTTCAGCTTTATAAACTCTCTTCGTCAAACTTAGACAAGAAGTCTATTTTTGTTTCTATATTTATCTATGATATTGATTCTATCTTATTAATGTTATGAACTGATTAAGACTTGAAACAAATAAACTTCGTGATGACGAAGGCATAATAAAACGTGTAAACACTTTCTTTTTCTGATAATACGAAGTTCCATTTTTTTCAGTAAGCTTTCCTAAAATATTTACAATTCAGCCTTTATCCTATTTGCCATAAGTAAACGTCTTTAATATAAACAAATTTCTTCTCAGAATTATTATAAGAATTTTTGAACTTCATTATCAATTAGTTCTTTTATAAAACCGTTGATGCTCTATTTTAATAATATGTTAACCAACAACGCTCAATTAATTCCATAATTAATCAAGCCTAAAATAAACTAAAATCGAAGACGTCAAAACATGAACTCAATTTTATTTAAACAATTTATCTCGAAAGTGTTGACAACTTTATAAAAAAGAATCTTTGCCCTCTATCAAATTTAAAACCTAATAACTTATTTTTGTCCTTATAAATATGGAATTTGATAATCTCATTAAAAATGACGGTGGCTTTATCGTTTTATTTTTGTTTGAACTAATTATTCACGTAATTACATTTCGAACCTCAGATAATAAAGTTATCAAAGAATGATTCATTCAGTGAAGTTCAATAAACTAAGATACATAAACTTAGTTTATCTGTCACTCATTCTGAATTTTTTCAAAGAATATCATTTAACATTGTTTTTAGCATGATGAACATAAACATTTTGTTTGTGATGTAAAATTTCAATACTTATTTTAAAACTTTCAGCTGTTGAGTAACTTTTGTGATCTATGGTAAAATTAATATCTCGATTAGCACAAGATATTGTCCGATATTTCCATGATATTCTTCGATATTCTAAATGGCGGAGGATATTATAACGATATTGTTGGGCATTTCGTGCAAATAGTTGTACCTTTAGATAACCAATTTTATGAGTTGCATATATGCAATCGATACAATTTTCAACCACAGTTGCAAGAAATTTCATAAAACGCAGTATGCTGACAAAATTTTGGTACACGAAAAAAAAAAAATTTTTTTTCATAGATCTTCACAGAATGAAGATAAAACATTTAAATGAATAATTTATTCTATTTTCATATCATAGGCCTAAAATACCCGAATTGAAACTAGAATTTTTCTTTCATTAGAAATAGAATATATTAAATTAATATTAATTTTTTTATTTGTTTCCTAGCAAGTTAAATTACTTTGAGCTCTTTATAAATTTTCTTTCGGGCATTCCAAAGAGATAGTAATCACCGTTTTTTTGTCTGTTTTTGAGGTATATTTTTAAAATATTTTCCTCACCCCAGTAACTGTTAAAAAGAAAAGAAAAGCATAAGCATATTTGTATCTTATGCATATTAAACAAAGCAGGTACATAGTGATATCTTTTTTGTGCCATATTTTAAGGCATTGGGTTTCCTTGCCAGACTAGACTTCGCTCTGAAGTAATCGGAAAGATAAGAAGATCCATTTAATTTGTATGACATGCATCTTCTTTCCAACAAGATATTTTAATTGAGCGAAATTTTCATAATATTTTGCTTATCGTGAAATATGCTGGATAAGATTGTTTCAGCAGTTACCATAAATACTCCACGTTCATCATTTCTTTTTGACACTGCAAATGTTTTGGCTCATATTTTGAAAATTATTCGGGCAGTCATGTGGTTGCCTAAAATAATTTATCAAATATATTCAGTACACCTGGAAACAAAAATTGCAAGCATAAAAATCTACATATACATTTAGTTCACAATCTGAGGGGAAAAAAAAGCTTGTAGAAATATAATTCCACAAGTATGTAGGTTACGCGAACCTAAATAATTCGTTAGACTTGGGTGTGGAAATTTAAATATGCGAGTAATTTTTTTTTTCAATTTTTATATCGAAATTCCTTTAAAAACTCGCATATAAAACAAATTATTTGAAAACTTCATGCAGTTGTGCAAAAAGAAGCTATTTCTAACATATTTATTTGATGTATTTGCGATTCCTTGATTCTAACTACTTTCTTAATAGTTTAATTTTGCATTCATTTAATTTTAATTTTAATATATCATAAAAACATTAAAAGATTGTGTTGATGCTACCAACCAGAAATATTTATTCAAAATTTGCCGACTATTACAATGTTCCCTGGTTATTGGGGAAGTCCTAACAATAAAAACAGCGATATTTGAAATCATTTGCTCTTTACCATTATTTTATTAATTAAAATGCACAAGACTTATGGCAGTTATTATGACTTGGAATAATGATAATAAATGTTAACAAGTGATTTGGAGTAAAATAAAGATAACATTATTTAAGTGAACTTCATAAAAGTGAGTCTGCATCAGAATTGCTGCAAGCTCGAGAAAATGATAAACTGCTTCCTTTCATAAACATTTTGTGCTTAAATTTTGAAAATTAAATTTTGAACCCGTTTTCCTTCCAGAGAATTGCAAATCATTTTGATCTGCTTTTAATTTCTTGGCTCTGGGGTTTGAGTGACTCTGGCCAGAACCCTTTGTAACTCAAGGACTGTCTTGTAAGGGAAACTTATCGAAACCAAACATATTCTCATTGGTGTGAAATGGGAGATTAAAGAGGAGGTGTCAGCTCAGGCACTGCCCTAGTCATCTGAACATTATTCAAAATTATGTCATATGTCTCAAATACTTCTAACGTTATTTTGAAACAGAATGTTGGTATAATATTCTATAATATATCGTTAAAATTATTGTATGCATCTCAGTAAACTAGAACAAAACCCTTTTTCTTTTTAAGAATCTTTGCGCTAGATCAAAATCTTTTTTCGTTTTTTTTTCTTTTGGAGTTTTGCAAATCTTTAATTCTCTCGTAACTTATTTTCATTTCTTATTATTATGTTGTCGCGTTCTTTCTTTATATCTTCTATGTGGGCGATTTAGGAACAGAGAGGTTTTTATAACGTAAGCCTTTGTTTGCTCTTTCAAAAATGAATCGTTAGGGAGAAAGAGATGGTTTCATGCTATTATTTAAAACAGAAATCGAACTATATAACTCAAATGCAAATTGAGATAAATCTTGCAAATCGTAATATGTTTCAACTTGTCCCGTTTCATAGTTTAGGATTTCTTCCGATTAATAAAAAAATATTATGACTAGTAAAAAAATTAGAGCGGTATTTTAAGAGTTAATACATGAGTAAAATAAATAAATATAAATATTTTTTTTAATTTTTTATCTTAACGAAATGGTTTTCCCCCATTAACTAGTTACAATGGAGTACGTGTTCACAACGTCTCACTATCCGTTTCGGTTGGTGTGTTCATATAATAAGATCTGCCATAAGAATCGCATTTAGCGAAAATTTGTATTAAAAATTTTTAAAAACTTTGTGTGAAAATGCATGTTAAAAGCTTGATCGTATTACAATTAATCCCAAACGCCTACTAACAAAAAAGATTTAATAAATACAAACGAATTTGTGTTATAAAAAAATTAACTTTTATATGTATGAAATGAATTAGATATAATATTCATGTAAATAACATTTAATTCGGCCTTTTAAATTCTCTAGTCTAACTCCTAATGAAAGCTTTGTAATTAAAAATATACACATATCCATATTAGTATAAAATACCGAATAATTTGCTATATTTGCGATATTATACGTCACTGCGAATGTCGAACAACATTCTAGTTATATTGTGTTATCTCTTGTGTTAAAAGGCATCTGATTTTGAAATATAAGAAGAAAATTTATGAATTTAGAAATTATAATTTGTTCTCTTACATGATAAAACTCACGCTAGTGTAATATTAAGAAACAAGTCAACAAGACTAGAAAATTTAATTCAATTATTTTGCTCTCAATTCCCTATTCCTTCCTAATCCGAATTTGTAATTTCTGTTTATCACTGTTCTGCACAATTTTTTTTTTCATTTGAAGCCTTATAATCTCACTTTCTGTTAATAAAATTTTTTGAAATCTCCTGTCTAAAATTGATTTAGTAATTAGTTTTTAAGCAATTGAAACATCTTTGACATTGATTTCAAGTCTACAAGAAATTCCTAGTTGTTTTTTTTTTTTTTTTGTCTAGACTACATAAATGATAGTCTGACCAAACGTATAGGGAAGATGACATAACTTCCACTTATCAATTCCTTCACTGGAGTTCTTTTTAAAAAACCACAGTGGTTTCAGGGTTAACCAGCCACCAACTTCTTAAAAGGAAGCCAAGAAATCATTTGAAAAACATCTTGAAGATACAAATTCAATTGATGAATTTCGGAATGGTATTTAACCCTATATTTACTGACGGTACTTAAAAGTACCATTTAAATCTGGTTTATATCTTCGTGATATGACTATTTTTGTGATGGTATTCTAAAGAACACGGAGAATGTAACCCAAATAGCAAGAAGTTAATATAAGCTAAAAGTAGGAATTGCAAATATTTAATTTAAAAAAATCTTGGGATCCCTGGGATTATTCTGCAAGGGAACTTAAAATGAATTGATAGCAACGTAATTCGGTAAATAAAGGGTTAAACACTTAAAGCATCTCAGCTTCTCAAATACACATACCAACAAAAAGGATCAATGCTATTATTGCTACTTCCTGAAATTAAGTAATAAAAAATTTGCATGTTTGTCTGTATTTAAAACAAAAATTCTCCGGCATATGGATTTCCTTTATCAATCAGGGGTAAACATTTTATTTTGGATTTACTAGAAAATCTCACATAATTGGAAATTTCTTATATATAAGAATATATCTATTTGCTATATTTACTGGTACAGTAAAACCAAATCCATTGGTGATTTTTTTACTATAAACTATAAATACAAAGATAAATTGAACCTAATCTAAGAAGTTACCAATAAAAATTCTACTATATTTTAGTTAGAAGAAAAGCGAGTTTGAATACTGAATGAGGGAAACAAATCAGTATATTTACGATTTTTTTTCTAATAGATATATACTGAAATGTTCATATTTTTCGTATTAATGTCTGGAGTTCGAAAAATATTTTTAATGATTTGAGAGAATGTTGGAAGAAAGAGAATTGAATACATTTCGAATATTTCCACTATCTTACTTATAAACATGAACATTCCTATTTGAAACAGTTCGTTTATCATCATTTAAAATTAACTATTTAACTATTGAATGAAATAAAAGGAAATCAATAAAAATTTTTTAGATATTTAGTCAATCAGTATAAATTCCTCAAAAACCCATAATCTTAAGTTTTATATTTCGAAACTTTTAATTAATAATAATTTTATACTGACTTTAAAAATTACATGCCAACAATAAAAGCTTGTTCGAATAATTTTTATTATTTTCTATTCATTGACTGAATTTTAATTACAATTTGACTGACATTTTAATTGGAGTATCTTAACTCGTATACTAATATACAGAATGATAAGACAAAATAGGATAAAAGCTTTACACTTGGTATTTTCTAAGGCATATTTTAGCAGCAGTAATTATTTTATAATAAAAAAAAAGGTTTAGACGAGATTAGGATTTCAGTGTCACTGTTTGACTGTTTGAGATAAGATGCCGAAAGATTCAAATCCCATTAAGTATTTCTAGTGAAATAGCACATGGAAACGGTAAGGCGTAAAAAAAATGTCTTAGTCGAAACACTTTAGTTTAAAGATAGTGAAAGAACCATCATAAATACAAGTCTATAAAACAGCAGCAACTCCAGTGTCTATTGAATTAATTTGACGGCACTTTTATTTTTTAATCTTTTTCTTTTTGTCATTACGTAAAAGTATCATCGTGAGTTTGCATACAGTGAAAAGACAGATGTTTTTTTGCATTGTTGCTTTTTTTTTCCCCTTCTTTCTTCAGCTACTTGATGTCCCAGTAAGCAAAGCAATTTTCTCGTGTTTCTCGACTGTTTTTTATGGAAGTCGACATTCTTTCCAATTACTATGTTATTTAAGCTCCTTTGCAAATGAGCTTTTAGTTTGGAATAAGTCGTCCGTTTAAAAAAAAAAAAAAAAAAAAAAAAAAAAAAAAAAAAAAAAAAACGTCTTTTCATTTCGAGTGCCACGTACTACGTCCGTTAAATAGCTTGGGCCAGACTTTATTCCCCCCTCCTCCACCCCTTCCACTTTTTATATCTTGTCTGGGATTCCATAATGCATCTTTGAAAGTGTGCTGTGTGATCAAGATATAAATCTGTCCAATTAGCATGCATGCGCACGGGGTGATTTGAATCGACAAGCAACTGTCGGTTGAAACTGAGCCGCATTATCAAGTAACGTATATCTGAAGTAATATTTTGTTTCTGAATCATAATTTAGTTGTTATCGGGGCCCAGTCTTGTACACTTTATGTAAAATGGACAGCTTATATGGTTTCTGTTTTTAAAAGTTATAAATTATTTTTCCTTTTTTTTTTCTTCTATTTTAGAAACCAAAAAAATTATGTAAGCATACAGTAAATTTTTAAATGAGATAAATTTTTAAGTGTGTGTGTGCGTGCGATAAATTATTTTTAAATAGAATGCTCTCTTGTGAACCGTAATTTAAGATTTTTTTTTTTTTCTTATCTGATATTTTTTGTACTTTCTGTCAAAAATAAATTCAAATAGAAATCAGAATTCGAGTTTCTAATTATAAAAGTAGCTTATTATTTTAAAGAGTCATAAATACATTAGTGGGCTTAAAAATAAATATTATAATAAATTGATTTACTCTTTTGTTCACTTTTTTTTTCCTAGATGTGCAATATTTGCCATCATGCCTTTCTAATGTGTGAATTAAAAAATTTCTTTTTTTTTAAAGATGCTACTATTTAAGGAGATTTAAATGTTTATTAACCCTTTAAAGGGCCATTTTTTTCTACTCGTATTATGTTTAAATATTTTTAGGCTTGAAATTAGAATAAGAAAAGGGATTCATTTAGCTTATTATATAAATTTAATTTGATTAATTAATTTATTTGGTTAATTAATAATTAAGTAACAAATCAAGACACATCATTTTGTGTGAGATAAGGAACTGAAGCATCTAAATTTCTATCTTTCTAAAAAAATGTGTCAGAACTTATGCCAACCTACATAATTGCACACAAAGATTGATAAATTTGGTGGGAAGCATACTTCCCACGGCCTTAAAAAGGTTTAAGGAGGTTTCTATGTTTAAAACATATAGTACAACCGCAAATTTATACTAATAAACTTAAAGATAATGTGATTTTTTTTAAATTTCGTTATGAACAATTGAAAATTGTTTTTATAACCAATGGGAGTGGTCTCCTAAAACTTTCTCGTATACTCTCTTATAAACTAGTCATGCCAGAGAACGCCTTAGATGGTATTGGCGTACAACTGTTATGAAATATTTGCTTTTAACGTGGATTTAGCATTTTTACTAAATCCATCGTATCATCCTTGGCGAGTTATTTGGCGATTAATAGTATCCGAAAATTGAATGTGTACTTCAGACACCTTTTTCTCAATCGATTAAAACTAAGATTTGACACAAAATTGCACTTGTAGTCACAGAAACTCTTACCAAATTTGATATATTTAAGTTATTGCGTTTTAGAATGATCGTGTTTAAGTCTTTCTGAAAGTACAGGCAAACACACGTTCAAACTCTCTTCGGATCGGATCTAGCACAAAATTTGAAGATGTCTATCTATCTTTTTTTTTTTTTTTTTTTTTTTTTTTTTTTGTAGTTATCGTTTAACTTATATTCGAACAGCGGGAAGGACGGACATCCTCTGAACAAATTTCATTCAAAATTTAACAGAAATCTGCAAATTTGGTGTAAAGACTGTATACCAAATTTGATTCAACCTCAAAGCATTTTTGTTATTTTGTCATATACAGAAGGACATTTTCCAAAAATTTGTTTTTTCGAATTCAGAGAGGTCTAAAACTTAGAGATTCGTCGTAGTTCTAAATCAAGTTCATTTTTTTTTTTTTTTACGATTACTATACTTTTTCTATACTACGAATACGCTAAAGTAAAAGCTTGAACTCAGAAGTGTATTTGTGTTACTCTAAAAAAACTAATCAGGTGATTTCTTTATTTTCCTTCTTATTTTAATAAACATTTTAATGTCAAATACTGCTTGAAGTTGTACATTTTAAACTATTGTTGCGCATTTAAGAATATAGCTGTATGATCTCAAGAGGTTTTAGGTCAAGTCTTAAAATATTATTTTTTAAATTAAATCTTCAGTTTTTGTATTACTTCTTTTTTCATATTTAAGTGAATTTACGAACTGATGTTTTCTGTCTTAAAATGATAATGCGAACTGATGTTTTCTATCTTAAAATGATAATGCGAACTGATGTTTTCTGTCTTAAAATGATAATACGAACTGATGTTTTCTGTCTTGAAATGATAAAGTGTAAATGTTCTTAATTTAAACAAGAAATTAACCTTTGCTTAAATTCTTGGTTTCTTTATCTTGGAAGTTATTTTACTTAATTTATCTGTATTTGATATCAATAAAGAATCTCACCTATTTTGGTTGTGAATCTCACTTTACTAAAGTTTATTACTTTACTAATGTTTTTGTAAAAAAAAAAAAAAAAAAAAAAATTAAATTATATTTTAGGATTTTAATAACGGATACTTTTTATATTCGATTTCCGTTCTTTTATATTTTAGCTTTTATATGAAATTCTTGATTCTTTCTGTTCTCTGATTTCAATGGAGTTGTTTATTCGGAAATGGAAGTTATTTATTCGGAAAATATTTATTCTAAAACACGAAGACGAAGTCGATGAACTGCTTTAAATTTGGAAAATGAGTACTTTTACTTAGGCAAACAATATAAAAATAGGTATATGTTTTTTTCATGTTTATGAGTCAGTTGTTTGTTGAATTTATAATTATGAAAGTTCAACAGTTTTTGATTTTTTGATAGTGATTTTTTTTCACGAGAAATCTTCATTTTATCTTAATTATTTAATTATTTCGAATTATACAAAAACATTAGATTTGGATTACTTTAAGAATCATGTTCGAACATTAAGTAATTACTCTAAGTCTGAAATATTACATATTTCTTATTATTAATGAATTTATTTGAATTAAAATCTTATTTCTAAATCTTTCATGATCTTAAATCTTTTATTACAATGATTAAAAATTTAAATTTAATTTAATATATTTAACTAATTCCAATTTTAATTCGTAAACAAGCCCATTTTTGTGAGCATTTAAAAGTAGTTACTAATTTCGGTCATGCAGTTAATGGGCAGGTTATTATTTCATTAGTTTGTATTCCTATTCAGAATCATACAATTCAACCTCCATTTCTGATCAAACGTTTATTACTTATTGACACGAGCTGCCATCTATTGTAGGCGCATAGAACTAATTAATATTTTGAAAAAAGAAATAAAGAAAGGTTGATTCCTGTTACTAAATATATAAACAATATTAGAAACTTGACGTATACATAATTTCATGTATGTCAAAGCATAAATATTGTTCCTGAAGTCTGCTTTATTTTTCTGTATGCACAAAATTTGTTAACTATGCAAAAAATAGGACAATGGAGGTTAATTATGTTTCACTTAAATTCTGCTTTTCGAATTATTTGTATCGTTGAAAAAGTTTGTATTATTTCGTTTCACTTAGAAAATTCTGTTTTATATCACTCAAAAGAAATTAAATGTGAATATTTTCAAAACCTTGTCAGTACTTTTTTTCAAAATCTAGTCAGTTAATTTTGTATTTAATCCTAAGATTAAAATCTAAACATTAAAGAAATGTTATATACACTTCAAACTTTAAAAGATTTTTCTACATTAGTTTGCAATACATTTAAAGAATTTTTAAAAAATATTACTGGTACCATAAACTAATTAAATAATAAGGTAAATTCGATTTGTATAGTTAGGGCATTTTTATTTATCTTGTTTGTTTATATTAAAATAACACTCACTGTTGAATAATTTTTTAAAAGTTTATTTTTTAATTTAGTATTTGGATCATCTTTTTACATTTATATTTGTTAATAATTAACTTACTTTCCATTAAATGTTTCGTTGATTTATTTTAATTCGATTTAAGTTATACAGTTAAGAGTAAATTCATTGGTACGCCATCTGTTGAGATAAATGATTATTTATTGTTATTAAATTAAATTCAAAAACCAAGGATAAATATTTTCATGGGCGTATTATCATTATAGTAACATTTTTTGACAAGAACTTTAACTGCTTATTGAAATTAGTAAATTCTTAAAGAAAAATCCTCCATATTTGATACGTCTTTGACAAATCAGGTAATTTTGTATGAAAAAAAAATTGATTTCTTCTTATTTAGTTCGGGCGATAGATTTCTATCACAAAGACAAAATCTTCTGAAATAGATTTAAAATTGAAAGCTAAGGAAAATGAATAAATGCTGTATTTGTTATTTATGAATATAGTATATCCTGCAAATATATTGTATACGCATCGATTTCTTTACATTTTCTATTAAATTAAATATAATTTATATGTTTTCGTATCTGAAGAGAATACCATATTTGGGTACAAATTTGTTCTTAGTTCTTTTTATGATATTTTTAAAAATCTAAGCTCTAATTGTTGGGGTAATTGTATTAGTTTGAATTTTGAATAAAGGAGATTGAGAAAAGTTACGAATTAATCGAAATTAATGTTAATGATGAGGGGGGGAATGAAAATTTCACGGTATGACTGTATGAATTATTATTATTAATATTTATACTGAAACACCAAATATTCAAATCACAAATTAAAATTAAATAAAAAAAAAGGCCATCAAAAAAAATCTTTTAATATTGAGGAGAGCTCATGAAATCCAAGACCTCACAGTGATTAATATTCAATTTAAAAAAATACATTTTATACACCATTTCCTAGACGAATTATGTTTCCGTATATTAATTTAGTTTGTTTTAAATCATTACAAATTCTTACTGTTTTAATTAAATAATGGAGCATATGATTACAACGAAACACAATCACAAAGAGCTGTCGATAACTTAAATTAAAACTTTGTTTAATTTACTGTCCAAGGAATAATAAATATTTGTCCACCATTTTCAATGAAAATTCTTTTGTATTTATATATATTTTTTTAATTCAGCTTATAACATGTCATGGCAAACACATTGCAGATTTCATTAAGTGCTGAAGCACATGACCTCAGGGAGCCATAATCAAAGATAACTTAATAATTTCAATAAAACTTTGCATAGCCTACCATTCCAAGAATCATGAAATTCAAGGAATCCTTTGCAGTAATTTACTTTGCTTAATGTATGATTAAAGAAATAATAAATGCAATTTATGCAGCGTTTCCTGTATATATATATTTTTTAAATTTCAGGTTTGAATAAGTGAATGTAAAGACGTTGTATTTTTATTTGAAATGCAGAAAAATTAGAGAGTCAAATGATATTATTTTTACCTTTTCGTATATGAAGCATATAACGAGAAATTATTTGAGTAAATAACGAGTAATCATCAAAAATTTCCGAGCTTAAAATTTTGAAGGATCTCAACATTTCAAGCCTCTCTGAGTATGAAATATATATATTTGCAATTGCGACTATTTGCCTATAAACATAACTCAAAACCACTTTCAGCTAGATGGGTGAAATTTGATATCTGGTATACGCACATAATCTGTGTACTTTTATTAAATTTTAAACAAAATTTATTCAGAGGACATTGGTCCGGTCAACTGTCAGAGTACAAGTTTTCACGATATTTACGACTAGAAAAGAGCTAAATAGATATAATTTAGACTCTAAAGTGAAGACCGGTACCAAATTTGCAATCAATCTGTCAATCACCATCCGTCAACATATACTTCTGCATGCATATAAATGCTATAATTCATTAAACGTGACAAGTTTCAAACTTAGGAATTGAAACTTGGTTCGCAATTTTAGCCTCTAAACTATAGACCCTGTAATGCCCTGATCTAGACTGATCAAATAACGAAGCAGAATCTCCAGACAATTCTTTATTTTACAGCCCTGTATATATACAAAGAACAACTTGTTCTAATATTGGTTAAATAAATAATTATTTACACCTGTAGTAGGAGATACAGCAGTCAAGTCGAAGGTTTTTCTTGAAACTCATTTCTCCATCACGACCACTTCTGAGATAGTTTCTCAGCCTCCGAACTCGTGGGCGTAGTCCAACCGTCTCCTGTAATTCGTTTCTTCTCTCCTCCTTAAAAAAAAAAAATAATAATAATTTTAAAAAATCCGCATTTTATTTTGGCGACAATCTCCGCCTCTTAATTTACATTGGTCATTTGAGCTCTCTTTCGGCCAATCGGGGTTCAGCAATATGCTCTCTCAGCGGAGGTAGTGGGTCGTGGGAAGGTCCTATCACAAAGAGAAACATCTAGCATCCAGATGTTTGGACACCCCTTTCTCTTTGAAGGTATTATCAACACCTCTTGAACAAGGAATTCTACATGTGGTCTTTCATTGTAGTCGCTAATGAACAGATGCGAGACCACCCAAATGAAAAGATCCAGCATCTGACTTTCTCGAGGCGTTTAGTAAGTAACAGCGACGACACAGCTGGCTGTAAATGTCTTATTAGTACTGGGAAACGGGGAATGTTACAATCCATATAAATTTCAGAATACGCCTGTCAGAGGTTCATGTATCAGACTGTACTTTTGCACGTATTTAAGAGCGATAATTCAAAAAAACACAAAAACAATGACTTATTTTAATGAATAAAGTGCGATCTTGGAGATAAAATTGTTGTTCTATGTCCAATTTTGATTGCAGTCGATCATGTTGTAACTATGGAAGAGATTGTAGCAATAACTTATAAATAAAAACTAAACTTTGGCATTATATTTGGCCGCATTAGTATTAATGCCGTGCTAATAGAAAATTGTTCTTGATAATTTCTGATGAGAGTTAGGGAACTCATTTCGTATTCATAAAGCATTTCATATATATAATAACTAATGTCTTTTACATGGAATTTCGATAAATCTTAATAGAATTGCCTTTTCTCGAAACAATATTTTCTTTTCATAATCATAAATATTTTAATATCATAAATATTTAAAAATATTTTGAAGTTAATTCTTTTAACGTCACAATTTGTTTCTTTTATAAAGTGTGATGCTGAAATAATGGCTAATATTTTTAACAGCAAAGTATCCAATCAAATTCGCAATATGATTTTTTTTAAACATCAATATTTTGCTTTCCATTTTCAACTGTAGAATCATGACAGAATGCAGGAGAATTCGTGATAAGCTATATTTTCTATAATCAATGGCCTTTTAAATAAATATGAGTTCAAAGATTATATTGGTAACAAAGTATTTAAATTTTTAAAAATTTATTAAAATATGGCATTGTTTTTGTAACTATACATGGATAAAAACATATAAGCAAAGAATTACTCGAATTATTTACTTTCATTAGAATTTATACTTTTGAGTAACTCCAGTAACATTTTGTTAGTTTGCTTATAGCATTTCAATTTCAGAATTATATTTTTGATTTTCTTTTTATTATCATTATTACTTTGATGTTCTGGTTTATACATTTTAACATCAAAGTTTAAAAAAATAACGAAATCATACATTTTCAATTTTATCTTTCAAAAAAATTATCCACTCAAACTTTACGCTACTTACACTAAATAACTGATAACAGATCGTTATCTCTTCCACTTGTTATCTGCAACAATCCATTTGCTGGTTTGGAAGTCAAGAAGCCGGAAAAATAACAACGCCACTTTCAAACTGACTTGAGAAATATGCAAATGAGAGCAGGGCTTCGATATGACTTCTAGATCTATATTGAACACCCCGATGCATTCTCTAGGGGTCGAGGAGACGGAAACAGATGTTCCTTGACGTTCCTCGACGACCCTTCGGGTGGGGGTGGTTGGAGGAGTCGGTGGCATAGATCGACTGCCAGTTTCATGGCCCTGCGTCTTTTTTTCCTTTTCCTTCACTCACGCTATGCATTGCCTCTGTGTCACTTGACGTACGTTACTGACATTTTTCTGATGGTATCGCATATACATTGTTCCCTGCAGAAAGTATTTGCAAACTTGCAGGGAATCATCTATAGTTCAGCAGATTCGGGGAGCAAGAAATATTGTGCTGCTCGGAGAATGGCAATTTCTTGAAGATTGTATCGTGGTATTACTGGTGCAGGAGGGCGTTCGCTCGTTTCATGTGCACATAAAAAAAAGATAAAAAAATATTCAATAGCATATCAGCCGCTTTGGGTTTTGCTGGTATATCTTCAATATCTCACACTCAAATATGTTTTAATGCTAAAAATGACTGCTTTGGTTTTTATTTTGATTGAATCTATTATGTATTTGATGCAGTGTACTAAATGTGTGCATTGTTATATGCCCTACATTAAATATGTGCACTGTTAGACCTGACTGTATCTAGTTCTGTATTTGTTTTCCTGAAAATTACATTGAGCACTTAGTGAAATAAAAAAAAAAAAACTCTATTTTAAATAATTATTTTATTGTATAGTTTCATTTAATAAGAATTTTATTTCTTCAAGAAGAACTTATTCATATTTTCTTTCCTAATAGCATCTTCGTAATTTTCTTTCCTAATGTATCTATTTATTATGTAATTTTTTTCCTAAGAACTATTTCCTTTTTTACAGTAAGATAAACAAACATGTTACTATCTGTGAAATAAAAACTCGAACATTATTATGTTTCATACTTTTAAAGAACAAATATACCATGAAATGTATCTGAATATTAATAAGAACAAGTTACTGTTATAAAAATTGAAGCAAATCTGTTGAGCTTCAATTCAAGTCCAAATATTTTAATCAAATTATAATTGAATTTTTTCTCTTTTCATAGATTAATTTGATAGTTTAGTTTCATGGATTATTTTGATACATCAATTTCGTAGATTAACTTGAAATGCTATTATTGTATTCATTGTATTGAAACGATTTTTATATATGTATATTTTAAGCAGAGATGATTGCTAATGCTTTTTTTGCTGTCGTTTGTAAGTTCTCTGAATATTTAAGTCTGTATTTCAAATATTTCCACTTTTATCGTTGTAGCACAGATGTTTTAGAAAAATGGATATATTAAAATCCGGCTAACATCTGAATTGTAATTTGTGTAGAGTTTCGTTATACTCTATATTATTATTCAATTCTTTTCAGCTTTATAAAACATCGCGAATAGAAATTCTTGAAAAAAATAAATATCGGAAGGCTCATTAAAAAAAATAATGGTGAATTTGCTCGGTTAAAATACTAAAATGATTACTAAATTATGGCAATTCTGGTATGGCAATAATAAGAAATGATGTACTTTAGATTAATGCTTTGATAATAGATTTCGTACAGCAGCTGACGCCTGCTGCGTTTTATTTTTTTTATTTGTATTGTATTAGTTTTGTATCAATGAAATATAAAAAAATATATATATTTACTGAAAAATGCAAAGGAAGAAAAAATCTTTAAACAAACCAAAGAGTAATTTAATTTTACATAATTGTGAATATTCGCTAAATAAATTAGTTTTTCATGTAGATTCATTTTATCTGGAATAATTGAATTTCATCAGATAAAAATGAAAGCATAAGCTGGATGCCTTTATGGTTTTATAATTGTCTACTGGTTTTTGTTCTTACTTTAATAAATTGCCCTTTCAGAAAGAAAGGCTTTCATTATTATGTAATATACTATAGTAAAATATTAAATATTTTACTATAAAATATATATTGACTGTGAATTTGATACTTTCAGGTATTTTCGTATATTGTAAATGAATTGTAAGAATTCCTGAAAAAAAAAAATTACTTCAGTAATTTATAATGAATTCAGTTATCAAAACATCCTAAAACTGAAATAAAAAAAAAATCAATAATTATATTCGTTTGTCCCAAAATTTGTATTGACATATCTGTCACTCATTTCGTTTGTGCAAATTAAGTTAGTAACGATTTCTTCGAAACTGTTTATGGCAGCACTTCCGCTTATCGGTCTCTGATAGTGCCTTATTCTTCTGTTACGTCACTCCCTTCTGTCTCCGACGTGGAAATTGATGATGTCCCAGAAGCCTTCCCTTAATAGCGAGAAGATGGAAAAGGGGCTGAAATGGGGGGTACGAAAACTATACCGCCCCATCGCATTCCATACAATCCCAAGCACATTGACTCATGGTCCAGGGCTTTATAACGCCCATGATTCCTGTCAAGCAGAAATTTGCTGAGCTGGTATTGTTGTGCACAGTGTTTCTGCTGTAAATTATAAAATGGGGCGCATTTTAAAAATATCGCTTCCATTTAGCTTGAGCCGAATGCTGTATTTTCCGCTCAAAATGAATTGACTAGAAGACTTGGTAATCGGTATAATAATATAGGTGTGTGTGTGTGTGTGTGTGTGTGTGTGTGTGTGTGTGTGTGTGTGTGTGTGTGTAAGAGTTCTCCACATAACGGACTGTTTGACCAAAAGCTACCAGATATACTTTGAAATAACATTTTTATTATGTAAAGTCATTCTTTAAAATTTTTAATATGAATTTTAATTTATAAAAAAGTTTGTTAATTTTGCTTAAGTGTTAATTTTGCTTTTTTTTGTTTGCTTGAACCACCAGAAATATTACTACAAACCAGCTTTAGTGACTCCACAACGTTCTCGCCTACTCTTTAATAAACTTGCCATGCCAGAGAATGCCTTATATGGCATTGATGTGCAATAGTTGCGAAATGTTTTTAGAATAAATTTAGCATTTTTACTGAATCTATCGGGTCATCCTTACCGAGTTATTTGACGATTAAACTCTGGCGTGCTTTTTATGGCATTACAACGGAAACAAAAATTTGATACAAAATTGCAATTGAAATCACAAATTTCCATATTAAATTTGAAATATTGAAGTCATCATGTTTTTGAATTATCGCGCTTACTTCTTTTTTTGAAATTACCAGTAGACAGAGCACCCATAGTTGGATATGGCTCAATATTTGACAGGTGTCTATAATATGGATGCTAAATTTTATGCACCAAATTTTATCTATCTAGTAAGTAATCATCATATTAACTTATATTCGAACTGCCAGATACACGGACTTCCGAAGAGATTTTTCTCAAAATTTAATAGAAGTTGTGGCGAATTGAGATGCGCGAGGATAGAACCTGGAACCTTGTGTTTCGCAGTCCAGTAACATGACCATGGTACAAAAGCAATTGCTCGGGTAGCGTAGCGGTTAACTGGCTTATAAGCTATTCACCACAAAGTCTTTAAATTTGATGTCAAGATCGAATACCAAATTTCAACCGCCTCTCTCATATCATTTTTGAATTATTTTTTATCATATACAGGTAATTTCCAAATATGTTTTTCTAACTCAGATCTAAAAGGAGGAGATTCGTCAAAATCTCGAGTTAGAATTTTTGACGATTACTATACTTTCTCTATACTATGTCTACGAGATACTCATAACTAAATTTTACATTATTTTAAAATTAAAAAAAAATGTATTTTAATAATAAGTTTACGTGCAGATTTTTCTGGAATTTTGATATTTTAAAAAATTATTTCCTTGCATAAATTTCAGCATTTGAAATTAATACCGTTTTCGTTGTTTCATGAAATATATATTCGCTTAAATTCTTTCCTTTGTTGAAAGAGAAAGATCCTGTTTATTATCTACACAGTCTACATGAAAACCGGAAAGTAAAATTGCCTCGAAAGGCTACGTACAATGTGAAATAATTATATCCAGATACTTAATGGTTTTAAGATATAAGAAACTAGAAACCATTTGGAAAATTCATATACATAATAAGCAAATCAAATTTAAAGCTGGTAAAATAATACGGTTTCAGTGAGTATCACAATTTGATGTTTAAAATTGCTTTATTGGAGGAATTATGAACATCAAGTTATGGATAAGGTACTTAATCGAAATTAAATACATTCTGGTTACCCAGCTAACCAGTTGGTCATCTCTGCTGGAGAGACTTTAATAATCGATTGAATAAGATTATTTAACTTCTTAATGTTATGATTTTAATTAACTAATTATGATTTTTTTCAAACTATGAGCTGAATTTTTATAAATTACAGTAAAGTCCATTAAATTATGGTTATTTCTTCACGATTCTATTAATTTATTGTCATCTTCATGCGATAATAAATGGCGTCCTTAAATGTTGGTTGGGTGCCAGAGTTGGAATACCTTTAATGGGCCACTTGTGGCTTTTAAAGGACTATCTGAAAATCCATTAAAAGATTGGTTAGTTAAAATATTGGTTTTTACAATGTTACTCAATGTAATCAGGACTTGAACTTCTTGACTGAATTATTTTACTTTTTTAACTGATGAATGTTTAATAGCGACAAATGACAAAGATTAATGCATTTGGGATAAGGAAAAAAATTGTTTTATTAATCATATTTTTTATACAGTCGCATAGTTGAAGTCTTTTTATTGTTTCGGAGAACTCTTTGGCAACTCATTTGTGACCCCAAATTTCGGGCGATAATAATGTTGGCGATGTTTGGCGAGAATTTTGCATCTGTTGCTAGGTGATAGTTATATTTCATAGGATGCGTACCAGTTAAAAAAAAAAAAAGAAATTTGACGATATTGCAATTTGATCACTTCATTTTTGATATCGGCATCTCACAGATATTGAAGGTTTAGGAGAAAACCCTCGAATCTGACCTCTAAATAAAGGTCGAGGTGTGGATATGCAGAAAGATGCAATGATCCATGACTTGATATTTACAAAAGAATATTATATGTTTATCTTCAGAAATATTTGTATTTATCTTAATAAATTTAATAATTTACACTTTAAAATTTTTGATTTGGTCTTTTATTACAATGTATTCTACAGTAAATCCTTAATCTTCACTGATAATTTGTTACTTTGATGTAATATATTACATCAAAATAACTTTATTTAATTATCATACTGAGTGTGGAGTAGTAGAAAATAGCTCTAGAATTCGATTATGCTTAACATCCAGGCATTACTATTGCTCGAAGAAAGTGGGATTGCAAATACATCGAACAATTTTATTTAATTTATGAAAGCTGATTGCTATCTTTTGTGACTATTAATATCATGATATAATGATAAATATTTTTAATAAAAAATAGAAAAAAAATTTAAAGGAAGATAAACATACTTTTAAAATGAAGACTGTGTTTAAGTTTAGAATATTTTTTTCTTTTTAAAAATAATGAAATATTGTGGATTTTGTATGTCATTTACTCTACTCATTGCAAATCTTATTGAAAAAATTTTAAAGAACTTTAAATGCATAGCTACGGTTTTGATATTCCAATAGCATTATCATGAAAACAAAATTTAAATTTCTCTGGCATTTTGGTGTGGTGTTTTCAAGAAATTTATGTATAAAATACATTTATTTTCAGACAGAAATTTAAATTTATTTTATGCAAGTTAAGGTGAAAATTATAACACTCGTGTTATAGTTTTTACAATTTGAAATTTTGAAATTTAATGGATATTTGTTTTTATATTTTTTGGCAGAGTTTTCCTTTCTTTGAAATATTCATTAAATATATTAAATTTAGGGCAGAAATTTAATTTATTTCAAATAGATTGTGTCAACCAAGAGCTTCATTAATTTTTTAGTTAAAATCATTACTGATAATTTTTTCGAGTTTACACACCTATTTTATATCTTTAACTTGAATTTAATATTAATTAAATGAAATTATATTTCAACAACGAAGTATAGAACAAAAGCTCTTTATTATTTACAAGTCGCCTCAAAAGACTCTTTGATCGGCTAGGAATATTGGAATTTGATTTTAGTTAAATCCTTTAAATATAACTTCATTCTCCTAATTCCTCCAAATTGTTAGATATTAAAACTGTGTTTTTTTTAAAACTTACTTTAAGTTCTATTAATTATGACTATGAGTCATTCTAATGGGAACATTCCATAAAATCAAAGCTAAATATTCGCTTCATCTATTTTGTAAATCTCGCGATATTTTTATTTTATTTTACTTTATTAAACACAATCCTTCTTCATTAGCTCTCAACAATAGAGAAAATCACAAGATTAAATATTTGCTGAAACAATAGAAATGGTAAGAATTTCAGAATAATATTAAGAATATATTGAAAATGAAACAGAAAAATATTTTTAAAAAATTGCCAAACTTTTGGCAAAATGTGACAAATAATAAATTGATATTGATGCTTAAATTTTGGAACAGTGTAAATAACATTTCCTAAAGTTATTTTGGAAAAAAACCAAAATTCAGCTTATTATTTAATTAAAATTATTATTAATTTTAAAAAATCGCTCCGAGTTGCGCTTTACCACCTTCAAAGGTATATACATTATATTTATTATTAGTAGAGATAATTACCAAATTCTTCATAAAAATTATCATGCAATAATTTTTTAACATTTTTAATTGTTTAAAATATTTCGGAAGTTCTCGAATATCTTAAGAATTTTACAGAATTCTTTTTTTTTCAGTTTAAAGTCATATTAATAAAAGTGAGTAGGTATTATTTTCGTACCTAACATAATCATGTCACTTTTAAAACTAATATATTTCAGACTCTAATCTTTTTTTTTTTTTTTTCATTAAACAGAATTCATTAGAAGTGCTTTGTAAAAATCAGGGAGTGAATAATTCTTTTTTAAATAAGAAAACGTGTCTTTTAAAGTGAATCTTTTATTTTCCTAGTAAGCGTTTTAAAAGAATGAAAATAATTTCTCATTCTTTAAAAGTCGTCTTTTGAAATCTTTTTTCCAAGACATGTTATTTTTGTTCCTAAATAAATACAAAGGCGTGACTGTTAACATAAAGATAATGTGATTTTTTTTAGTCTGCTTATTATTTTGAGAAGCAAGTTGCTTCGTACAAACTGTATTTAAGAGTGTCATTAGGCTTATCAAATGGATATTTTTTTTTAAAAAATATTCGATGAATAAAACATTTTGCAGTTATTTTGTTTTAAAAAGATATTTTTAAGTTAAGAAGATTAATGCTGATACAATAGCTGGGAAAAAACTTATGCTGTTTATTTAACGGTAATTAATAAAAAAATAATGCAAATGCTGAGATAGACAGAAAAAATAAACAGAAGTAATGGCAAATATGAATAGTGACTTGTAAGACAGTTTTCATTTTTGTGGTTTCCTTTTTTTATCATATCAAAGAAATTTAATTGAAATTTAAAAATATAATAAAACAATAAAGTAAAATACACATGATTTTTTTCACATAAAAGAGTTATATTTTTAAAATTGCTCTTAAGATTTTTGATTTTATATTTGTTTTATAAATGAGTAAATATTAAGCATTTTACAATTTTATGCATAATTAGAAAATTTATTACATGTATACTATTTAATTAACTGTTGCCTAAAGTTAATTATAAAATGCGTTTTTTAATAAATTTTTAACCATGAAGTAAAATAATGAGTTAACCATCATATAAATGATAACAAATGATTATACAACTGATAATCAGTTAAGCAAGATTTCCAATCCTTTATATCTATATTGTAAAATTTGTTCCAGAAGTAACATTTATATTTTTAAAAATTAAAATTAAATATTTAAAATTATTTAAGAATTTTCTTATTTTCTGCCTATTGGTATTTCTAAAGTATTTTTTCTCTAAAATCATATTTCCAAACTTTTCAATATTAAATCGATAGCATTGTTATTGCTATATCATAATTTGATGTTAGCAATTACCTTTTATTAAAGCGATAATTTGATGATAGCAATTATGTTTATCATGCAAATATTTGCTATGATAAACGTAACTTTGGCCAGAGACATTATCATGATTGCTATGATAATTTGTGAACAATGGTAAGTAAGTGCTGTAATATAAAAGCAGTGGCAGTGCTGTAATATAAAAGTACAAAGCATATGTTATAAAAGCAAAATTTACGTATGCATTTTGCTTTTGTTAGGTCAACCTTTAAATAAAAATATTGATTGGTCTTGATGAGAGAAATTTATTTCTAGTGTATTAAAAAATTCGCCATATATTATTGTTCATCATTACAAATACCATCTAATCTGCTTTAAAATAGGGCGGTAACAGGATTAAATCAAATAAAATAGAAAAATTTAAAGAACTTTTTTTGATATAATTGATTAAAGAATGAGCTAAGCAAATGACCAAAAATCAATTTTAGCCACGAAAATTAAAATGTTAAATTCATTACTCATATTCAGACTAATTGAGTTGACTAAATAACTTCTATAAATAGTTAATTTTGGAATCTTCCGTATTTCAATCTGAGAAAAAAAAGTGATTTCACAGCATAGGATTCCAAATCATTTGACAACAAGCCTTTCATTGTTCTTAAGGAAGTCTAATGATATTATCTCGTCCATTAGGATTGAAATTCCAGTTCCAGTTTTATTTAAGATCACTCGTGTATGTGGGACCGTTGAGGATCAACCGTTTTCATGATGATAGAGTGTCGAATTCGTAGAGTGGAGATCGTAACAAGTGTATTCCTCATATGGCTGCTGCTAACAATTGCAAGATATGTCTTAATATAATTTTCGAGTGCTAGGGAAATCTCACTAAATAAGTATATTTCATACTCAAACAATTTAATAATATAATTTATTATTCAAAATGCATGCATTTTTTTTGACAAAGAGTTGACTGACGATATTTACTTTTAGCTGTGCTTAGAAAATTGACGAAAATGAGACACAGCATGATTGTTAAATGGGTTTGTCGCGCACATAGATGGTGCCTTATGAGGTGACGTTTCTCATTACGAGAAAGAATAATTTTCTTTGCTTTCAGCATTCTTTTTGATTTCCTGGTGCTGCTGTGGCTTTTTTTCCCTCCTTTCTTGTCCAAATCTCTTCCTCAGTTTGTTGACGTGACACAAAATACGGCTCCATAACATCTTTGGTAGTTTTGGCTATGTTATTCCACCGGTTCATATATCATAGTTATCCACCTCCAGCCCCATAATTTTGGCCAGAGACACAATCTTAAGATTCCATAGACACTTGCCCAAACCTTTAGGAAGGGCGCTCGACGACACCATTCAGCCAAATCTTCTTTCATGTAGATGTAAAGGTTCTCTTCGAGCAAGTGCTTAACATTGACAGATGTCCGAGATACAGGTCAATCTAGATGCGACATCGCAATACCACCACATCATTCATTCAGCGAGATGTGTTTGTTATCAAGATTTGTCTGTATTTCATTGTAGGACTTGCAATGCAAATTTCACGTCCTGTTAAAGACATTTAGTTATTTTAATCCATGCAAGAGCATTGAGGGGATCTGCGATATTAATCTGTGTCCATATTTTTGTCTATTTACATTTTATTGCAGATTTCGCTGACATGACTCACAAAACTCAAACTCGGGTCGTTTTTCTAATTAGATTACCTCTTCGTTGCTATCTTTTAGTTGTAGTAGATATAGTGATATAACCTTATTAAATAATAGGTGTGAACTAATTGCAGAGTACATGTGATCTAATTAAATAGTATGGGCTAATTAGATAGTAGGTGCGAATCTCAGTCAAGTCACACGGCAGTCAATGTGTTAAAAAATGCCAAAGTTTTGTAATTCACTGCAAGCGACACACTTCATTAAGGTTAATTAAGTTGAAATTTAGTGACTAAGGAGATGGTAAGAATATATAAGATATGGAAAATTAAATAAGATTGTAATCAAAATTTTTTTAAAAAATGGAGAAATAGTTACAATGTACCAAAAAAAAGTATTTATATGTAAATCACCCAAATGGTATTTAGATTTAGGCCATTATAATCTTTTTTACCCTATTAGGATCGATGTCATTTTGTTTCCTCTTATAGACACTCCCCTCCCCCTTCCTTCTTCTCCAAGCACCTGTTTGCTCATCTCGAAAGAGTTAATAAAATTATCTGCGCTGGCTCATTAAATTGAAATGCAATTAGATTACATCCTGTCAGATTGAACCCTTTGTAGTCGGAAAGATAATTCGATGCCTAATTATTAACTTAATACGTGGACATGTTTATTATATCAAAAAATAAATACATACAAGCTTTGAGCTTTCCTGAAAAATGAATCTATATCATTTTAACATTCTATAACTATTTTTAACAATTAAAATTCAAAAATAAATAAATAAAATGTCAAAATGATGCACAATCTTGAATGATGGCTGAGAGGAGACACTCGCCTGCAAAGGATTAATTAGTTCAACCCATGTAAAAATATTGAGGACACCTATGATACTAAAATGTGTCCATTTTGTTCTTTAAATTTTTTCTACTTGAATTTCATTACGGATTTAAATATCAAAAGTTTTGCAATTTAAAATATGGCATTTAATTGGGTGACATTGGTAGACTCTCCATTGGAGTTAATTCAACTAAAACTAGTTCAATGATAAGATAAGGATTTATAAAATTTTGTGTGTCTTGAAAAAAATGTGTAAAAACAAAGTAAAAATGTGATATTTTAACAAAAAGGGGGAAAATTGCACATATAGAAGCCACAGGAAGGAAATTTAGTTTTTGACCATTAGATTTTTTTAGCCCATTATTATCGATGACATTTCATACTTCCTTTGATAGACATTCAAACTCCCTCCTCTGCTGCTCGCCTTGAAAGTATTAATAGAATTAGCTGTGCAGGCTGATTAAATTGAAATGCAATTAGATCACAAATAAAAAAACACATCCTGTCTAAGATTTAATTAAATCAGTTCACGTGAAAATAGTGAGAACACTTATGACACTTAAAAGTGTCCATTTTTTTTGTTAAATTTTTTTCTATTAAAATGTCATTACATATTTAAATGTCAAAAGTTTTATAATTCAAGACATAAGGAAGACATTTCATTGGATTTAATTAAACTGAAATTAATCGAATAAGATGATAATGATTAATAAAATGTGGAGTGTCTTGATAAATCGAGAACCGAGCAACAGTGTGATACCTTAACAAAAAGAAAAAAAAATTACACATATATAAACCACAGAAAGGACATTTAGGTTAAGACCATTAGATTTTTTTTCACCCCATTAGGATCGATGACATTTCATGGTCTCCTCTGAGAAACAATTTTATTTTTTATTCCTCGCCAAGATGGCTAACATGTGCTTGTTCCTCTCGAACGAGTCACTAAAACTATCAGCTCGGACCGATGAAAATTGAAATACGACTCCAGAAGCCATAAATCGGGTGGGGACGTTATTAGGTCTCTGCGCTTATTTAAGTATGATTTACGGTAATGTGTGTAAGACACGGCAATTTATGTAGGCACGTTCAGGTGTATAACGCTTTAAATTGCAAGCAGCCATGTTGTCCACACGTTGCTCTGTTATGATACATGATTAAAATTTGCTCAGGCTCCTCTGATCCACTTAACATAATGATTGGTTATTGATTTGACTTTAATGGCTTTATCCTCAAAACATTTAATACATAAAGCACGGGAAGTTGCCTGGAAAGAGAGGATTATGTGACGCATTTTCTGTTGGCAGTGATTAGAGTAGGTCTTATCTCCATGATAAGCGTAGGATTTAGTTATACTTTGAGAGATGTAATAAAATTGACCTTGAAGTAATCATAAACTGATATTTTCGAACAATAATTTCATAGAATATTAAGAAAACTTTTGCAGTGAAATATCTTTATAATGCTCAAATGGAAATGTCAGGACATGTTGCAATCTAGTCAATCATTCAATTTAATTGTAAAAATAGTTAAAAAAATTTTCCAGTTTTGATTTGAAGAGTAGTACACAAATGATATGCAATTATTATATCGATTCTTGACAGAGAAAAAAAAGTTTATTTTTATTAAAATTCTCAGAAAATTTATTTGTATATCGTTATTTTATAATGATCAAATTAAAATCATCTCGATATAATTATGAACAAATTTATTTATCATGACATGCATTAGATATTGTTGATGTAAATATTAATGGATTTTTGGCCAATTAATAATTTAATACAAATAAAACAATTTATAATTTAGCACTGTTAATTTTTCATTGTTAATGAAGTTCAATATAACATTGTTAATTAAATTTAAAATTTAGCGAAACTTCTAGTAAATTATTTAAATTTCATTTATAAAAATACATTTTTATCAGTGTTCTAAAAAATAGCATTTTTATACTTTAATTATTTTCGACTTTTTAGTTTTTTTTTTAATTGATATCGATAAACATTTATTTCGTCCATTTTTTGAAAATATAAAAATAATGTACAATTAAATAATATTTTTAAATTTTAGCATCTCAGGACTTGAGTGAAAAATCAAATTTGAAATTTCCTTTTTATAAAAATTAACCAACTTAACTTGAGTAAAAAAAATAATAAAAATTAATCTTTCTATTGAAAATCGCAGATGAATAAATCTTAAGAAAGGCTAAATTTATTTGTATTTTTCATTTTCAAAAAATCTGAACAGAAGCTTCGAATTGTGTGCGTATTCACGAGAGAGATTATAATATTTTATTGCTCAAATATTTTTCTCTTGAATGCAGCATCTTCTTTGTTTGCAACTAGAATGAAAATAACTTAAATATGGGCTTGCATGTTTTTGAATTTACAGAATAAACTTGCTTTATAGTCTGCAGAATATTGTTTTTATTTTTATTGAGAATTTACTCTAAGATCATTGAAGTAATTTAATGCATATTTGAACGCCAACCATCTGATCTCAAATAGAGAATTATTATTATTAAATGCGAAATCTGGCTTGGAAATATTTTTATTAAACTTAATGGTATTAATGTAAAGTATTCTATCATTTTTATATTTATTTAAATACAATTTTATTTGTATTTATTTATTTTATTTTAAAACCAAACTAATTTCATAAGTAAAATTTTCAGTAAAATAATTAGACAAGTCATTACTTTTTGGAGATGAATGGTAATATATCAACTTAGAAAGTGGATGTTCCCAGATTTGAACACAATCTCACTGAACATTATCTATGTAAAGGAACATAGAGCACATACAATATCTCGGAAAACAAATCTCTCATGCTAACCTAGCGCGAAAATTTGCTGAGGGATGCCAATTCAGGTATCGCCCTCGTTCTCTGATTATGGTACAAATTTATGAGATAGAACCGAAATAGCCTTGATTTATTCAAAACGGAGCTTCAATATAGTTAATATGAAAATATGATTTTTTACTTACAAGAATTTAAATTATGTTGATGTTTATCTTAACTTTGTAGTGAATACAGAAATACTGGTAATCAAATAACCAACTTTTCCACGTTCTTGAGAGCCAATATAAATTTGGAGTAACCAATAAAAGTCTGGTTCTGGCCTGGTTCAGAACTAACCAATAATAGTCTACATATTTTAAATAATGATGGTGTCATTGGCTGCATGTATGTATCTATTTCTTATCGTGATTGTCCCATGTTATTGAGGTGGTATACTGAGACTAATAATCCACACATAGATTCGTCCGACTTATAATCAGATTTGAAATCGAATACCAAATGTGGGAATAATCTTAAAATAAGGGGTGAATATCCACTGTTCCGTTTCATACCAAAGATTACACAAAAAGACTTAAAAGCAAAAAGAACAAAGAGCACTGCAAGACAGCTGTCATCGGGTGTATAACGTTTCGCAGTCAATTTTTCATCGGTAATCATAGGAGCCAGTCACTGCACGCACATTACTTGAAAGCAATCATCTTCTTATCAGATGAGGATTTGTCGTCAGTTTGATGTCTCAATTTAGATTGCAATTGTCCTCGGCGGTAATAAGCTTCTTTGTTTATCATGATTTAAAGAGTGGTGGTCACTTTGTCGCAATCCGAAATGTAAATGTTGACTTTCTTTTGAGTATTCAATCCTGCATTTCCGTTTATATTTTCCATATGCAAACTTGGTAAGGAGGTTTAAGGCTGGATTATATATAAGTAAATTACAGGAAAAGCGTATTATTGTATTCAGTTTATATGCCTATCTCATGTATTCTATTATTATCTTTAAGCCTAATTTTAATTCCAGTAAATGAAAGCGAAGTTTTCACAAATGTTAAGAACTTGCAGCGAACCAGGTATATTATGTGTTTGCTAAGTTGGTGCTAACAATGGTGGGTTTCTAAAAAAAAATTTATCAGTTTTTGATTCTGCATTCGTAACCATTGGGAACGTTCATGCTTCGATTTTCTCGTAGGCAACCTAGATAATGGCAGTTTTTCAACTAGGCAACTTCCTAGAACCACTAGCTCAAAAAGAGGCTGCAATTTTTTTTTTTAAATTACTAAAAAAATAGTAATTAAGTTTTAATTAATAAAGATAATCGTATAACTAAAATTTCTTAATTACAAAGTTTGTAGAAAGGGATAATTCCATTAATGATAAAATATTATGATAACATTAACACTCTATCAAATATAATTGACCATTATTTTTACTTAGTTATTAGAATATTTATAAAAAACAATATATGTTTCAATAATATTGTGTATAAAAATAGATGCCGGATAGTCTTAAATTATCCAGTATTGTATAACAATATTAATTTAAATATAATTATTAACATGTCAAAAATATAAAACAAAATTGATCATCTTATTAAAAGAAGAGCATTATAAAGTGCAGTGCCTAGGGCCTCAAAATACTAAACTCCACCACCGACTCTCGCCCCTTTCTTTCCTCTTTTGCCCTCCCCCCCCCAAATGTATAGTTGTGATGAATAGTGAATTGGTATAAGGAAGTGACGACAAATCGTCAAAAGTCACGTGAACTCGTCGTCAGCCTCCTCCCCTCGATTATCGTGTATAATGATGGAATATGGTGTAATACATACTTGTAATATGATGAAGAAAATTGGTTCCTTTCATCGAATGGAACCCAAAATTTGACACAGGACTACAAGCTGGCCACAAGACCACATACCAAATTTTATTTATCTAGGTGGTTGCGATTTTGAGCTAAC